>NC_080022.1:75364750-75680500 GCF_030020395.1 Manis pentadactyla | reverse complement strand
ACTCTTAAAACCAGTGACTGGAAAGCCTCAGCAAATACTTGAAGATTTAAAAAAGAATCAAGGAAGTTATGGAACTGAAAAATATAATAAATAAAAACCTCAATGAATGGACTCAACAGTTGATTGGAGGTAACAGAAAAAGAATCACTATACTTGAAGACAGATGAACATAACTTAACCAATCTGAACAACAGAAAGGAAATAGACTGGAGATAAATTAGTAAGGGGCAGAAATCTACTGGACGATAATAAAAGTTGACATTTGTGTCACAGGAGTCCCAAAAGAAGAAAAAGATTGTGTCTGAAAAAAAAATTGAAATGATGGTTAATTTCCAAAATTTGGTAAAAGGCATAAACAGACACATTCAAGAAGCAAAGTAAATCCCAAAATAGGAGAAATCCAAACACATCTAAAAAAGCCAACATGCATCAAATCAAACTTCGGGAAACTACAAAGAAAACATTTTTGAAAGCAGCTGGACAGAAATGATGCATTTCTCTATGAAAACCATGGAAACCAGATGAAAGTGGTATAACATTTTAAATGCTCAAAGGAAAGAATGTCAACTTCAATTTCTATACCCAGTGAAAATACCCATCAGGAATTAAAGGGAAACAAAAACATTCTTAAAGAAAAGCTAAGAGAAATTGTAAAAGTCCTATTCTTAAAGAATGGCTCAAAGTTCCTCAAAACTAGAAAGAAATGACAACTGCAAGAGGTTTGTAACTTCAGAAAGAAAGATGAATGAAGAAAAATGGGCTAAATGTAAAGAAACAAGACCCATCTATATGCTGCCTATAAGAGATTTGTTTCAGACCTAAAGACATTACAGACTGAAAGTGAAGGGATGATTAAAAAATGGGCAGAGGATCTGAAGAGATACTTCTCCAAAGAAGAAATTCAGATGGCCAACAGGCACATGAAAAGATACTCCACATTGCTAATCATTAGAGAAATGCAAATTAAAACCACAATGAGATATCACCTCACACCAGTCAGGATGGCCAACACCCAAAAGACACAACAAATGTTGCCAAGGATGTGGAGAAAGGGGAACCCTCCTACACTGCTGGTGGGAATGTAAAGTAGTTCAACCATTGTGGAAAGCAGTATGGAGGTTCCTCAAAAAACTAAAAATAAAAATACCATTTGACCCAGAAATTCTACTCCTAGGAATTTACCCAAAGAATGCAGGAGACCAGTTTAAAAAAGACATAAGCACTCCTATGTTTATCGCTGCACTATTTACAATAGCCAAGAAATGGAAGCAACCTAAGTGTCCATCAGTAGATGAATGGATAAAGAAGCTGTGGTACATATACACAATGGAATATTATTCAGCCATAAGAAGAAAACAAATCCTACCATTTGCAACAACACGGATGGAGCTAGAGGGTATTATGCTCAGTGAAATAAGCCAGGTGGAAAAAGACAGGCACCAAATGATTTCACTCATCTGTGGAATACAAGAACAAAGAAAAACTGAAGGAACAAAACAGCAGCAGACTCACAGAACCCAATGGACTAACAGTTACCAAAAGGAAAGAGACTGGGGAGGATGGGTGGGAAGGGAGGGATAAGGGGGAAAAAGGGGCATTATGATTAGCACACATAATGTAGGGAGGGGGGCACAGGGAAGGCAGTAGAACACAGAGAAGACAAGTAGTGATTCTATAGCATTATACTACGCTGATGGACAGTGACTGTAATGGGGTATGTGGTGGGGACTTGATAATAGGGAGAGTCTTGTAACAATAATATTGCTCATGTATTTGTATATTAATGATAACAACAACAAAAAAAGGTACTTGTTGGTTGTAGAATTTTTAAGTATCAAAAAAAAAGTGAAGTGATGTACACATTCTCTCAAGTGTACATGGAATGTTCTCCAGAATAGATCACATATTAGGACACAAAAAAAGCCTCAATAAATTCGACTTAAAATTGTATCAAGCACCTTTGAAGCCTGCAAGGGATGAAACTAGATATTACATGAAGAAAACAAAAAAATCCCACATACACATGGGAACTAAACAGCATGCTTCTAAATATTCAATGGATCAATGAACAAATCAAAGAGGAAATCAAACAATACATGATGGAAACAAAAGAACACAGAAACACAACAGTTCAAAAATGAGGGATGCAGCAAAAGAGGAAAGCGCATAAGCAATAAGAGGCCTATCTCAAGAAACAAGAACAATTGCAAATAAACAATCTAACCTCAAAACTAAAGGAATTAGAAAAAGAACAAAGTCCAAAGGTTGTTGAAGAAAGGACATAATAAAGGTCAGAACACAAATAAGAGACTAAGAAAACAATAGAAAAAAAAATCAATGAATCGAAGAGCTGGTTCTTTGAGAAGATAAACAAAATGGACAAACCCCTAGCCAGACTTACGAAAAAAAAGAAGAGGACACAAACAAAATCAGAAATGAAAAAGAAGTTACAACTGACACCACAGAAATTCAAAGAATCGTAAGATAATTCTATGAAAAATTATATTCCAATTAATTGGACAAGAAGAAGAAATAGACAAATTCCTAGAAATGTCTAATCTTCCAAGACTGACCCAAGGAGAAACGAAATATCTAAACAGACCAATTACCAGTAACAATATTGAAGTGGTAATAAAAAAACTCCCAACAAACAATGGTCCAGGACCAGATGGCTTCATAGGTGAATTAAACATTTAAAGAAGAGCTAATACCCATCCTTCTTAAAGTACTCCAAAATTAGAAGAGGAAGGACAATTTCCAAACTCTTTCTGTGAGGCCAGCATCAACTTAATACCAAAACCAGAAAAAAACAATACGAAAAAAGAAAATTACAGACCAATATCCCTCATGAACACAGGTGCAAAAATCCTCAAGAAAACATTAGCAAACTGAATTCAAAAATACATCAAAAGGATCACCCTTCATGAGAGGGGGATTTACTCCAGGGATGCAAAGATGGTACGATATCCATAAATCAACCTATGTAATACAACACATTAACAAAAGGAAGGGTAACCATATGATCCTATCAATGGATTCTGAAAAAGCATTTGACAAAATTCAACATCCATTCATGATAAAAACTCTGAACAAAGTGGATATAGAGGGACATACCTCAATACAATAAAGGCCATATATGACAAACCCACAGCCAATATCATACTCAATGGCAAAAAGCTAACAAGGATGACCACTCTCACCACTTTTATTCAATGTACTACTGGAAGTCCTAGCCATGGAAATCAAGCAAAAGCAAGAGATAAAAGGCATCCAAATTGGTAAGGAAGAATTAACACTGTCACTATTTGCAGATGACATGATACCATGTATAAAAAATCCTAGACTCCAACCAAAGAACCATCAGAACTAATAAATGGATTCAGCAAAGTCACAAGATACAAAAACAATACACAGAAATGTGTTGCATTCCTATATATTCACAATGAACTAGCAGAAAGAGAAATCAAGAAAACAATTCCGTGTACAATTACATCTATAAGAAAAAAATGCTTAGGAGTAAATCTGACCAAGGAGGTTAAAGATCTGAACTCTGAAAACTGTAAGAAATTGATGAAACTGCAGAAGATACAAATGGAAATCTATTCTATGTTCATGGATAGGAAGAATACTGTCAAAATGGCCATCCTGCCTAAAGCAATTTACAGATTGCAATCCCTATTAAAATACCAATGGAATTTCTCAATGAACTAGAGCAAATAATCCTAAAATTCATATGGAACTACAAATACCCCAAACAGCCAAAGCAATCTGGAGAAGAAAGAACAAAGCTGGGAGTATCACACTCCATGACATCAAGTTATACTATAAAGTTATAGTGATTAAAACAGCATGCTACTGGCACAACAGACACATAGATCAATGGGACAGAATAGAGAGCTCAGAAACAAAACCATGCATATATGACCAATTAATATATGACAAAGGAGGCAAGAATATACAATGGGAAAAGACAGTCTCTTCAATAAATGGTGCGGGGAAAATTGGACAATTACATGCAAGAGAATGAAATTGGATTACTGTTTAACACTATACACAAAAGTAAACTCCAAATGGATTACAGACCTAAAATATAATTCCTAAAACCATAAAACTCCTAGAAGGAAACATAGGCAGTAAACTCTTGATCACCAGCATTAACAATTTTTTTTCTGGATACATCCCCCCAGGCAATGGAAACAAAAGCAAAAATAAACAAGTGGGACTACATCAAACTAAAAAGCTGCTACACAGCAAAGGAAACAATCAACAAAACAAAAAAGCAACCTACAATATGGGAGAATATATTAAATGATATATCCAATAAGGGGTTGACATCTAAAATATATAAAGAATTCATATAACTTACCACCAAAAAAACCCCAAACAACCCATTTAAAAATGGGCAGAGGACCTGAAGAAACATTTTTCCAAAGACATACAGCTGGCCAACAGGCACACGAAAAGACCTTCACATCACTCATCTGTAGGGAAATGCAAATCAAAACCACAATGAGATATTGCCTCACATCAGTTAGAATGGCCACTATCCAAAAGAGAAGAAATAACCAGTGTTGGTGAGGATGTGGAGAAAGGGAACCCTCCTACACTGTTGGTGGGAATGTCAATTGATGCAGCCACCATGGAAAACAGTATGGAGGTTCCTCAAAAAACTAAAAATAGAAATACCACCAATCCAGTAATTCCACTCTTATCAATTTACTGGAAGAAAAGAAAATGTCTGATTTGAAAAGATACATGTACCCCTATGTTTACTGCTGCATTTATAATAGTGAAGATATGGAAGCCACCAAAGTGTTCAACAATACATGACTGTATAAAGAAGATATGGTACATATACACAATGGAATATTACTCATCCATAAGAAAAAAACAAATCCTACCATTTGCAACAACATGGGTAGACCTAGAGGGTATTATGAGAGGTGAAATAAGCCAGGCAGAGAAAGATAACTACTGCTTATCACTTACGTGTCATCTTAAAAAATAATAAAACAAAATGAACAAAACAGCGATAGACTCACAGACACTCAGAAGTGACCGGTGGTTACCATGGGGGGAGGGGTGGGTAGGGTAGGTAAAACAGGTAAAGGGAATAAAGAGGCACAAAACCTCAATCATAATATACTTTTCATGAGGATAAAAGTACAGCATAGAAAATACAGTCAGTAATTCTGTAACATCTTTCTATGGTGACAGTAACTACACTACTTGGCGTAAGCATTTAATAATGTAGATAACTGTTCAACCACTTGTGTTGTATACTTGAAATCAATATACTATTGTGTATCAACTATACTTCAATAAACAAAAATAACACTAAATGTTAAAGACTCATTCTTTTCATGAGTTTCTATATGATGTTCTGATGTGCTCGATGTAAAGGAAATACGACAATTTCAATTTTAAAATGGGGAGCATTAAGGGACTTAAAAAAAGTGACAAAATGTTAATACCAACAGTATACACATATGTATTGGAATAACCAAAGGAACTACCTTAGAATAAAAACTGGTGATATACTCAAAAAGACTATAAATTAAAAAAATGGAATTCTAAAAAAGGGTTCACATAGCCTATGAACAGGGAAACAGGTGGAAGAAACAGAACAAACAGAAAACAAATAATGATCTAGCAGACTTAAGCTCTTACATATCAATAATTACTTTAAATGTAAAGGTCTAAATCCAAAAAATCAAAACAGATTGCACAGTGGAGTAAAAGTATGACCTAGCTTTATGCTATCTATGAAACTAACTTTGAATACCATGGCGTAAGCAGAGTGAATGGAAAAGGGTATGCCATACAAACATTAATTAAAAATAAAAGCAGAAGTGACTATATTAGTATTAGGAAAAGCAAACTTCAAAGCAAAGAGAGTTATCAGTCCAAAAGAGGGTCATTACAAAATGATAAAAGGATCCATTCACCAAGAGGCCACAGCAATCCTAAATGTGGAAACAAGAGAACTTCAAAATACAAGAAACAAAAACTGACAGAACAAAAGGTGAAACAGAAAAGTAGAAAATTATAGTTGGGGACTTCAACATTGCTATTTTAGCAAGATAGAACTACCAGAGAGAAAATGAGCAAGAGGACAGAAGAACTAAAAAAGAGGGTTTAATGAACATAGAACACTCCATCTAATTTAAAAGAATTTAAACAAAGTTGAAGTTCATTGATCATTAAGAAATCAAACTAGTCAGTAACAGAAAGTCAATAGAAAATTTTCAAATGCTTAGAAACTAAAAACACTTCTAAATAATCCACGGTTCAAAGGGAAAGTCTCCAAGGAAATTTTTAAAAATACATAGAACTGAATAAAAGTGAAAATACAATGTATCAAAATTTGTGGGATACAGCTAAACTCCCAACTCAAGAAACTAAAAAAAGAATAACAAAATACCCAAAACAGGTAAAGGAAGGAATAAAAACAAGAGCAGAAATCAGTGAGGCTGAAAAAAAGAGAGGGAAAAAAAAATCAATAAAACAAAAGTTGACTGTGTGAAAGATGAGTAAAATTGATAAACCTGTAGGAATATTGTCAAAGAAAAGACACAAAGTACACTATCAGGAATAAAACAGGGAATATGACTATAAATATTCCAGCCATTAAACAGTAAGGGAACACTAAAAACAAATCTACACATATGAATCAACAACTTAGATGAAACAAAGCAATCGCTAGAAAGGACAATACCAACAAAACTAACCAGTAAGAAATATATAATCTGAATAGTCACATACCTATCCATAAAATAAGAGGGAATACCTCCCAACTCCTTTTATGGGATTAATATTTTTACTCTGATACAAGAAAAGAACACTCTCTAATAGAATAAATGAACACAAGGATCAATTTCTCCCATGAATTTAGATGTAAAAATGCTCAACAAAATATAAGCAAATTCAATATAGTAATGAAGAAAATTATACATTATGACCCAGTAGGGTTTATTCCAAGTATGCAAGACCAGTTCAATATTCAAAATTCATCAATATAATCTAGTACGTCAACTATTAAACATTTAAAAAATCACATGATCATACCAACTGATACAGAAAAAGCTTTTGGCAAAATTTTAACAGGCATTCATGAATTAAAACTCTCAATAAACTAGGCGTAGAGGACAACTTCCTCAACTTGATAAAGAACATCTACAAAAAATTTACAGCTAATACCATATACCCAGTAATGAAAAACTAAATGCTTTTCCCTAAGATCAGGACGAAGATGTCTATTCTCAACATTTACTAAACAGTTTTGGGCATTCTAGCCCCTTTAATTAGACAATAATGGGCATATGGATTGGAAAAGAAGAAATAAAATTGGCCCTATTAGCAGACAATATCGTCATCTACATAGAAAATCCTAAGAAATTTTTACCAAAAACTTCTAGAATAAAACATCAGCAATATTACAGGATAGAAGAACAGTAAAAAATCAATTGTACTTCTGTGTACTCACAATGACCAAGTAGACACCAAAATTAGAAGCACAGTACCATTTACAATTATTGCTTATGTGCTCCTGTGAGGTGATCCATAGTACCCATGCCCTTTCCCTATCAAATTCCTCATTCACACCTTACTTCACATCTGCTTGACAGTAAGATAAGCTCTCTAAGAATAGAGGCAATAGCTGTCTTGTTCAATACTGGGTCCCCAGCAGTGTCTGGGACATCATAGCTAATCAATAAATATTTCTAAGGAAAAAAAAAAAAAAAAAGCAGGCTTCAAGTTTCACATGCAGAATAGTAACCTCCCATATCCAAACTGCAAACTCTACTCTTCCCCCAAAAAACTCCAGTTATAGAAAAAGTTTCAGGCAAAAAGAAAAAGAAGGTATTGGAAGAAAAAATCAACTAGTCAGATACCAAGACAATCCCCCACATTTATAATACAGAAAGGGCTTTCAGTCACTGATCATTTTTCTTATCAATTAAGTCACATGTATATTCAAGCGCAAAAGAAAATTATACAATTAGTAAAATAGAAATACATAACTGCCATTTTAATGACTACTAAAATTAATTTTCCTTTATCTTCACATTCGAAATTCTTAGAATCTTACATGTTTAAAATAATTTTACCTTGTCAGTATTCTAAACCAGAGAGCTTGTTATCAAATGAAAGGTACTAGAGCTACTAGTAACTCTAGGACCATTTAATCACCATTCCATGATCAATTTTACTAATTTTCTCCCAGCAGTGGTTCTTAAACATTTTTTGTGTATGTGCAGTTGGAGTGAAGGGAGAAGGTACAGATTACAGATCCACTCTGGGATCCTGATGAAAGCAATGGACTCTGCTTTGGAATGGAATATTCTGTATGTGTAACACACACACAGTAAGAAGTTTCAGGGGTTTCCCACAGCCCAAAGTCCATCCAAAAACCCCAAGTTCAGAATCCACGCAGGCCTAGACTTTTGTCAACCAGTTATCTTTTAGCTATCAGCTATTTCTTAAGAGTCTAATATGCAAAAAATATTTTGTAAGAAAATATACCATATTCACAAAAAAGGTATACACCAAGCAAGATCTTGATTAGAATACTTCCTGCATATAAAATCAACCATGCTAGAAATTTAAGTAATGAAAAAGTTTATTAAACAGAGCTTTGGAAGATCAGAAAAACACACCTTCTTCAGTGCCTATATTCTATTTGTTCTTACAGCTTTGAAGGTAAAGCAAGGAATCTTCTTGATTCTGAATCTCCCCCATTCCTGAATTTCTCAGAAGATAAAACACATCAGCCCTATTTTGTTTCCATAGTCCTAACAATGTGAGATTAATATAACAATACCTATTTCTATTAGAATTAACTGAAACACTTAAAAATAAAAGGTAAAAAAGGTTTTTTAAAGGCTGCTTATACATTGTATTTTTCTTCCATCTATAAAAATGTGAAATAGAAGTCATTTTCTCTAGTCAGAGGTTTTATCCCTTTTTAGGGACATTTTGGAAACACATGAAATTTTGGTTATAATGATGACAATAAGACAGAAACAGACAGGTAGGGAAGTGACTCAGAAAGCCAAAAGACTCTAGTAAAATAATGAAAACTACAAGTATGTCAGAATAATTACAAAGCTTTTGTCTCAAAGGACTATAAAAATTTTTTAATTAGTAAAATATTGTCACAAAACATAAAAATATTTAAAATTAGTAAAGTATTTGTCAGTACCTCTCATTTATTACTTAATTACCAAGAGAGCAAACATTATTACTAAATACGGGCAAAAAGTGGGCAGAGGATAGTAAGCTATCAAAACAAAGAAAAGACATCACTGAGATTAATATTTATGTGTCATGCTTAATTTAGGGCAGATCCAACACGGCACAAAAACCTCCAATATGCTAAAGTATTAAATATTTTTTAAATGACTAGGTATAAATAAAATGACAGTAGCATATGTACTTCAATCATGATGGTAAGAAATTTGGGGGCTTAAAGAGATGTTAAGAGATTACAAAATTAATTACAAAACTAAAATGATAAAGTGTTATACTGGAAATATGATAGAAATGTGGTAAATAAAAACACGTGCAACTTTCCTACTATCCTTCATATTCATCTTCATGTCTCCTGATGACAGAGGAAAAAATATTTTAATTAACATCAGGGTTTCAGAGCTAGAGATTTCATCAATAAATAATTTCTGGTGTGGAAATAATACCAGACTTAGTATAGTACTTGGGGTGGAGGGATGGAGAGGGGAAGAAATGCCAGAGAGGTATCCAGAAGGCTTCATTCAATTGTATTGGTAATGTTTATTTCTTTAGTTGGATGGTAAATACACAGTGCTTTGTTTTATTACTATCTATGCATTTTTTGGTATTCCTATAGTATTTTATAACAAAATGAGGACAATAATAGAAAAAATAAAGAAAAGTAGAGAACTATTTAGTATTAAAAATCTTGGATTTCACTACTGAGAAAGTAGTTGCAGAAGGGTGCAGAGGTCCCAGAAAGTCATCTAATGTAGGATAGCTTTCCACCTGGAATTTCGTATGACCTCAATCTTTTAAAATTTTTCTATTACTGAGAGTACATTTTCTTGAAAACATGTTGAAATGCTATAATAAAAAAATGAAATATAATACAGGTATATTTCAATATATAAGAAATATTAAGTATACAGTTGACTCTTGAACAACATAGGTTTAAACTGTGTGGATCCATTTTATGTGCAGATTTTTTTCAATAAATATATTTGAAAATTTTTTGGAGATTTGCAACAATCCAAAAACCCATTTTTCTCTAGGTTACATTATTGTAAGAATATAGTATATAATACATATACAAAATATGTGTAGTTTATGTTATCAGTAAAGTTTCTGATCAACAAGCTACTAACTGCTAAATTTGGGGGGAGTCAAAAGTTGTACACAGATTTTTGTCTGCACAGGTGGTCAGCACCCATAACTTTTATGTTATTCAAGGGGCAACTGCATAATAATTTTATAAACTAAATCATACATAATATGTTTACATTGGAACTACAGACAGCAATGAAAAAAATTACATAAAATACAGTTCTTTCCTCAAATTTTGATTAACATTCTTCAAACGTCAATTTTACTCCTATAGGTCTGAAACTTGTGGTGTTCTCCCTACTTAGCAACACAAATGATCACATTTCTATCTACAATTGTCTTATAAGCATTCTGAAAACATTCAAATGTATATACATTTTATTAAAATGCATTGTATATATACAATACTTATGATTTATCATTTCACTAATATGGAAATAATTTTTTAAGCCCAATTACACCTCACATTTAATAGTCCTAAAATTACTATTGGTAAAAATGACATCTCAATCAAAAATATAATTAAAAACATCTCTATTTTAATAGATAGCATGTACAAAATCTCAGGCTCTCACATACAACACAGAAACACTTTCACAAGCAAAAATATCTAGAATGATTAAGCAAAGGTGGGATATTAAAGGTGAGAGAGAATAAATTATGAAAAAGACTATGAAAAAGAAAACTTAAATTCTAGTAATGATTCTCTCACTGGTCTGCTATAAGATCCACAGTAAATTCTTTTAACTATGTTTTAATCTTTCTTAAAATAGTGATTCAATCTAATTTTAACTCAGGGTTTACATTATGTCCATTCTGAATTCTATGAACAACTTTTGCTTTAATGATGATTTGGGATTGTTTGCTTCTTTTTGACCATCATTATACTAGTTCAGCAGTTCTCAAAATGTGGTGCATGGGCTCCTGGGGTTCCTAATATCCTTGTATAATTACTTAATGTCTATCTTCCCACCATATTTTAAGTCCCAAGAGAGAAGAACTATTGGCAACTATTAAATAATTTGATCATTACTATACTACCAGGCCCAAGAATAATGCTTTGTATAGAAAGTGGAGAAATGGGTGCTCACATTTGACATGCTGAGTGAGAACTAATACCTAAAGGAAAAGGAAAAGCAAAAAGAATTATACTAACCACTAAGACCACTTGGTACAGGAATAAGCAGTACTATCTAAGTATACTATGTAAATGAGGCAGCAAAATGTGACACACACTGCATAAGTGTACTTTCTAAAAGCAACTGTTAAAAATCAAGGTGTATATTTTTTAAAAATCAAGGTTTAATGTGTTTAAAGGATTAAGACTAATTTGTTTGGAAAATACACTTTGTTCTCCATTGATGAGGCATTATAATATGACAATGTTTCATAAAACAAAACTGTATTTTAATCATAATTCAGAATTGGTAAGTATTTAAGTATGACTTGTTACTGTATCATAATACATCAGGTCACATACTCCAAAATAAAGAACCAACTTTTCCACTGTTATAAGCAGAACCCAAAGGAAGATAAACAGTTATGTAAGACTCTGAGCTATTGTTCTCTTTACTACCAAATGGAACAAAGTTTGTAAAATGACATATTCCATTATGGGTTGGGTTAGATAACAAAAACCTATAGAGAACCAGTTACTACCCATAACTAGTTTCCTTATTTCTATTTACATTAATACAAGAACTACAAGTTAAATGGGTTGAACCACAAAAACCATAGTTAGAGGATAACCAGTAGGCTACCACTGCAGAGCTATCTATAAGGTATCATAAGGCATTATCTATCAAGGAAAAAATTAATAATTTGCCCCCAGTTGGCAATCAGCACTAGTTAGTCATGCCACTGAATGTAACCAAATAGCCATCAGTTTTGTTCTCATATATTACTTAATACTGTCCAATAAGCTGGCTTTCCTTCAAATACACAAAGTAAGTCAAAATACTGCAAAAGAGAAACAAGAACAATTATGAACCCAAGTACCCAAGTAATTCAAATATGAATTATACATGGATTACTTTTACTATTATGTCGAGCTCTCTGGGATAAAAAAGAAAAAAGTTAAATATTAGAGTTGCTTTTCCTCAGTATTGGTTAGAAGAATATGAACAGGTAACTAACAGAAAAAGAATTCATAATGAACAATAAGCAAATGAAAAAATACTAATAAACATCTGTTATAATCAGGGAGATGCAACTAAAATAACAGGATACTTTTCATACTATAATGAACTATTTCTCTCCTAGGCCTTTACCTAAAAATAATGAAAGCATTAATCCACTAAAAAATGTTCACACCAATGTTCATAGCAGCTGTATTTGTCGATAGCCAAAATCTGGCAACAACCCAAATATCTATGAATGGGTAGATGGATAAATTGTGGTATATCCATACAATGGAATATGAGTCAGCAACAAAAAGGAATGAAATACTGACACATGCAACAGTATGAGGGAATCTCAAAATCATTATATGGAGTGAAAGAAGCTATACAAAAAAAAGAAAAAAAAAAAGTACATCTGTATGATTATTTTTATGTGAAACTCTAAAAAATGCAAATGAATCTATAGTACCAGAAAACAAAGTGGTTACCTAGGAATCGGGGGAAAATGGGTAATGGCAAGAGGGTGAAATTACAAAGGGACACAAAGAAACTTTTAAGGTGATAGATGTACTCATTGTATTGACTGAAGTGATGGTTTCATGGGTGCACAGGTATGTCAAAACTTATCAAATTGCATATTTTAAATACATGGAATTTATTGTGTGTCAATTGTATCTCAATAAAGGTATTTTTTAAAAAAGGAAATTTCTTTTTAAATCTCTTATTTCCTTAATGTAGAAATGATTATACTTTCCTTTTATTAAATCAAGGTTGTTCTTTAAAAAACCATACGCTACACTAGAGCTAGAATATTTTGGTTCTAAGTCCCAGTTCCTCACTTAGTGATAGTAGACAGATCACTTAATTTTACTGGGTCTTATTTTTCTCATCTGTAAAAGGAGATTAGGGTAAACTGAAACGTGCCCATCTCAATATTTTACGGATCTGAAGACTATCAGCTTTGGCTTTTCACACACAAGGTTGTTCCCAGAACTCTATAGTAATCAAAGCATATTCTATGATGTAGGAAAATGTTTATTACAAAATTAAACAATAACCCCTTATAATTATTTAAAATATTAAAGCATAAAATATAGTGAAAAGAGCATTGGCTTGGATTGAGAGAGAGCCCATTTCAAATTCCAGTTGGGATAACTTGCTATGCACCAGGAGCAAGTAATTTTATTTCTCTATGCTTCAGTTTTTAAAATATGTAAATAAAGAAAATAAGCCAATACTTTTTAGGATTGTTGTAGGATAAATAAAATAAAAAGGGTGAGATGTACAGCAGATGCCTGTTATAAAATAGAAGCTCCATAAATGGTAATTAATCCTAAAATTTGTATGGAAACACACACACACACACAAAAACAAATAGCCAAAGCAATCTTGAGAAAGAACAAAGCTGGGGATATTTTGATTTCAAACTATAGCACAAAGCTACAGTAATCAAAACAGTATGGTACCGGCACAAGAAAACAGCATATAGAGCTGAGAAACCCACATGGAAATGACTAATTAACATGACAAACGAGGCAAGAATATACAATGTGGAAAAGACAGTTCTTCAATAAATGGTGCTGGGAAAACTGGACAACTACATGCAGAAGAATGAAACTGGGTCACTATCTTACACTTTACACAAAAACTAGCAAAATGGATTAAAGACCTAAATACAAGACCTGAAACCATAAAACTCTAAAAAAAACCCACAGGCTGTAAACTCTTGAACATCAGCATTTTCTGGACACATCTCCCTAAGTAAGGGAAACAAAAGAAAAATAAATAAGCAGGACTACATCAAACTAAAAAGTTGCTACATAGCAAAGGAAACCATTAACAAACAAAAAGGCAACCAACTGTATAGGATAATACATTCACAAATAATGTATCTGATAATGGGCTGTCAGTATCCAAAATACAAAGAACTCACACGACTCAACACCAAAAAAACCAAATTATCCAATTTAAAAATGGGCAGAGGACCTGAACTGACACTTCCAAAGAAGGCATACAGATGGCCAACAGGTACACATGAAAGACGTTTACATCACTAATCATTAGGGAAATGAAAATCAAAACCACAATGAGATGATCACCTCACACCAGTCAGAATGGCTACTATTCAAAAAACAAGAAATAGTTAAGTGCTGGCGAGGATGTGGAAAAAAAGGAACCCTCCTACACTGCTGGTGGGATTGTAAACTGGTGCAGCCACTATGGAAAGCAGTGTGAAGGTTTCTTAAAAAAAACCTAAAAATAGAAATGCCATATGACCCAGCAATTCCACTTCTGGGAATTAATCCAAAGAAAACAAAATTTCTGATTTGAAAAGATATATGTACTCCTATGTTTATCGCAGCACTTTTTTTTACAATAGCCAAAAGATGGAAACAACCTAAATGTTCACTGATAGACAATAGCAAAGATGTGGTCCATATATACAATGAAAAATTACTCAGTCATAAAAAATGAATGAAATCTTACCACTTACAACATGGATGGACCTAGAGGATATTCAGCTAAGTAAATTAAGCCAAAGACAAATAACATATTATTTTACTTATATTTGGAATTTAAAAAGCAAATGAACAAAAAACTAAAATTGAAATACAGCCATAAACACAGAGAACAGACTGAAGGTTACCACAGGGGAGGTTAGCAGGGAACAAGTGAAATAGGTGAAGGGGAACAAATTTGGTGAAAATGTTTGATATCTTGGTCTGGGTGATGGTTAAATGAGTGTATAATATCAAAATTCATCAAGCTGTATACTAATATTTATGCATTTTATTACATGTACCTCAATACAAAAATCTTTAAAGTATAAAAATAAATGGGGTCTCTCTTGTCCCCTCCTGGCCCGAGCCAGGAGGTCTGTCCTTTCGCTTTCTCTCTAAATAAAAGCTGAGCCTGCCTTTTTCTTTCACTCTCCTTATAGAAAGCTGTCTTCGTCACTCAAAATTGGGTGCTCGTCAGCCACTTAAATGGTACTAGCCTGGCTGCCGATCTCAAAGTCTTGAGCAACAGGTTCCCCTGCGTTTCCCTCCGTGGATCCCCGGTCTCTCTTGGGAGCTGGGAAAGTCAACTGAGTGGAGGCCAGGATTCTGTTTCAGAGGCATCTCCTTGGATGTGAGGGACTTAGGAAAGCCGTGGACAAATGCGAAGAGTCTAAGCTGAGGCTATACTTCAGCAGGTTCTCAAAGGTCCGCGTGTCTGGAATCAGACTCCGACAGCCCGACTGGGTATCCATGGAGAGTGTCTCTCTTTCTCTTTTTCTGTGACTTTCAGACTGCTTTTTCAGGCCACCCTGGCCTCTGTGTGAGGCAGGGACTCCCTTTACTTTCTTTACATGCTCTATGTGTGCCTCTAACTTCATCAATTTCACGGAACCCAATGCTCACCACCGCAAGATAGGAGATCTACACTTCCCTCTTATTCCTCTCGCTTTCTCTCTAAATAAAAGCCTCTGCCTTGCTCTCCTAAAAAAAAAAAAAAATGGTAATTAAAATAACTTATAAAACTATTTGCATACCTTTAGGCTTCACTGTAATACATGAAAATAATTACTGTATTATTTACCTAAATTAAAACAAGCACTACTTGAAAAAGTATCTCTCACTATAAAATCTAAGAGACCATACTTTGGATGCTCACAATGAGTAAGGAAGATTTAGGCAAGAATATTTGCTGAGTGCCCATTAAAAACCAGGCACATGAAGTAAATGCTTTATGTCATTTAATCTACATTAAAAAAACCAAGAGGCAGAGGGGGGAAAGGGAGTGCTGGAAGGTAGGGTGGAAGGTAGTTCTATTTTTTATAACATAATCAAGGAAATGTCTCTCTCATAAAGAAACATTTTAAGAGGGACTTTAGTGTATTTTAATTCACAATACTTTTTTACACAAAATATCACTGTATAATTAGTCAAAGATTTCCCCAGCTACACTAATAGTCAACCCTTTAATTTGGCATATAAATGAACAGAATACAAAATATTTCTGTTGGGATTTAACATATATGCTCCTAGAGAATGGTGGATATAAAATACAACTTCAAACTATTTTTCTATAAATCTCTGACATACACAAATACTTATGACTGTGTACATATTTTTAATCTGCTAAACTATTAAGACAATATCATTTATTTCACTTGAAAAACCAGTTTATTTAAAATTCATCCAGTACAAGGTATTTTAACACTTTCCAGGCACAGTGTGAACAAAAACCTCTGGATTCACTGCAAAAATGTCTTTAAACAAAAATTTTCTAAAGTAAAATTTTATTCAGATAAACATAAAAATATTTCTGTACTCCACAATACTTTTCTATCTTCTCTAAATTCAAGGTATTAAAAAAAAGACCTTCACATTCATTATCCAGTGCAGCTCAACAGCACTTTCTGTGATGACTGAAATATTCTATATATCAATGTTGTCCAATACGGCAGCCACCAGCCACATGGTATTGGCAAAATGTGGCTATTCTGACTAAAGAACTAAATTTTAATTAAATTTTAGTTGCTACATGTGACTACTGCACTGAACATAATTACAGATTCAAATAATCATAACTAGGTACAATAACCTCCAAGAGTGCCATACTTAAAAGAAAAGTGTAACAGGAAGCAACCTGTGTCCAATGATGGATGAGTTAATAAACAAAATGTGATATATATACATACAATGGAATATTGTTCAGGCTTAAAAAAGAAGGAAATTCTGACACCATAGTACATGATGAACCTTGAAGACATTACAATATGTGAAGTAAGCCACACACAAAAGGGAATAAACTGTATGATTTCACTTCTACTGTCAAATTCATATGTCAAATTCAGAAAGTAGAACAGTATTTGCCAGGTGCTGGGGAAAAGGCTTAATGGGAAGTTAGTGTTTAATGTGTACAGAGTTTCAGCTTTCTAAGATGAAGAATTCTGGAGATGGATGGTATTAAGTTATACTATGGAGAATTAATGTCATGAATTGTACACTTAAAAATGGTTAAGATGGTAAATGTTATGTGTATTTAACCACAATTAAAAAAAATTTTGAAGTGTCACAATTTGCCCAAGTACTACTGATGTAATAGCTAACTGGAAATCTAAAGTCACCAATAAAGGAAATGAAGTGCTTCTCAGAGAGGGAAACATCAAATTTGCAGAGAAAAAGTTAGTTTCCTCATAATGAATCAGTTATATTATATTACCTTATAGCCAAGAGATGAGCATTTTACTTCTACAGGATCTAGCTGGACAGATATTGAAGCTCTTAAAGAAGTCACAAGGCTAGGCAAAGTAAAGTCAAGTTGAGCAGAGTACTTAGCATTTAGTTATTTGGTTCTGATTTGGTTTTAGGCACTAGCAATAGAGCTGGCCTTCAGTAAGTCACAGATTGAGCAACAAGAAAAACTAAACCCCAAAATGTGTAAGTTATTTGTTAACTGTATAGTTACTTTTAACTTATTTAAAAGAGAAGACTCTGTTTTAGTAGAAGGGCTTAACAGGAAGTATATCTCCAAGGTTGTAAAGAGCATAGCAAGGAAAAAGTAGGATATGTTCAAATGGAAAAGGGTTCACAAAATGAAGTTTATTGTTAGGCTTTAAAAAAACGTTTTTTTATTTAAAGCAGTTTGTCACTGTAATCATTACCCCCACAGTGATAAATCAGAAGTAAGTGCAGGCTGAATTTTACATCAGAGAAAAATATATTATTCCTTTAAGAGATATAAAAACATGAGTATTTTTTCAGTTCACTAAAATACTTCATGCATATAAAACACTCACTCTGCAAGTCTATTGGGGGCAACATGGCCTCTTTTATATATAACTTATAAATAGAGAAAACATTCAACTTCATTAGTAATGGGTATTTTAAATAATTTTTAAATTTTACATAAACTTTAAACCATGACAAACTCTCCAAAAGTTACACTCCACAGATGCTAGAGTGTAAAATATCTCTACAATATTTTTATGTTATAAAAGTAATACAAAAACTTTGATACTACCATGAATACTCACAACTAGGTGGCAAATTACAAATTCCCTTTTATTGTTACTCTGTTCTCTTGAAGAAGAAAGACATTTCTCACATTCACTTTTAAAATAACTTTGAAAATGCTAACCATTTTTTTAGGTATATTAAAGGAAAAAAAAATACAAACCTAAAAGTTAATGAAACTAGAATTATGTGTAGTACTTAAAATGAGGCATAGTAATCAGAAAGTGGATTCAGGTTAAAGCACATATTAGGTGAGTTAACATGAACACCTGTAATTGAGTATAATAACCCCTCCCCATTCTGAACTCAAACACTCATTTTAAGAATCAAGTGAAATACATGTGAAGGTGCTTTAATAACTCAAAAATGCTTTACAAAGTGATATTAGCAGTGCTCCTATTTTTTTCAACATGGTTCTATTTTGTATGAGATACTCTTATAATCAATACCAAATTCCTTCTCTACAATTACCATTATACTATACAAAAGAATTATCCACTCTTATAAAATCAATACAAAATCCTCTGTATTACCACTATACTATACTAAAGAATTATCCACCAAGAAAACAAAAGATCCATTTTTTTTAAAAAAGAGATTCAGTGAAGTATTTGCTACTGATTTGGTAAAGGTCTATTTTTTTTTTTAAGTGATTCAGTAAGGTATTTGCTACTAATTTGGTAAAGCAAGAATTTTGCCTTAGAAATGATATTTAAGGTTTTCATTTGTTATAAAACAATCCTTACAACGAGAAAATCAAAACTAAGTGTAGAATTTTGTGCAGACTTTTATGAAGTTTTAGCACAATAAAAACATGCACTAAAACACAAATTTATAGTAAAATGAACAATCTCCTGATGCTGGAGTGCAAAAAGGTTTCCAGAGTGATAAGATGGAAAGTCAATTACACTAACAAATAATCAAACTCAGACAGTTACTATATTTTACACATCCAAGTTTAAGCATATTCTATTAGAGTTGACATTATTAATATATAGAAGTATATTACCACAAATGTTTCTGTAGTGCTGAAAAGTGCATTTTAGATTCTGCAGATATATAATCTTAGTTCAAGTTTATAAAATTCCAAAAGCCTCTGAGAAAGGACAAAGGATCTGAATTTATTCAAACTGCTTCATGAAATCACTTAATTGTTCTACCTCACTATTTACCATACTTATTTTTGCATGACAAACAGCACACGAAAGGTTCTTATATGAAAGCTCAATCCTAGAAGTACATCATATAACCTAAGATTTCTTTACTTATTCTTACACACATATCAGCATACTGTTAAAATTAAAACAACCATGCTAATATACACACCTTTTGGGTAGCTATCCTTATTACACCTTCTATGAGCCAAAGAGTAAAGAAAAGAAGGAAGATAATTTATGACCTATGATCAGTTCTCTAGGTCTCTTATGTTCAACTTCAGCAGCCTGTCAACTAAAAAACGTTAGTATTTAAAGAAAAATTAATTAATCCTCTGAAACGTAAACCTGACAGGGTTACTAAGTTTTCTGTCTACTATATACCAGGTGCTTTATGTACATCATTAAAAAAAACATATTTACAACAGTCCTCTGACTCAGGAATTATCCCCTTTTATAAGAACAATTGCCTCATGGAGCTAAATAACCCAAAGTCAACAGCTAAAACGTGCCAAATAAAGGATTTAAACCTAGGTCTGTATGATTTCAAAACCTGAATTATCTACTAGACCAATGACTTCAACAAGGCCTTGAAATTACTGGTCAGTAAATATCCAGAAAGAAATTTGACATATATATATATACATATATGGTCACTGATTTATTATTTTGCCAGTTAGAATATTACTATTAATTATTTTCTCATCATTTCTTAAAAGAGAGTACATTTTGATATCAAGAGAGGGAGGAAGCACAGAAATGGCAAAAATCTCAAAATAGAGGACAGTTCACCCCTTATAAATTGGCAACTTTACATCAACACACACAGAATACATACTCATACAACAGTGATCTTACGTGAAAAATCATCATGAAGAGTATGACCCAGTGGTTGAAACATTCTTAAGTATCTTTAAAAAATGGTTTTTTTTTAACTCAATGAGGCTTCTTTTTCTTTAGGAACCAAACTGATAATGCTTCAAGGAGAGAAAAGGTCAAGTATTTTCACTGTAACAGTTACTTCTATATAGGCTCATTAGTGAATAGAAGACTCTCTCCCACTCTTCAAGGCCCCCAAGGGAAAAGGTGGTTAGATAACTTTTACCGATATTGCAAGAAATAAATTTTACTCTTTACAAGTATATCTGCTTTTTAAGGACTGATCCTATAATTTAGTTCCATTTTTATGATATTTGAGGAATCTGACTATGCCATTTGAGAGAACAAATCTGAACTGTTCTTTCCTAGGGAAAGATGATCTT
This sequence comes from Manis pentadactyla, assembly GCF_030020395.1. Classification (NCBI taxonomy): domain Eukaryota; kingdom Metazoa; phylum Chordata; class Mammalia; order Pholidota; family Manidae; genus Manis; species Manis pentadactyla. The sequence goes on along the minus strand of NC_080022.1, from coordinate 75,659,621 downwards.
GGAGTTTTGATGGCAAATAAGGAAGAAAGGATTGAAGAATAGACATGAATATGAGGAGAGAGGAGTCAGCCATAGGATATGAAACTGGTTTTAGGAAGGACTAAATGAAATATGGGTATCTTTGTTGAAACCAGTTAGATGACTATATGTCTATAAATGTGTAGAAACAGAAACTCAGAAAGCAGGAGGTGTTAGGGTTTTACATCTTGGTTTAGACTAATTATGTGAAATCAGAGAAGCTATTTAACTTCCCTGAACTTTAGCTCTTTTGCGTACAAGTGAAAAGATAACACTAGTTCAGCAGAACTGTCTTAAGGGCTAAGTGAAATAACATCAATATGAATTAGTTGTAACTAGTTTTTAATAATAACAAAAATTGTTATTTTTGTTACTATAACTTGCTTCAGTTGTATCTAGACAGAGCTCCTTCTACCAGAAGAAAATTCTCAGTATGAAATGGGGAACTCAATTATGACGGAAGGTAATAAACTTACAATTACGTACTTGTCAAGTGACCTTCTCTAGGGAAAAATGATGTAATGCAGTCTGCTCCCTCATAAACACCAAAACAAAAGCAGAAAAGTATTTAAAGTAGTAAATGTAAAATGTGGGGATTTTCAGACATAAGACTGTTATTCAACAAACATTAATAAGTAGCTACTTATACAAGTTGTTCGGCTCTGGACTAAGGGATAAAAGATTAATATATAGAGTCCTCTACTCAAAGACTTTAAGCATTCAACCAAAGAAAGAAAATGAAGTAGAACATAAACAACTACAGTGCAATACAACAAAGGATAAAAGTCAACAGATAGCAAATATCCTCAGTTTTGAGGAGATACATACAAGACTAGGAAAATAAAGGAAAAAATGAAAAAGCAGAATCTGAATCTGAACTGGGCCTTAAAGAAGGATTCCACTTGATAGAACATAGCAAGAATATATAGGTGAGGAAAAATAACTCATTATGGCATGCATGCCTGAATAGGCTGCCTGCACGAAAAGAGTTAAAAATTAAGGTTATTTTAGCATTACAACAATGACAGCCTTTAGTGCTAAGGAATTAGGACTATATCTCACAGGCAGTAAGCAGTCACTGAATGCTGGAGATAATTTCTGAATCTAGCAGTTGTACATAATTTAAATTAAACAACGAGATAGTAGAGGTTAAAACATTAAGACGCTGAAATAATCCAAATGATAATGAGCCACAAACTTGGACAGTCGCAAAGTAATGAATGAAACCCAGAAAGCAGGAGGTGTTATGGATTTGCATCTTGGTTTTTAAAGTTACTACTAAATTAGTAGTAGTAATTAAAGTTACTACTATAATTAGAAGAATAAAATGAAGTGTCTGAGACAGTAGTCAAATAAAAGTAACCAGATTTTTTAGCATGGGCATCTAGGGAAAGAATGACAACCTTCAGAAATATAGAAAAGTCAGATGTAGTATATCAGTCACAGAAATCAGTCATTTGTTCACTGAAGCATTTATCAAGTATAAGCTGCATGCCAGGTGTTAGGGACATAAAGATGAGTAAGACCTAGCTTTTGTCCTGAAAGTGGGAAAGACATACACTTCTACAATTAATTGCCATATTGGGTGATATATTCAGTAACAGGAGCTGCAAAATGGGAAGTAGGCTAATTTGCCAATGGACCTAGATGCTACATGGCCAATCACTAAATTGATTTATCAAAAATGTATCTTAAGTACAATTTTTCTTGATTATATATGAATATACTCATATATTCAATGATGTTTCAGTAGAATTTTAAGGAGGGTTCCATTTGTCAAAAGCTTTTCAGACAATCAATTATTAGTATTCTTTAAGTTAGAAACTGCATATGCAAAAATAGAGGTATAAAGAGGTGCAATTTCAAGAACTGCAAGTAATTTTAATATGACAGAGTATAACATATATAGGGAGAAAAATTTGAAAAGACTGATATAGACCAGATAATGGAAGGTCTAATTATATTTTATTCTATAATTAATGGAAAGTTATTAAAAGGGTTTAAGTAGAGAAGTGCTCTTTCAACCTATACGCTCTCCTCAGAGAACAGCCCCTATCCCTAATTCACAGGAGGGTCCCTGCAGCCATATTGGTATCTACTGTACTCAGAACTCCATCCCTCCATTGATATAGCTGACTGGATCAAGGGGACATGGTCTGTATGGGGTCTATCAGACTTCCTCACCCAAATATTTAAGATTGTGGCAAAGAATATGGGAGTTGGTCAGTTTCAGCTGTGGGCATTGGACTTGAAGAGTTACCGTAAATTCAGAAGTTAGGAGTGTCATTTGGGGACCACATAAAAGGAGAACCAGTATCAGATTAAATATAAAGTAATACACATACTTAATGATGAGAACATGTAGCCCTAGGAAGAAAGCAAGCCTCCAGTTTCCTGTTTAGTACTCATGAGACCTGGCTACATATCCTACCCTTGGGTTAAGATGTCTCTAAAGCTTTCCAATAAATCCAATTTTTGTTTAAGCTAATTTAAACAGGCTTCTATTATCTGCAACCCTGACAAAACAAGGTGATTAATTCTGGTGGTTAATCTGAAGAATAAATTAGAGGTGAAATAGGCTAGGAGCAGGCAGAACCCTTAAACTAGGGAAGAAGCTATCAAAAGAAAACAATAATAGCAAATATAGGGAGCTATGATGAAAGAAAAGGAACCAATATTGTACAGTGCCCAGAAACTTTAATTTAAACAACAGTTTCAGAAACTGAAGCAGTATCAGTTGCCTCTAAACAAGGATCAGGAGGTTACTGAGGCTTTTAAGAGAAAATGTAAACTGAGTAATTGGGATAGAAGTCATATTTGAGTAAAGTAAAAAAAAAGGTAGAATAAAACACAACTAAGAATATTACTTAAAGGAGATTAATTATTAAAAGATAAAAGTTGAGGGGGTAACAGTATTAAAGAGCATTTTTTTTTAAAAAGGAGATAAGTGAATTTATCGTTATGCAGAGTTAGGGGAGAATTGAAAGCCCAATCCTGCAAAACAGAGAAACAATATTCCAAAGAAAGTAGAGGTTCAGGAAAGTATAGCTTTAGCAAGGGCAAACAATTTTTCCTTAAAATTGGATCAGAAAAAAAAAAATGGCTGAAATTCCAAGAAATTTTTAAGAAAAGAAAAGTTGAGGACACTCACATTGTTGAATACTATGTATTACTTAGTAAAGTCAGTGACTACGTGAGGGATATGATGAGAACAAAGGAGCAGGAATAAATTGGATGACTTAAGAAAATACAGAAAGTTGAGCCACAACTGGAGAATGTGATGGAGAATTAACAAGAGGTAGGTCAAGGATCTTATTGACCCAAGGCTCCAGGGGATGCAACAAAAAATAGAAGACCACAAACTGGCACTATAAGGGAAAGTGAGCTACTAATGATATAGGTAAGGATAACTTCAGGTATAGTTCATTACATAACCTGGTATAATATAACCTTAACTTCTAACTTGCAAATTTTAAATAAGGCTATTCAGAAATGCTTCTATCCTAAAAAAGTATTCTACTTTATGTTTTGAGAAAGATTGATATACATTTCAAAATATTTTAAAAATTAAGAAGAAACTTGGCCCTTTACTCAGTATTCAAAGCCAGTTGAAGTTATACTGGCTTAATGTTAAAAATAAAGCTTTGAAGCTCTTAGTAAAATATATAGGTGACTACCGTTTAGACATGGAGTAAGGAACAATTTCTTTAACAAAAAGCGATTACATTAAAAGATTGACAAACTTGAAAGCAAAAAAAAATTTCTCATTTAGAAGATACCACCAGCAATGACAAAAAAACTGCATTTAGGATTCTAGGTTTGTAAGTATCAGTAAATTTTGCAAAAGAACAGTATTTTCTATTTTTATCCATTATTAAATCTGATCAAACTTTAGCATTTAACATTAACAAGCTATGCATATAATTGAATAACCACTTCACATAATTCAGTAAATATGTTGCCCCTCAAATGAAAGAATATTAATAATTATTAGTAAAAATATTAATAACTAATAAAAATACATAGTTTGCACTGAAGGGATACGGAATGAGAAAAACAAGCAGTTGATAAACTATTTACATATATAATTTTCACTACTGCTTTCCACCTAAATTCACTCTATAATTCAGTCAACTAACATTTGAGTGGCTAGCGTGCATAAGGTGATATATTTTATTCACCTTTCTGTGGTTGTTCATTTGGATAGTTGGTGACTTCATGTGCCATATGCTACATAAACTTAATACTTTCTATATCAAATCTAGAACAGATATTAAGTGTAAGCTTGCTGATCACAATGATGTGAATGATTTTGAGTATTTGCTAAAAAAGGTAAAATACTAAAAACAGTTCCTCCCACAAACTCCCTAAAAGAAAGGGAAAAAACAAGTTACAAACTGAGAGAAGTCACTCGTCACATACAAAAAGAATTAGCATGAAGAATATTAAAAACTTATATCAGTAAGAAAAAAACAGAAAAATAAGCAAGAGATGTGAACAGGGGTTTGACTGAAAAGGAAACATAAAAAGCCCAGTAAACAAAAAAGTAAATGTTCTACAATAGTGATGATGAGGAAAATGCAAACTAAGACCACAATGAGATAGCATTTTATTCTAATTTGTAAAATTAAAAGACTGTCAAATGTTGGAGAGGATGGATAACCAAAGATATTTTCTCTTATATATTGCTGATATGAATATAAACTGGCACAACGACATTGGGATTTGAACATCATCTCCCAGAATTGGGCATTCATTTATAATTACCCCATGAGGCAACAGGAATATAATTAATAGAAACTTAAATATATATGTTTATATATACACAATGGGGAATATATATACATTTTGTGTATGCCCTATATACAGACAATGGGGAAAATACACAGAATGTCCATAGTAGCACTGTTTACAATTACAAAAACCAGAAAATAGCTAAATGCCTAACAAAGGAGAGTGGATAAATATCCAAATATTCAACATGGGAGAGTTGCTGAATAGTTTACTCAAGGAAATATTATACAGCAATTAAAATGATGGACAATAGCAACATGCAATATGGATAAATCATCACAGGTAAAAAAATCCAAGTTTGGAAGATTATATTCAACACAATTACATAAAAGCAACTGAAATATAAAACACATTTTAAAAAATTACATACCCAACAAAATTAATATACAAAGAAAGCAAGAGAATGAACACAGAATTCAAGATGATGGTAACCTAGACTGACAAGAAAATGGAGGTGGGGAGATGGAATGGAGAAAAACCATGTATAGGTTAAATTCCTAGCTTTTTGGGGGAAGGGAGGAGGAATGAGTGTTCCATGGGTGCTTATTATAACAACAGACATACAGATGGATAATGATTAATTCAATGCATACCCAAGGTTTAACAAAAGAAAAAAATCCAAAATTTTAATGAAATTTGCTCTATGAAAATTCCAAAATAGGTAAAACAAGCATCTTCTTAGAATCACTAAGGTGGCAACTATAGGAAAGGGAACTACTATTAAAGTATAAAATACATGATATTCAGCACATGTTTGGGTGGTATGTCTCCTATAATCTAAAATAAATTCCAAATTCTGTCACAGCAACTTTCCAATAAATTAAGGTGTTTCTGAGCCAGGGCAGAAAAACTTTAACCAATTAGAAAAAGCAACCACTGCCAAGTTTCTAAAATAGATAAATCCTAATAAAAGTATATATTATATAATGCTTATGCATCATTTCATCATCACAATGTGACACTGACACTTACCTTCAAATATAAGTTATTTATTATCAAATACACTCTTTCTAGGCTTTCCTGTTCTTCATTTTTCACAGATGATATTTATGAACATGTTGTAAAAAAGCTGAATATGGCAATAGAACTAGCTTCAAATAAGATTTCATGAGATAAAATTAAGAGAAATTAAGCATGATATCAAGAAAAATGTTCTATTTCTGCTTTCCTAAGATACTAGAAGTTATTTTTTTATTAGTATATTTTTCCCATTAAAAGAAATTTTAAAGATCTTTTTAAAGCTTCTAACTATTCTTTAACTTTCTAACTTTCCTGCCAAGTTTGAACTCTGCTGTATATCAAAAGTTAATCATATTAAATGTCATAATTTTCATACTCTAGTCAGAGTAAAACTGGTTTTTGAAATAAAGTGGACATTTGGCAACTGTTCAATACAGTACATTTTCACACAGTTCAACACAGAAAATGACGCAGAATTAACTGTTCTATTCAAATATGTATGCTTCTGGAAGTAACATTATTTTAAGTGCCATTCATCTCTACTAACTACTACTCCCTTCTTCTCATTTGTTTAAAAGTAGACACATGGATGAATAAGTTGATAAAAGACATGAAAATCTACCACTGTCAAATCTGAAAAGCAGAAAGAGGAGGGCCCAAGGAATCAGATGCAAAATCCTGGAGTAAATAGGCAATGCTTATAGGGTATCCTACCTCTCCCGGTTTCAACATTGATCATACATGTATAAGAGGAGTTGTAGGGAAACTAGAACTAATCCCTGTTACACCAATTACAGATGACTGAAAAACACCAACCATTTTAGAGCCATCATTTTATACCATTAGTTTGAGCACAGAGACTTTTACTTAGTCAATAAGTGTTTGGCATATTACTGAATAAGGCATCCTTAAATAAAGTACATACCATTCTATAAGAGTAGCAATAATCAAATTTAAGCTGAAAATCGACTTGCATCTATTGTTCAAAGAGTAGATATGTATCATTGTCTATTACTAAGTCCACACTGTACTCTCCACCTACTTTTCATTGAGCTGTATCTCAAAGTACTGACTCCAAATCAAAATATTCTGAGATAAAAAAATAAAGCTAGTTAGAGCCACTTAACTAGAACTAGTGGTTAAAAAAACTTTATTTAACCTATAGCTATTTCTATCCTGAAATTCTATGAACCACATTTGTCTTTAAAATTATAGTAAGTAAAATGGGGTAAAGGGAAAAAATATGCAAAGTTACACAATGTTGTATGCCAAATATATCTCAATTTGAAAACAGAGGAAAAAGAGTTAATGAATTCAAATGCCATAGACTTAGAAGTTGAAAAAGTTTGTGAAGTTATCTAATAAACTATGAGTGCCTTTCATTTTCTTTTGTGCTTTTCTGCATTTTCCAGATTTTCTACACTGAATGTGTATTACATATATAATTTGAAGTAACTATAAAATCCGTGTTGCCCATCCTGCCTACTTTCCAGTACGACTGCAATATTAGATGCTACCTTCTGATTTCCTTTAATGGGTAAAAATAAGTGTGATGTTTGTAGATATAGCATAACTAGTATAGAATCCTTTTTGAACTTTTCAAGGGAATATTTTTGGGATTAACTAGGCTTAGAAATGCAAACTAAAGAAAACTAAGCAATTTCTTTGGCCAATGATTATAATCAACTTCTTTTAGAACCATCAAGACATTTCTCGTCCTGGTAACAAATGAAGCCCCCTCCTCATCAATGTGGTTATGTGTGAGCTTAAAACTATAAAGGGAAGTTTACCTTATGGATAGTCTATAGAGAAGTGTAAAAACCTTTCGGAAGGGTTAGAGTAAACATCTGACAACTTTCATTAGGAAACTAATTGTTAAATGGAGAAAACCTGCAAAAAGGTTAGTCGTATTGTTGGTCTCTGTAGAATATTATACCTTATTCCCAACAATAAAGTACTGCTAAATTACAGACCAGCAAGCAAAATGTGGAAGTCATTTTTCCTTATTACAGAGGAACCTAACAAGTAATATAATGTTTATACTAAGGTTAACTATGGTTAATTACATTTTTGACTAATTTTTAGAAAGTTCACAAATCTGTAACATTGGAATACAGAACATTTGTGGTCCACAGTACTGTGGCAGCTTGAAGAATGGTGCAGTGGGAAACAAAGAGAGCTGAATTCAACTCACCCTTACAGTGTGACAACGAACAATTCACTTAACATTCCTGCACTTAGTTTTCTGACTTATAAAATGGAAACAAAACAACACCCACCTTATTGGATTGTTGTAAAGATGAAATAAAGTACCAAGTACAATGTCTGACATATAGCAAAAAACAACAACAAAAAAAGAACCCAATGTGTTATTGGTACTCTCTTCTAGACAGTGAAAGCTATACCTCATCATATTTATATCCTCCAATATATCTTTGGTATATACTCAACAAATGTTCTTGAAATGAATCCCTGTAACTTAAGGCTAATTATCTCAACCTTCCACTTGAGCAAGTCACCTCTACCTAACTGCTACTGAGAATGGAATTTAAGATTATCAACTTAACACTTTATTAGGCACTTTGATGAAGATGAATCTCCAATAATCAACAAGATAACTTTATAAGCATGTTACTCAATATTTGGGTCTGCATTCTACAAAATTACTATGATAGCCAACAATGTCATTTTGAGATTCTTTATACGGTTTCCATTAATCCAGTTTTCTTGAAATAAACTTTGTTTTTGGTCTCACAAAAGTATCTCAGTAAATTTTCCACTATACTTAAATACAAAAGAGAGTAAGACACAAATTAGTTATGAGATTAAAAATTAGCAATGCCAACTGCTTGTACTTTTAAACAGCCTATTTTTATTTTTACTACAGCAAATACTCTTCTTACACATTGAAGCCTCTAGCCATCAAAGTTTGTGTGTGCTTTATTAATGATTCCTTGCTAAATAATAAGCCTCCTAAATTACTAGCAAGAGTTAGAAACATTATTCCATAGAAACAGTACAGTAACTAAGAACCAAACTGCTATGGTTTCAGACTGTCTTTGTCATTCTACAACTAAAAATTACTAATTAGCCAATTCCGACTCAAGTCATAAAGTATCTCAAATTTTGCAATGTCATTTGAAAAATAATTTTTAAATGTTGCATATACATTGCTAAAGAAGGATCAGTTTCATTAAAAGTCACTTGTAACAGGTATATTTCAGAGTGAGACAAATATTCCTAAGACAAGATACAGCAAAGTAAGTTTTTGACTATTAAATGCAAGTTATAAAACTTGCTACATAAATCACTATTTAAATACTTGAAATCTGTATGCCAGGGAAGCTTTAAGAACTTCAAATTAAACAACTTTTCAGTTTAAATAAATTCAAACAACTGAGAAGCTTTTTAAAATTTGGCTCTCCAAAGAGGTTTGGTAAGTATTTGTTTACTGTATACTAGTTTCATGACCCAATGAAATAAAATGTTTGAATACATGGATGTATAAATTTTATCACCATTTATCTTGAGTTCTGATGTAAATAATATTCTCAATTATTTTAATAAACATGATAAAGTTCAAATGCAGTAACTTTTACTAGAACTAGGAATCAAATACACAAGAAAAAATGCCCTGTATATACATGACAACCTGTAAGATAGCATAAACACTATTCTTTTTCTGGAGGGATTACATATTAGTTTTTTCTAAAAGTTGAACTTCAGATGTTCCCCTATTTTGGTCCCTTTTTAAAAACAGGACCATATTTCTTCGACTTGCTCCCATATTATTTTCCACACCGATGTTATTAAAAGTACCTAAATGTTACATTCTAATACTCATGAAAATATATTCTCAGGTCGAGGCCAACTTTCTATAAAATACAAATAAGGATGCCAAATTCTTTGTAACTGTGAAGCCACTTCATTTAAAGAAAAATGCTCCTGTCATTTTCATGGCTTTTTCCCATTCAGAACCAAAGTGTACTTTTTATATTTCAAGACTAGGCAATGTAAAGTATTTCCAACGTGCCTCAAATTTTGTTTGAAAATCTAACGCAAATTAACAAAACGATAAATTCCACTCATTTAGCAAATATGGTATGCTGAAAGACCTCCTTATGAGAGGCTAGGAGTAAATGCTATATAGCAACATGTTCAACGATATGCAGCCTGCACTGCTAAAGGATTCCAAATTTGCAACAGTGCACTATTTTACCTTGTTGAAATCTCTTATTTTTGAGCAGGAAATGTCAAGTATTACAACAATGCCTTCAAGCTTACATCTAAGTATAAAGTAAACTATGCTTATACAGAAATTTACTGAAAAATACATTTGAACAGCAAAACATTTAGAAGCAGTTGCAATATTTAATTTCGACATCATCAAGAATCAACCCTTCAGAGTGCCTAAATTCAGTGGGCTTTTTTTAAATGTTAAGTATGCTATTTTTTTCTTAATTCCCATCTCCGGGGTCTTCTTAATTCCCAAGACGACTATATTAAAACAAACAAAAATAAGTTTCAAGCACGAAATTTTAACCCAAATGTAAACATCTCGGGAACACTCTAAAGTAACGAAAAAGAAACCCATCAAGGTAGAATAGGTACCTCTGTACATCATAAAGACCTAAAAAAAAAATCGAGCCCACATCATCAAATATATTTAGCCGGAAATGGAAAACAATTAATACATGTTACTCAGCAAGGACTTAACTAATTAAGGAACATATTTTGTTCTCATCTTCTGCAGGCATGTGGTGCCCAACGATTTCCCTTAGTCGACTGCTTTCTCATTTGTAAACAACTTCTGTAGCTCTTTCTCTGGTTTTCAAACCGGAGGGAAAATGAAAGTCTGAAAAGCATCAGCATCTGAGTTTCCGGATCTGAGCAGGGAGTAGCTGAGAAGGGGACTATGTAACTATCACTTGGTAAAACAGGAAAGAAAAGGCAACCCTCAAATTAAAGAAATTCAGTCACCTGAAGACGGCTGGTGAAGTGAGGCAAGCACTTGGTGAGGCACGTTTAAAAACAAAACAAAACAGAACTTGTCTGGGGGCTGGAAGTTATGGGGGCGCTCTTTGTGCGGAGTCTGAGGGGAAGGGGAGGGACCAGAAAACAGCTTGGGAATCATTCAAAGGAGTTTAAGGAGCGGAGTTCGAGGGAAGACGGGGCGGGGCCCGGCCGGGCGCAGGGAGGGGGCGACGGGGCGTCAGCGGGCGGCTCGGACACCGACTGGGGAGGGGGCGGTGAGCTGGCCGCAGCCAGGACCGAGGGAGAGTACACTGCCGCAGCGGGCAGCCCGCCGAGCAAGGGTCCTTCGGGCAGGCGGAGTCCACTGGGAGCGGGGACAGGCCAAGGGTCGACTGTGAGAGAGGTCCGGCCCCCGAGTGATATCCCCGTCTCCGCACTTAGCGGGGTAGGGGTGCGGGGGCCGCACGGCTTCCCGGGGCCCCGGACACACGCAGACTTTCTCCCGCTCCCCCGCCAGTGCCCGCCGCCCGAGCCGCGGCCCTTACCTGCAGCTCTGTGAGCAGAATCTCCCCCCGCTCGGGGTTGGACGCCATTGCGCTCTGCCTGGACTCCGCACCTGGACGTTGCCGCCGCCGGCGGAGGGAGAAGGCGGGAGGGACCGGGGTGGGGGGTGAGCAGCAGGGAGAGAAAGAAATAAACTAGGGATTCATGGAGGCGCAGCCCCTGCTGGCGGCGCGGCTTATTTCGCCCGGTTCATGGAGAGCGGCGGGGAGCGAAGGCACTCGTAGCGGGCTCCCACTCGGCGCCCGCCAGCGCCGGACGCTCACTCTGTCGCTCCCGCTGGGCGAAACCAAGAGCCGCCTCAAGCTCCTCGGTGCGGGGCGCTGCGGCCGCGGCTGCAGCTCCTCCTGTCGCACCATTTGGCTGTCACTGCGTCGCAAAAGCGGCCTCACTTGGCGGCTGCCAGGACACGTGATGGCCGCGGCCGCTACCTCCCGCCGGCAGGGGTAGGTGGGGCGGAGGGGACCTGGAGGGCGGGAGCGGCGCGGGGGGCGGGGCGGCTTCCCGTCTGCGGCGCGGGCAACTAGTGGACCTGGCCGGGGTGAAAATGAGGGGAAAGGCCCGAGCCCGCGTCTCGTGGGAGGCGGGAAGAGGAAGCAAGACAACACACGCCCGCTTTCCAGTTGCGTTTAACGGGCCCCACCGTGAATGCTAAAATTGAACTCGGGAGCCTGCTCTCTTGTTTTTTGGGTTGTTTTCTCCCAGTGCCGCTTGCGAAGTTAAGGCCTAACTTAAAGGGGCACCTCTATGACCTCCACAATCCAAAGAGTTTTAGGACTCAAATTTAATAGATTTTCCCCGTCCCTCGCCTCCACTGTGGACCTAAGCTATTAATCTTGACTTATGTTCCCTCTATCCCCGTTGCGCCTTTCCGACCCGTGAGGTGCACCAGCTGGCTAAACTGGGGTGTGGTCTGTATTTTTCAAGAAATGTTAGTGGCTCGTGGTCCCTTGCAACTTTTAATGCACAGCCTTTAAGATTCCTTTTCTCAAGCGCTGAACTACTGTGGTTTGGGCTGTACAACTCCACTGAATTTGGAATTTATCTGGCTTCTTGAATGGTTTTAATTGAATCAATTGAAGGAGGCAGGGCGGGATCAGCCCCACGAATGGTAAAATGCCAACTTTATTTGGTGTAGTAAACATACAAGCTAACCTGTTCATTAGTAACATACAGCTAAGTAGTGTTAAGTTTAGGTTTAAAAACTGACACTACAGTATTAAAGAAATCAAAGTCTCCAACTTTTGTCTGAGCAGTAAATGGATATTCTAGGCAGTTGCCTTACTTTTGATTATTTGAGGCTGAAATGCAAAGAATCAGTTAAAAGCTACTTGGAGAAAGTGGTAGGGGTGGGGTTATTTAGTTAGCTAGCTACTTAAAGGGCTTAGTTGGCATTCTTAAGTACCCTATTATGTACTCCTCTTATATTCCCTGTAAGAACTGTTGGGCTGACTCTAGGTGGTATGTTTATCTTTTTGTCTTCTCAGGTCTCATGCATTAATTTGACAGACATTTATTGAAGGTTTCTAGTTCTGTGACCATGCTTTCAGAACTTCAACTCATGATAGATGATAAAGAAATTTTATGGTGTGTATTTTAAATTTTTATAACTTTATAGGTTTAATGCATTGCTTTGGTTGAAAATTATATTTACAATATATGAAATAACACTTGGAAAAGCCAGGATATAATTGACCTCCCTGGTAGCTAAGAAACAGACAGTTCTAGGCCCTGGAGTTATATCTAGGCTTAAGTAACTCATTGTCCCTGGAGTGATTGAGTCCTTTGGAGAAACAGACTTGTGTCTAAACAAATATAATACAATTTTAAATGGCAGGCACAAAATGTTAGTGATGCACTGCATTCAGATACATACACATATATATTTTGTATGTGTGATAAAATGAACATAAATTTACCATTTCAACAATTTTAAGTGCACAATTCAGTGGCATTAAGTCCATGCAGGTACATTTTGCTTATTTTTACCTTTCCTTACTCCATAATGGATTTGAGATGTCTGACATGAACACTGTCATTTAGTGGGTGCTTAATAATAATGGAATTAAAAATTACCTATGTAAGGACTTAAAAATACAGTCATGAGTATTCTTTTTAGAAATAAGTTGAGATATAACAGAGAAAATGTTTACATTTTAGCATCATGAAATTTTAGAACAGACAAAATGTCTAGCTTAAGTCTTAGATAGAAGAAAATAAGCCATAATTTACTCTTTAGGAGCATGGCAACATTACTACTTAATGGCAGAAATTGAGACAAGAAACTACATCTCCTAATTGTGAATCCCACGCATGTTTTAATATACACTAGGCTACTGTACATACTTTAAAATATAATCCTCATTTAAACTGAATCAGCATTATAGTCCCAAACTTTTTAGCATAGAAAAAGACTCTCCAACTTTACATATTTCTACTGCTAAAACTAGTATTAGTAATTTTAATTTTACATATCACATGTAAGTGTAAGCAACAAACAAAATGTTTTTAAAGTTACAGGAATTATTTCTGAGATTAGTTATGATGAGGTAAGTAGTACAATTAAAAAAAGGGAGGCCAAGACAATATAAAAACTGCTTGATAATCTGGAAGATGTGATAGTTTAAACAGTAAATTGGTTTCATTTGAGCTAAAAACTACTACCCAGCTCACAGTTTCTGTTGGGAGGTGGGTGGGGAAGTAATAGGACTTGGAAAAGGTTTAATGGAAACCCCTATCGTGTTGATTCAGAAGAACTGTATTCAGTTCCTATTTGCAAGAGTTTTTAGGGCATCCTAAGTATAGTTCTTCTCAATTCATTTTCTAGTTTATATTAATAAAAAAGAGAAAACTTTTTTTCTTTTCTACAAGTGTCTATGTAAAAGATACAGACCTCAAAAATACCTGAATTTTATTACTAGTTATATAGGTACCTTTGAAATTTTCTCATAGATAATTTAAGTCTTTAAGAAGTAGAAATGACCACGGACATATAGAAATAGTTACAATAATAAGAAGATGGAAAGTGTTATCTTCTTTCTTTTTTTTTCATTAAGGTATTATTGATACACACTTTTATGAAGGTTTCACATGAAAAAACAATATAGTTACTATATTTACCCGTATTATCAAGTCCACACCCATACCCCATTGCAGTCACTGTCCATCAGTGTAGTAAATGCCACAGAGTCACTATTTGCCTTCTCTGTGCTACCTTGTCTTCCCCATGATCCCCCCCACACCATGTGTGCCAATCATAATACCCCTCAATCCCCATGTCCCTCTCACCCAACGCAGCCTCCCCTACCCCTCCCTTTTGGTAAACCCTAGTCTCTTCTTGGAAACTGAGTCTGCTGCTGTTTTGTTCCTTCAGTTTTGCTTCATTGTTATACGCCACAAAAGAGGGAAATCATTTGGTACTTGTCCGTCTCTGCCTTGTTATTTCACTGAGCATAATATCCTCCAGCTGCATCCATGTTGTTGCAAATGGTAGGATTTCTTTCTTTCTTATGGCTGAATAGTATTCCATTGTGTATATATACAACTTCCTCTTTATCCATTCATCTACTGATGGACACTTAGGTTGCTTCCATATCTTGGCTATTGTAAATAGTGCTGCAATAAACATAGGGGTGCATATGCCTTTTTGAATCTGAGAACTTGTATTTGGATAAATTCCTAGGAGTGGAATTCCTGGGTCAAATGGTATTTCTATTTTTATTTTTTTGAGGAAACTACATATTGCTTTCCACAATGGTTGAACTAGCTTGCTTTCCCACCAGCAGTGTAGGAGCGTTCCCCTTTTGCCACATCCTCACCAGCATTTGTTGTTCTTTGTCTTTTTGATGCTGGCCATCCTACCTAGTATGAGATGATATCTCATTGTGGTTTTAATTTGCATTTCCCTGATAATTAGTGATGTGGAGCTTCTTTTCATGGACCTGTTGGCCATCTGAATTTCTTCTTTGGAGAATTGTCTCTTCATATCCTCCACCCATTTTTTTTTTTTTTTTTTAGATAATTATTTTTTATTGAAGGGTAGTTGACACACAGTATTACATTACATTAGTTTCAGGTGTACAACACAGTGATTCAACACTTATATACATGATAATTCTAAGTACCAGCTATCACCATACCAAGTTGTTACAATATTTTGACTATATTCCTTATGCTATACATTACATCCCGGTTACTTATTTATTTTACAATTGGAAGTGTGTACTTTTTCTTGGTTGTTGTTGTTAGGGCATCTCTCATATTTATTGATCAAATGGTTGTTAACAACAATAAAATTCTGTATAGGGGAGTCAATGCTCAATGCACAATCATTAATCCACCCCAAGCCTAATTTTCGTCAGTCTCCAATCTTCTGAAGCATAACGAACAAGTTCTTACATGGAGAACAAATTCTTACATAGTGAATAAGTTACATGGTGAACAGTACAAGGGCAGTCATCACAGAAACTTTTGGTTTTGTTCATGCATTGTGAACTATAAACAGTCAGTTCAAATATGAATACACATTTGATTTTTATACTTGGTTTATATGTGGATACCACATTTCTCTCTTTATTATTTTTAATAAGATGCTGAAGTGATAGGTAGATACAACATAAAGGTAGAAAACATAGTTTAGTGTTGTAAGAGAGCAAATGTAGATGATCAGGTGTGTGCCTGTAGACTATGTGTTAATCCAAGCTAGACAAGGGCAATAAAACATCCACGTATGCAGAAGATTTCTCTCAGAACAGGGAGGGTGAGGTTCTAAGCCTCACCTCTGTTGATCCCCAATTTCTCACCTGATGACCCCCCTGCGACTGTGCCTGTCTTAGGTTGTTCCTCCCTTGAGGAATCTTACCCGTCTCTGGCTAACCAGTCATCTTCCGGGGCCATACAGGGAAATGTAAAGTTGGTAAGTGAGAGAGAAGCCTTATTGTTTGAAATGGTTAGCTTTTTATTTCTTTGCATATTTATGCCCTGTGGCTTCTATGCCCAGCATTTGTCTTGAGGTATCTTTACCACTTGGAGGAGTTATGATACTTGGTAAATTTGATATGAGGCACGAATTCTATTTAAGAATTCGTTGTAATTAGGAAGGAAGAAGAAAAGCTATAGAAGTAGCAGGCGGGAGAAAACATGGGAAGATTGATTATTTCTTTGACATATCTTCTTGTAGAGTAACTTCAGCATGTATAGATTTTAAGCTACTACTTAAATTGCGCACACACATTAACATAATAGGAGTATAGTTACATAACCAAAGCATATCTGTAATTACCAGCCATCTCCAGTGAAACCAAGAAAACCAGTTAGGCACCCTAGGCATTTGTGAAAACTTATCAATGATATGATGGTTATTATCTAACTGAATTTGAATAGTTTGAGAAAAATCAGACAAATTAAAACAACCCATTCCTGGGCACTGTTCACATCCCATATGTTCTTTTAACAGTAAATAGTCTGTAGTTGTAAGATTTTGGAGCGCTACAATTTGCACTTCTCCTAATTCTTGGTTGAGTTCCAACAGTATAGATCCAGTCAAATTTGTTGTTTTACTGTATGCACAGGCCAGCTTAGATATCTCCTTCATTCCCATGGCAAGTCCAGGAGCTGGTGGGATGAGTGCATCTACAGCTGTAGCAGTGCGTGGATCTTTGTTGGGGTTTTTTGATGATCATCTTCTGGCATGAGTCTTCCCGAGAGTGCTGATGTTGGAAGTTCTCTTTCATATCGTTTCTTAGTTCATTTTCGGGGTAGCCAAATTAGGCTTTGATCCTCTGTATAAACACAAACAGACCCTTTGCCTACACTTTTATATGTCCTTTATATCATTGTGTAGAACTCATTAGAGGTCACCACATAGGAACTGCATTTTTTTTTTAATCATTAATCTACACTTACATGACGAATACTTTGTTTACTAGGCTCTCCCCTATACCAGGTCCCCCCTATATACTCCTTTACAGTCACTGTCCATCAGCGTAGCAACCTGTTGTAGAATCACTACTTGTCTTCTCTGTGTTGTACAGCCCTCCCCTTTCTCCCACCCCCCCATGCCTGCTGATCTTAATACCCCCCTACTTCTCCCCCGCTTATCCCTCCCTACCCACCCATCCTCCCCAGTCCCTTTCCCTTTGGTACCTGTTAGTCCATTCTTGAGTTCTGTGATTCTGCTGCTGTTTTGTTCCTTCAGTTTTTCCTTTGTTCTTATATTCCACATATGAGTGAAATCATTTGGTATTTCTCTTTCTCTGCTTGGCTTGTTTCACTGAGCAAAATACCCTCCAGCTCCATCCATGTTGCTGCAAATGGTTGGATTTGCCCTTTTCTTATGGCTGAGTAGTATTCCATTGTGTATATGTACCACATCTTCTTTATCCATTCATCTATCGATGGACATTTAGGTTGCTTCCAATTCTTGGCTATTGTAGATAGTGCTGCGATAAACAAAGGGGTGCACTGATCTTTCTCATACTTGATTGCTGCATTCTTAGGGTAAATTCCTAGGAGTGCAATTCCTGGGTCAAATGGTAAGTCTCTTTTGAGCATTTTGATGTACCTCCATACTGCTTTCCACAATGGTTGAACAAGTTTACATTCCCACCAGCAGTGTAGGAGGGTTCCCCTTTCTCCACAGCCTCGCCAACATTTGTTGTTGTTTGTCTTTTGGATGGCAGCCATCCTTACTGGTGTGAGGTGATACCTCATTGTAGTTTTAATTTGCATTTCTCTGATAATTAGCGATGTGGAGCATCTTTTCATGTGTCTGTTGGCCATCTGTATTTCTTTTTTGGAGAACCGTCTGTTCAGTTCCTTTGCCCATTTTTTAATTGGGTTATTTGTTTTTTGTTTGTTGAGGCGTGTGAGCTCTTTATATATTCTGGACGTCAAGCCTTTATCGGATGTGTCATTTTCAAAGATATTCTCCCATACTGTAGGGTTTCTTTTTGTTCTATTGATGGTGTCTTTTGCTGTACAGAAGCTTTTCAGCTTAATATAGTCCCACTTGTTCATTTTTGCTGTTGTTTTCCTTGCCCGGGGAGATATGTTCAAGAAGAGGTCACTCATGTTTATGTCTAAGAGGTTTGTGCCTATGTTTTCTTCCAAGAGTTTAATGGTTTCATGACTTACATTCAGGTCTTTGATCCATTTTGAGTTTACTTTTGTATATGGGGTTAGACGATGGTCCAGTTTCATTCTCCTACATGTAGCTGTCCAGTTTTGCCAGCACCATCTGTTGAAGAGACTGTCATTTCGCCATTGTATATCCATGGCTCCTTTATCAAATATTAATTGACCATATACGTCTGGGTTAATGTCTGGATTGTCTAGTCTGTTCCATTGGTCTGTGGCTCTGTTCTTGTGCCAGTACCAAATTGTCTTGATTACTATGGCTTTATAATAGAGCTTGAAGTTGGGGAGTGAGATCCCCCCTACTTTATTCTTCTTTCTCAGGATTGCTTTGTCTATTCGGGGTCTTTGGTGGTTCCATATGAATTTTTGAATTATTTGTTCCAGTTCATTGAAGAATGTTGCTGGTAGTTTCATAGGGATTGCATCAAATCTGTATATTGCTTTGGGCAGGATGGCCATTTTGACGATATTAATTCTTCCTAGCCATGAGCATGGGATGCGTTTCCATCTGTTAGTGTCCCCTTTAATTTCTTTTAAGAGTGACTTGTAGTTTTCAGAATATAAGTCTTTCACTTCTTTGGTTAGGTTTATTCCTAGGTATTTTATTTTTTTTGATGCAATTGTGAATGGAGTTGTTTTCCTGATTTCTCTTTCTGTTGGTTCATTGTTGGTATATAGGAAAGCCACAGATTTCTGTGTGTTGATTTTGTATCCTGCAACTTTGCTGTATTCCGATATCAGTTCTAGTAGTTCTGGGGTGGAGTCTTTAGGGTTTTTTATGTACAGTATCATGTCATCTGCAAATAGTGACAGTTTGACTTCTTCTTTGCCAATCTGGATTCCTTGTATTTTTTTGTTTTGTCTGATTGCCGTGGCTAGGACCTCTAGTACAATGTTAAATAACAGTGGGGAGAGTGGGCATCCCTGTCTAGTTCCCGATCTCAGCGGAAATGCTTTCAGCTTCTCGCTATTCAATATAATGTTGGCTGTGGGTTTTTCATAGATGGCCTTTATTATGTTGAGGTACTTGCCCTCTATTCCCATTTTGCTGAGAGTTTTTATCATGAATGGATGTTGAACTTTGTCAAATGCTTTTTCAGCACCTATGGAGATGATCATGTGGTTTTTGTCTTTCTTTTTGTTGATGTGGTGGATGATATTGATGGACTTTCGAATGTTGTGCCATCCTTGCATCCCTGGGATGAATCCCACTTGGTCATGGTGTACGATGGTTTTGATGTATTTTTGAATTCGGTTTGCTAAAATTTTGTTGAGTATTTTTGCGTCTACGTTCATCAGGGATATTGGTCTGTAGTTTTCTTTTTTGGTGGTGTCTTTGCCTGGTTTTGGTATTAGGGTGATGTTAGCTTCATAGAATGAGTTTGGGAGTGTCCCCTCCTCTTCTATTTCTTGGAAAACTTTAAGGAGAATGGGTATTATGTCTTCCCTGTATGTCTGATAAAATTCCGAGGTAAATCCATCTGGCCCAGGGGTTTTGTTCTTTGGTAGTTTTTTGATTACCGCTTCAATTTCGTTGCTGGTAATTGGTCTGTTTAGATTTTCTGTTTCTTTTTGGGTCAGTCTTGGAAGGTTGTATTTTTCTAGGAAGTTGTCCATTTCTCCTAGGTTTCCCAGCTTGTTAGCATATAGGTTTTCATAGTAGTCTCTAATAATTCTTTGTAATTCTGCGGGATCTGTTGTGATTTTTCCTTTCTCATTTCTGATACTGTTGATTTGTGTTGACTCTCTTTTCCTCTTAATAAGTCTGGCTAGAGGCTTATCTATTTTGTTTATTTTCTCGAAGAACCAGCTCTTGGTTTCATTGATTTTTGCTATTGTTTTATTCTTCTCAATTTTATTTATTTCTTCTCTGATCTTTATTATGTCCCTCCTTCTGCTGACCTTAGGCCTCATTTGTTCTTCTTTTTCCAATTTTGATAGTTGTGACATTAGACCGTTCATTTGGGATTGCTCTTTCTTTTTTAAATATGCTTGGAGTGCTATATACTTTCCTCTTAAGACTGCTTTTGCTGCGTCCCACAGAAGTTGGGGCTTAGTGTTGTTGTTGTCATTTGTTTCCATATATTGCTGGATCTCCATTTTGATTTGGTCATTGATCCATTGATTATTTAGGAGCGTGTTGTTTAGCCTCCATGTGTTTGTGAGCCTTTTTGCTTTCTTTGAACAGTTTATTTCTAGTTTAATGCCTTTGTGGTCTGAAAAGTTGGTTGGTAGGATTTCAATCTTTTGGAATTTACTGAGGCTCTTTTTGTGTCCTAGTATGTGGTCTATTCTGGAGAATGTTCCATGTGCACTTGAGAAGAACGTGTATCCTGTTGCTTTTGGATGTAGAGTTCTATAGATGTCTATTAGTTCCATCTGTTCTAGTGTGTTGTTCAGTGCCTCTGTGTCCTTACTTATTTTCTGTCTGGTGGATCTGTCCTTTGGAGTGAGTGGTGTGTTGAAGTCTCCTAGAATGAATGCATTGCATTCTATTTCCTCCTTTAGTTCTGTTAATATTTGTTTCAGGTATGTTGGTGCTCCTGTATTGGGTGCATATATATTTATAATGGTTATATCCTCTTGATGGACTGAGCCCTTTATCATTAATGTCCCAAACTGGATAACATAGAAGAAATGTACAACCTTCTAGAAAAATACATCCTTCCAAGGCTGATCCAGAAATAAATGGAAAGTCTGAACAGATCAATTACCAGCAACAAAATTGAATCAGTAATCAAAAACCTACCTAAGAACAAAATACCTGGACCAGCTGGCTTCACTGCTTAATTTTATCAAACATTTACTGAAGACCCAATACTGATCTTCCTTAAAGTTGTCAAAAAAGTAGAAGAAGAGGAAATACTCCCAAACTCATTCTATGAGGCCAGCATCACTAATACTAAAACCAGGCAAAGACACTACAAGAAAGGAAAACTACAGACCAATATCCTTGATGCACTGATGTAAAAATACTCAGCAAAATATTAGCAAGCCATATTAAAAAATACATCAAAAAGATCATCCATCATGATCAAGTGGTATTTATTCCAGCGATGCAAGGATGGTACAGCATTTGAAAAACCATCAACATAATCCACCACATGAACAAAAGGACAAAAACCACATGAGCATATCCATAGATGCTGAAAAAGCATTTGACAAAATTCAACATCCATTCATGATATAAACTCTTAACAAAACAGGTATAGAGGGCAAGTACCTCAACATAATAAAGGCCATATACGACAAACCCACAGCCAACATTATCCTTAACAGCAAGAAGCTGAGAGCTTTTCCTTTTAGTTTGGGGAAAAGACAAGGATGCCCACTCTCCCCACTTTTATTCAACATAGTTCTGGAGATCTAGCCATGGCAATCAGGCAACACAAAGAAATAAAATGCACCCAGATTGGCAAGGAAGAAGTTAAACTGTCCCTGTTTGCAGATAACATGATATTGTACATAGAAAACCCTGAAGAATCCACTCCAAAACTACTAGATCTAATATCTGAATTCAACAAAGTTGTGGGATACAAAGTTAACACACAGAAATCTGTTGCATTCCTATACACTAATAATGAACTAGCAGAAAGAGAATACAGGAGAACAATTCCATTCATGATTGCATCAAAATGAATGTAATACCTAGGAATAAGCCTAACCAAGGAAACGAAAGACCTATAGTGTGAAAACTACAAGACACTCCTGAAAGAACTTAAAGAAGATACCAATAAATGGAAACACATCCTGTGCTCATGGATAGGAAGAATTAATATTGTCAAAATGGCCATCCTGCCTAAAGCAATCTATAGATTCAATGCAATTCCTATCAAAATACCAACAGCATTCTTCAATGAACTACAGAAAATCATTCTGCAATTCATATGGAACCACAAAAGACCATGAATAGCCAAAGCAATCCTGAGAAGGAAGAATAAAGTTGGGGGTATTATGCTCCCCAACTTCAAGCTCTACTACAAAGCCACAGTAATCAGACAATTTGGTACTGGCACAAGAACAGAACAATAGAACCATGGAACAGACTAGAGAGCCCAGATATAAATCCGATCATATATAGTCAATTAATATAAAATAAATGAACCATGGACATAGAATGGGGACATGACAGCCTCTTCAACAACTAATATTGGCAAAACTGGACAGCTATATGCAAGTGAATAAAACTGGATTATTGTTAAAAGTAAACTCGAAATGGCTCAAAGACCTGAATGTAAGTCATGAAACCATAAAACTCGTAGAAGACAACATAGGCAAACATCTCCTGAGTATAAACATAAGCATCTTCTTCCTGAATGTATCTCCTCGAGCAAGGGAAACAAAAGCAAACATGAACACATGGGACTACATCAAACTAAATAGCTTCTGTATGGCAAAGGACACCATTGACAGAACAAAAAGGCATCCTATAGTATGGGAGAATATATTTGTAAATGACATATCTGACAAGGGGTTAACATCCAAAATATATAAACAACTCACATGCCTCAACACCCAAAAAGCAAATAACCCATGTAAAAAATGGGCGGAGTATATGCAGAGACAATTCTCCAAAGAAGAAATTCAGATGGCCAACAGACACTTGAAAAGATGCTCCACATTACTAATTATCAGGGAAATGCAAATTAAAACCACAATGAGATATCACCTCACACCAGTAAGGATGGCCAGCTTCAAAAAGACTAAGAACAACAAATGCTGGCAAGGATGCAGAGATAGGGGAACCCTCCTATACTACTGGTGGTAATGTAAGCTAGTTCAACCATTGTGGAAAGCAATATGGAGGTTTCTCAAAAAACTAAAAATAGAAATACCATTTGACCTGGGAATCCCACTCCTTGGAATTTATCCAAAGAATACAAGTTCTGAGATTCAAGACATATTTTGTTTATCGCAGCACTTTTTACAGTAGCCAAGATCTGGAAGCAACCTAAGTGTCCATCAGTAGATGAATGGATAAAGAAGATGTGGTACATATACACAATGGAATACTATTCAGCCATAAGAAAAAAACAAATCCTACCATTTGCAACAACATGTTTGGAGCTGGAGGATGTTATGCTCAGTGAAATAAGCCACATGGAGAAAGACAAGTGTCAAATGATTTCTCTCATTTGTAGAGTATAACAATGAGTTAAAAATGAAGGAACAAATCAGCAGCAGACTCACAGACTCCAAGAAGGGCCTAGTGGTTACCAAAAGGGAGGGGTGCCAGAGCGCAGTTCGGGAGGGAGGGACATGGGGATTCAGGGGTATTATGTTTAGTACACATGGTGTGAGGGGTCACAGGGACAACAGTGTAGCACAGAGAAGGCAAATAGTAAATCTATGGCATCTTACTACACTGATGGACAGTGACTGCAATGGGGTATGGGTGTGGACTTGATAATATGAGTAAATGTAGTAACTATATTGTTTTTTTCATTTGAAACCTTCATAAGAGTGTATATCAATAATACCTTAATTTAAAAAAAAAAAAGAAAAATAAATAAATAAATAAATCCCTCCATTGTATTCCATAATCACTGGATCTCTATCCTGAATTTGTTCCTGAGTTCCTGAATATTTTTCTGTGTCTCTGTGAGCTTGTTTATGATTTTTATATTGAAATCTCTTTCAGGAAGTTTGATGAGTTCAGTTTCACTTGACCCTTTTTTCATTGTTTGTGGCATTTTGGTTTGAACTAGGTTCCTTTGATGTTTCATATTTGTATGTGACACCCTCTAGTGCCTAGAAGCTCTACTCTCTGGAGCTGCTCAGGCCCTGGAGCAATGTCAGGGGTTGCAGGGGAGTGATGCTGGTTCCTGGGGGGGAGGAAAGAGCTGTTTCCTGCTTCTCCCCTGCTATGTCTGTCTCCACTACCTGAACCAGTGGGCTGAGCACACAGGTGTATGACTGTATGCCTTTAGTTTTTAGCTGCCGTAGGTAGAGCTTTCCTCTGGCTGGCCTGACACCATGGCTGGGGCTGCTGGTTTGTGAGTCAGGTGTTGGGTGGCCAGGAGGAAGGTGCAGCGGCCTGTGTATCACCATGTGGGGCCTCTGAGCTCTGTAGCCTGCCAGTGGGATGGATCACCTGAAGCTCCAGAAAGTTCCCAACCTGCTGGGCAGAGTGAGCCTGGACAGTTTTGTCTGCCTGTCCTTTCTCCTGAAAAGTAAGCTCTGTGCATTCCTTGCCCCTTTAGCAGCCCTCTCGCTGAAGGAAGTCTCTCAGACTGCCTGCTTTTCTTTTGTCTCAGAGCATCTGTATATGGATCCCTGTTTTCCACAAGTGGCTGGCTGGAATTTCAGTCTCTCTGGGTATTCCACCTTTCTTAGCTTTCCAACCCCACTAATCACCAGAGCACCAAGCAATGTAGGTTTTCGCTCACAGAGCAGACCACCAGGGCTAGGTGTTCAGCAGTCCCAGGCCCCTACTCCCTCCCCACTCTCTTTCTCTTCCCCTGCCAGTGAGTTTTGGTGGGGGAAGGGCCTGGGTCCCACCAGATCATGGCTTTAGTATGTTACCCTATTCCATGAGGTCTGTTCTTTTCTCCACGTATATGCAGTCTGGTGCAACCTTCTTTCCTGTTGCTCTTTCAGGATTAGTTGTATTAGTTATATTTTCATATAATATGTGGTTTTGGGAGGAGGCCTCTGTCTCACCTCTCATACCACCATCTTTAATCTCATCTTCTACTTTCTTTTGTAAGGTGGAAGAAATGTTACAGGGAAAACCCTAGTAGAGATGAACTAATTTTTTGGTCTTCTGTGCTATTGGTGACCGACAGACATTCAGATATTCAGATGACAAGGGTCCTCCTTTCACTTAGATCCCAAGTGAAATGAGACAAGAACTGTATAACCAGGGAGAGTCAGAATCTTTGCTTTGTTAAACACAGTTTTTATTGCCTTGCATTTTTTATTTCCTGTTTGCTCTTGATGTTTATAAAGTGTTTTAGAAAATTCTAGCTTATCCCAACAGCATTATAGAGAATTGTGGGAAAGGTGTTTTTGTTTTGTTGTTGTTGTTGTTTTTACGGTACTGTTAAGAGTAATCCTCTATTCCCAAGGGAGTAAAGTGAAGTAGTAGTGGTAGTCAAAGTAAGAGACTCCCTGAAGAAAGGCAAAACTCAGGGAGACAGAGTCAAAATTACTTGGTCAGTACACTTTTCTTCCTTGAGAAACCCCTCATAGGGGTTGTATCCATAACTCCCTTGTATGTTCTATGAGGATAATTTTGAGAACAAGATTGTTAAAGTCAGGAACACAGTAGAGTCAGCTATAGTGACTGTAGCAATACTCTTTGGGGTGTTTGCTCAGCCTCCATCCCCTTCTGAGTATTGCCCCTATCTGTTACAGCAGAAGTCTCTGTAGACATGTTGATTCTGCCTGACTGACCTAGATCTTTTGGCGAACTGTGGGTGGACTATTACAGAACGTCTCCCAGTTTACCCAACCAGATTCTCTATTCAAGAATTTAGAATTAATACTGGAATGCTGATCAACTGGTGGCCCTAGAGTGGGAACTGTTGTGGTTCTAGAGCTAGAATGACCATTTTCTGCCATGTGTATAAAGAAGCAGACAGAGCTGACCTTTGGAAAGAGAAAAGAAATCCTTCTTTCCACTCACTGGGAGTATAATTTCCAAAGCACTACCTGGTCTTTGTCTTCATGGAACTTACAGTTTAGTTAAAGGGACATAATGACAAAGAAGGTGAATTCAGGGTACTTTAAACATAGGTCAGACATCCTTTCCTCAGTACTTCACACTTAAGCTGAGATCTCAGTGGTGAGTAAATATTAACTGGGGGGAAAAGTATAAAGAACTTTACAAGAGAAAAATAACATAGCTAAATGTTCTAAGGCAGGAGGGAGCAGCTTGTGTAAGCACTGAAAGGCCAGTGGGGCTGTAGCAAAGAGATGGAGCAATAGGAACAGCTCATAGATTGTGTGTATCAGTTAGAATAAGCTAGGTTATGCTGAGGAACAATTGATTCCAAAAATCTCAAGGGCCTATGATAAGGTTTGTTTATCTCTTGTACTACTTGCCCACCATGGCTCTGCTCCATGTCATCTTCACTCTGGACTAAGGCTGACAGGGTAGCCTCTATCTGGAACATTGCCATTGTAATGGCAGAAGGAAAAGAAAAGTGGTATATCACCCACTGGTTTTTAAAGTGTTGCTCACATTTCACTTTGACTATTTATCTGCCAAATCTTTGCCAAGCCTGAGAGCAGCAAGGAGACAGAAAGGGGCACCATATCGAAGGGTATTAAATGTGGGTGAATAGTAATCCAGTTCTACACCATATTGAAGATTTTGACATTTATCTTAGGAGCAATGGAAAAACCATTAAATAAATTTCCATTTACAAAATTCTGTCTGTGGTGAGGAAAACAACAGAAATGAGCAAGAGTGGATGTGGGGAGCAAAATTTAGAGGTCATTTCAGTCTTCCAGGCAAAAACGGATACTAGAGTCATTGCACTGGAAATGGAGAAAAGCTAATAGATTTAAAAGATAGGAGGATCCAGTAATGTGCAAATAGAAGCAGAAACAAGAGACTTTGTGGCCCCGGGATGGTGGAATTGCTAAATTTGTTACTGATGTGTTGCCATTTTCTGGCTCCAGTCTTCTGGGAAATCTAGTATCTGTTTGTTCTTGGATTCCCTGTGTTCTTCTAATTAGTCTCCCTTTTTGCTTAAGTTAATCTGTGAGTGTGGTGTGTGTGTGTGTGTGTGTGTGTGTGTGTGTGTGTGTGTGTGTGTGTGTGTGTGTGGTGTGTGCGCTCAAGCATATACTCCTAACTGAGCCATTCAGTCAAGGTGAGAACCATCAGAGAAAGTGACACCACCATTCTGGCTATAGAGTAGAAGTAAGTAGGACCAGCTTAAATACTGTTGTCTCCTCTTCCAATGACTCCTTCCTTATCTAGTCTACTTACTATTCCCAAAAGATCCTGACACAGGTAAATGTACAAATTATAAACACTAAGTATATATTAAACCTGGAATAAACCTTCCCGTAACACTTTTTGACAAAGCTATTTGGGCACTTACATTTCTTTGTAGAGTCTTGTATAAAATACTGTTCCACTGCTAAACTAAAGTGTGTCTATGTGTCTTATATGGCCTATTCTTATATCACTTACGAGTAGATATGTGTGTGTATTTCTGTTTGTATTACAGAAATATTTTAGGTTAACTATCAGCTTGGCATTTCCTGTCCCTAAGAAACAGGTAAGCTTGCCTTGAATGCCCAGTTTCACAGCCTCTAAAATCAAGAGCTTCTGCTTCTCATCCAATTTTTGAGACTCTGGCAGGTTATTTACAGAAGGCTGCCTGCTTTTCTCTCCCTCCACAAACACACAACACTTCCTCACTGCCTTTGTTCCTTGGTTCCACCGATATTGATATGGACCTGAAGCTCAACTTCACAGTTACCCCTAATACCAAGTTCTCAAGCATTTATGAATTCATTAACTTGGTACCAAAGATTTAAGAGGGGTCACGCTATAGGATGTGATACCTTTTACCCTGAATCTGGGTCCACCTCTCTTTTTCTACCCTCAATAGATTAACAAGAAAATTTTACTCATTTCTCAGACTGTTACAGTTTGATCATACTCAAGTTCTTCTGATTTTCAACTGTTGTTTCAAGTAAGATTATTTGGGAATTTCTTCTAAAAATATCAATGTTGTCATGAAAGGGATACCAGAAAATACCATTTTCTTAGCTTGGTATGTAGCCATCAAATGAATTGTAACATTTTGAATTTTATGTATTTGTAGTCAAGAAAAAGATAGTATGTTTTAACCACCATTGAGACACTAAACTTTTTATTCTAACACTCAGTATCCCTTTATATCCTTAAAATTATAGAAGACACCAAAGAGCTTTTGTTTATGTGGGTTATATCTTCTGATATGTACTGTATTAGAGCTAAAACTGAAGAATTTTTTAGAACAAAAGAATATACAAGCTCACATTTCATTAGCCTTCAGAGTGAGAACTTCATGCCATGTCACACCTCTGAAAATCTCTACACCTGTGGGAAAATAAGAGTGGAAAAGGCAAGCAGCATCTTAATATTATTATGAAAATAGATTTGACCTTGCAGACCCCCTGAACCATACTTTGAGTACTGCTGTTCTAACCTATAAGACTACCTCTGATGATTCTGAATTAGTAAAGTTTCTCTACATGTGAATATGGGAATGTGATCTCTGTACTTCCAGAGTTTAAGATCTCCTACCATGTCAAAAGAATTATAAGCTTCTGAGCTTTTCAAGTGAATTATTGGTGTGGAACATGAGAAATTTTGGTTGTCCTTGTCAAAATGAAAAAAGGAATGTATGCATAAAAATGTTTATATAAAGCATGAACCTTTTACTACTAGTGCTTCCTTTATCAGAAAACTATTGGAACTGTAAAATGCAATAAAAATCAGTAGGCACAAAAAACTTAAAATCCATTATACCAAACATTTTAAAAGGTTTGTGTATGGTGGACAGCAGCTGCTATTTCTAAAGCACCCAGCTATTATTCAACAAAGTGTATTTAATGTCCTAATTAGGGAAAAGCTAAACTTTTATAACAAAGAGGCCCCAAATACTATGGTGTACAGAACACTGGAATTTTTTATTCTCTAACATACAAAGATTGCATAAGATAAGAAATCCAAGTTATCAGGCTGGCTTTCCTCCATGAGGCCATCCAAGGACCCAGCTTCCTTCTGTCTTACTGCTTTACCATCCACTATGGCATTATTCTCAACTGCATGATTGAAGCTGTGTCAAGGAACTCCATGATCTACCTTGTGGAAGGAAAAGACTGCATTGGAGGATCATATGTCGTATGTCTAAAGGCCCAGACTCCAAATGAGCACACATAATTTCTGTTCCCATTCCACTATGAGAAGGTTGTCATTTAAACACATCTAGCTTCAAGTAAGGCTGAGAAATGTACTTTCTAACTAGCTGTGGGTCTAGCCACAACTTTTACTGACTAAGAGGGTCAGGGTGGATTTTAATGAATAATTCACAGTGTCTATTATATAGACTAATTTGTAATCAATGATTTTTTCCATTAGCAAAGTATTCTACTCAGGCTTTAAAATCCAAGCTCAAAATCTGTAACTGTGAGATCCTCTAGGGCCTAGAGTAAATACATTCAATGTGTCAGTTAAAAAAAAAAAGACCATACATATTTTGACATTTATAGCATACTGCTGTGCTAGAATAATTTCCCCTCTACACTTCCCTGGAACCCAGCCATCATTCTGTGAGAAGCCAGAGCCTCATAGGGAGGCCATATGAAGGTGTTTGGTCAACAGTCCTACCTGAGTCCAGACTTCAAATCATCCCAGCCCAGGTACCAGCCAGGTGAGGGAAGAAGCCATCTTGGAACAGATCTCCCAGTCTCAGCTATTTCAGCCCCCATCCATCCAAGTTGCCAGCTGATGAAATAATCCTATTTGATGCCACAAATACATGGAAAGAGACAATCCATGCTATGCCCTGTGCAAATTCCTGAACCATAGAATTTGCAAGCATAATAAAATTGTTTGTGTGCTTTAGGGATGGGGGCACAATAGATACAAGTGGCAATAGAAAACTGGAACATATATTCCAAACTGGACATTTAGGTAATCCCTCTTTTCAAACTTGCCATTGATAGAATTTTTCTGAAACATTTAAATTATCTAAGCCAATTAAAAACAAAGTTTAGCTTTTACAGTAAATTCACTCATTTGACAGTATTTATAGAGTACCTACAATTTAATAGGGTACATCTGTAAACCACATATCTTTGACCCAGTTATATTTACTCTTATGTTTCCTAAGTAGATTTTAAGCTTGAGTGAAAAATAATAAAAATCAGACTACTGTAATCTCCATAGCATTTAGTATATAGAAAGCTTATTATGAGTAGAAAAGAACCGATAAGAACTTGTTTGATCATAATTTTTAAATTTATAATAGAAGTATATATGTACCCATTTTTCATGTTCATACATAGTTTATTCTAATTAAAAATAAGAACTGCTAGTTACAAGTACTTATAAAAACAACTTTAAACTGTCACTATAAAGATTCTTATGAAGGGTTTCCTATTAAAGATGCTATTTTGGAAGAGTATTACAATCATTTGCATATGTATTTTTGTATGCTGGTAACTCACCTAATCTGTGTTTTGCTTTTACGGTTGAACTGTAAGCCTCTCACCAAATGAAATTTTAAAGTATCTTATCAACACACACACACAAGCAGTTTGAATGGTGTAAAATATGAGATCCACATTTCAATTGCTTTACTTTGTTACCCATCAACTTGAGCTTCCTAAAGTTCCATTTATCAGAGCAAAATGTGGATGATTCCAATACCATGCTTCAGGTGCCTTCATCATTTGAATGAGATAAAGTCTCAGCAAGATGTATTCAAGAAACTATGGTTCAAACTGTGTTATCCTGCTATAAAGCAATCTGCTAAACATTTCTGAAGCAATTTAGACAGCTGTTACTTAGTTGCAAACAATGTGGATACTTAATCTATTGAGTTGAAATTGGGGTTGCAGAGAAAATATTCAGTTTCTCCTGAGTTCATTTGCTACATAGAAAAATGTTTCCTGTTTTTTACATGGTAAGGATGGAAAGCTAAGAACTATCTATATAAAAGAAAGAATGAAAATGACCAACTTTATAAATTGGGTTTTTATTAAAGTCTGTAGTATTGCAGATATAATCATGCTATATACTCATTGTATAAACATATTTTAAGGGTTTTTACTCAAAAGACTATGACATGAATTTAATTTTTTCCCAGCTTATATCTTAGTATAAATTCTTCACAGATATTGGTAAATGATTTACCTATATTATCATCCTTTTTTCACTGTTTTCTTACACTGATAAAAATCTGTATTTGGAGTAAATAATTACTCACCTAAGAAATACATACATGCCTTCCTGACTTGAGACACATTTCAGAAATAATTCTTTGTATTGAGACAGTTAATAAAATATGTTACCTTAGTCAACTATACAATAATCTTTTATATTGATCAAACCATATTAAAAATTGAAATTCACTATTTATAACATGCATCAATATGTGAATAAAGACAAAGAGATATAGATACAGATGTTCATCAAAATAAAGGAAAATAAATGCTCGTTTTTTATTTATTTTTTAGCCAGCTATTAAAGATATCATTAAGGGTTTGACAAAAACTTCACCATGTAGACATATAGGTATAACTATAGTGTTAAAATTCAGGTGTAATTGTTTAAAATAATCGGTAGATAAGCTGGATTTCCTCATTTTCAATTTCTTGGTTTGACCTTATGAATTTGGCCTTATAGTTAACAATAATAAAGCAAATAATTTCTACAGCCTGTTGATTATTTAACAGATTTTACATTATCCCAAATTTTCACTTTTGAATTGTCTTTCTAAACTCATGAGCCTTCTAACACATTTTTCTCCTCCCACTGGTTTATGATATAGACTAACAATTCCAGTAATGGCAACTCTGAATGAATCATTTTTCATTAGCACCTGTTTCAGTGCCCTAAGTACCCAGTGACAGTTGATCTCAATTTGGGCCTTCTCCTATTATATAAATGATGAAAGAGTTTAAATTCTTTAACTATAAGGATATACTCAACTCAGTTGTTTTTTTTGAAAGGTAAATGAGGCCTGAAGCTATAATGACTTTATAAAAAAAACAAAGCTAACTCAAGGTGTTAAAGTTTGATTTGTCATCTGTATGTAGTTCATACAGGACATTCTTTGCCTAAGGCAGTGTTAACAGATGAAGAGAAGGACATTCCTGGGAACTGTAATAGTAAGGATTTTCTGCATATTCATTCCCTCTACACTTGCTGTGATATTGATGTGGTCTCTTTGATAGAGATAGCTTGTAGATAAATAGTAGTTAAACCTATAAGGGGCAAAATATGTTTTTCAATGTACCACCATCTCTTCCCTGACCTAGGCCACCTGCTTTCCCTCCTTACCTCCTTATTTACCCTACTTGATTAGAAATTACTTGAAATGGACTGGTGAAGTAAGACATATAGAGTAAGTATAATATCCCACAGCTACAGCCTCAATTCATTTCAGGGTTTGGTGGATTCTATGAAAAATCTATAATTCTGAGGTGATTTATACCTAACCTGTCCCAAGAGAACAATCCTAACTTTAAATTTTTCAAAAGAAAAACAATGCATATTTTATCCATAAATCAGTCTTAAAAATCTTCCTTTTCTTAAATCTATACATTTTTCAAATTTAAGTCAAGTCCCCACTCTCAGTGTTAAAAATAGAACAGCTATGATTTTTACATTTAGCAATTGAAAAAAAAATAATTTTCAGATTATGTATATATTAGATATATATGATTGGATGATTTATTTAACTCTCATTGTTAAGCAATTGTCAATGTGTTACATGTAATCCAAATTCAGTTTTCTTAAATATCAAGGGAGTGTGTTAGGGCCTCATTCCCATCTTAAAATTTGGGGGGATCTGATTAACATGATCAACCAAGGTACAGAAAAGAAAGTTCTTCATTTCCACTTCAGACCATCAGAGTTTAAGACTTGAGTTCTAGCTTTAAGTCAAATTGCCCCTACAATTCTACTTTTACTGTTTTTACCTAACTGTGTTGTACTATTTTATATTTCTCTGTGTGACTATATTGGCACCTATTTAATTGAGTCACAAAGAATAAAATAGTAAAGAACAAAAAGGGAAAGAGGATGAAACAACAGTAAAATTTAGAGTTAAATAAAATATACATTCAATTTACCTCTCTCCAGAGACCCTATATCAGCTCTTAAGTTCAACTCCCTGAGACTGAAATGATTCTTCTCTCCACCTGTGCCTGGACCAATATACTCATTGGAATCAACCATCACTTTTGATGAAACATAACTTGTGTTACATGTGTGTATATTGACATGGGTTAAATACATTTCTTATGTCTGTAATAATATTATAATAATAAACATTTATGCCAAGCACTATTCTAAAAGGTTTATATTTTGTCCTCCTAACAACCCTATAAAATACTACTGGTACTTATTTTTTATAAGGAGAGGAAGCTAGGACTCAGAAGGGTTAAGTGAACTGTGTAAGGATGCAAAGCTGCAAGAGGCAGACCCAAGATTCAAAGTTGGCTGGCTCCAAAGCCTATGCTCTCTTAATGTTAACATTGATACAGTGATGAACACCAACATCCATTTACTAAAGGGTTGAGGCACAACACATGTACAGAAACTAAGAAACAGCAGTTCCTCAGAAAATAGGATTTGGGACACCGTTATATTAATTCTAGGTTTTCTGTTATGTCCTCAACTAGCATGGTTACTATGCTGAATATTTCCTCTAGGTTATTCTCTTCTCTCTGTTACACCTACTCATAGTAGTCATTCAAGACTTTTTTCTTTTTTGGATTCATTGCCTAAGGAGGCCTGGGACTTTTTGAAGCTAGAAGACAGCAAATAATGAATAGGCCAGGAACTTTACTTTGTGAACCCTGACCCAGTGGTCCAGTCTCAGGACTAAGTTTCAGATACATGAGGCCACAGTTTCAAAACTCACATGTATTTTTTTATTACATATTCCTTTATAATAATAAAATCTTCCTCTTTGATAATATATAACAAAACTACTTTTTATATATGACTTTGGGGGATAAGATTACAATCTGCTTTACAAAAGGTAATGCTTCCTCTGGGGATATGTTTTATTTGATCGCTAGTCTATTCAAATCTGTGTAATAGAATTAATATTCTATATTAAAATTACTCAAAGGAGTTAGGAGGCCATGGTGATCCTTCTATCCCTACTTTTTCATTTGAAATCATTTTCATAGGCAGGAACACCATATGTACTGGTGTTCTACTGGTATGTAAAGGACATATAAGGGGCTTATTTTCATATCCCCAGTGTCCTACTTTCAAAATATACTCCTTATTACTGTGGTATTTTTCCTAATTACTAATTTCTAATTACATTCACAGCTCACTATTAATAATGACATCTTACTTCCTTATTCAGTTACACCTTTGCATAATGTTCTTTATACAATTGAACATTACCACTGGTATTTTGGATTACAGTTTACTAAACTCTTTAACACTATATTTGAAAAGGCATGTCATATGCCTAACTCAAAAATATAAAATTAAGACAATTTAGAAATGACCTTGAAACTTTTAAAAACATACTGCAGATATATTTAAGGAAGAATGTTATGTGAACACCATCTATTCATTCAATATTGGCTGGCAGATAGAGGGAAAAAGACGGTGTCATGAGAAGTGTGGTGGAAATCTCCCAAAACCACATATACTTTGAAAATACAGGAAATACAACTATTCCTAAAAGAGCGACTAGAAGAGTGCACCAGCCAGTCTACATCTGGGAGAAGTGAACATCTCATGGAAAAGAGTAAAGTAAAAAACTGTGACCCGGTGGGAATCGAGCACTCCTCCCACCCCAGCTCTCAGGCGGGAGGAAGAGAATCAGAGCAGGAAGGGAGTGGAAGCACAGGACTGCTAAACACTCAGCCCTAAAAATCTACCCCCAGAGCATGACCCACACTGTGTGGTACTCTGGAGAGGAGAGGGGCTGAAAACCAAAGTCAGAGACTAAGATTATGAACAGGTTACCACAACTGGCTGCCCTGGGACAAAAGAAAAGCAGGCGCTTTGAAAGACTTCTCAACAGTCAGAAGGCTGCTAAAGGGGCAAGGTTTAACAGAAGGAACAGATAGGCAAAATTGGCCCAGCAGACTCAGCCCAGCAGGTTGGTAACTTTCAAGAGCTTCAGGTGCTCTATTCCCCTGTTTGGCAATGCAGCCCCAATGTCCCCCACCGCATGAGCAGCCTGCCGCTCCTTCCTCCCTGCTGGTACCTGCGCAAAAACCTGCCATCTGTGCGCGATTGCTGCAGACCAGCCAGAAGGCAGCCCCGCCAACAGCAACTACACAGCTTAACACAGAAGCTTCTCCCTGCGCACGGCTAACCGGCCCAGACACTAGAGACAGGCATGGCAACCAGGAAGCATGAAAGGGCATTTCCCATCCTGCAAACAACTGCACCGCTTGCCTGTGACCCCCTCCATCACCCTAGGCCATTCCAAGGGCCACCCAGCCCATGGCAGCTTAGGGGATTAACCCAGAGGCTGCTCCCTGTGTGCGGTTTACTGGCACAGACAGTGGAGACAGACACTGTGACCAGGAAGCAGGAAGGTACATTGTTCTCCCAGCTGACACCTGTGCCACTCACTTGCGACTGCTCCAATCACTCCAGGACTATAAAAAGGCAGAAAAAGAACCTTGTTCCAAATCTGTTCCAAATCCCTCAAACACCAGAAAGAGGGCTCAGTGAGACTGAAATCACCTGTGCCCCTCACTTGCGACTGCTCCAATCACTCCAGGACTATAAAAAGGCAGAAAAAGAACCTTGTTCCAAATCTGTTCCAAAATCCCTCAAACACCAGAAAGAGGGCTCAGTGAGACTGAAATCACCAATCTTCCTAAAAAGAATTCAAAATAAAAGTCATAAGCATGCTAATGGAGCTACAGAAAAATATTCAAGAGCTAAGGGATGAATTCAGGAGGGAGAAGACTGAAATGAAACAAACAATGGAGGGATTTAAAAGCAAATTAGATGAGGTAGAGGAGAGAGTAAATGGAATAGAAATTAGAGAACAGGAATAGAGAGAAGCTGAGGCAGAGAGAGAAAAAAGAATCTCTAGGAATGAAAGAATATTAAGAGAACTGTGTGACCAATCCAAACAGAATAATATTCACATTATAGGGGTACCAGAAGAAGAAGGGAGAGAAAAGGGATAGAAAGTGTCTTTCAAGAAATAATTGCTGAAAACTTCCCCAATCTGGGAAAGGAAATAGTCTTTCAGGCCATGGGGATGCACAGATCTCCCAACACAAGGGACCCAAGGAGGACAACACCAAGACATATAATAATTAAAATGGCAAAGATCAAGGACAAGGACACAGTATGAAAAGCAGCCAGAGAGAGGAAAAAGATCCCATACAAAGGAAAACCCATCAGGCTAACATTAGACTTCTCAGCAGAAACCTTACAGGCCAGAAGGGAGTGGCATGATATATTCAATGCAATGAAACAGAAGGGCCTCAAACCAAGAATACTCTTCTGGGCAACACTATCATTTAAATTTGAAGGAGGGATTAAACAATTCCCAGATAAGCAAAAGTTGAGGGAATTTACTTCCGACAAACCATCTCTACAAGGAGGAGGAAGAAAAGGAGGGAAAAAAAAGAATCTTCAGATTGTGTTTACAATAGTGTAGTAAGTGAGTTAAGCTAGACTGCTAGATAGTAAAGAAGCTGCCCTTGAACCTTTGGTAACCACGAATCCAAAGCCTGCAATGACAATAAGTACATATCTATCGATA
Organism: Manis pentadactyla; assembly: GCF_030020395.1. Lineage (NCBI taxonomy): Eukaryota > Metazoa > Chordata > Mammalia > Pholidota > Manidae > Manis > Manis pentadactyla. Next base: position 75,622,725 of record NC_080022.1, on the reverse strand, counting down.
ATCACCTTAAATGTAAAAGGACTGAATGCACCAATCAAAAGACATAGAGTTACAGAATGGATAAAAAAAACAAGACCCATCTATATGCTGCCTATAAGAGACTTCAAGCCCAAAAACATACACAGACTAAAAGTGAAGGGATGGAAAAAGATATTTCATGCAAACAATAGGAGAAAAAAATCAGGAGTTGCAATATTTGTATCAGATAAAGTAGACTTCAAAACAAAGAAAGTAAAAGACAAAGAAGGGCATTATATAATGATAAAGAGGTCGGTTCAACAAGAAGATATAACCATTATAAATCTCTATGCACCCAACATAGGAGCACCCAAATATGTACAACAAATACTAACAGAATTAAAGGGGGAAATAGAATGCAATGCATTCATTTTAGGAGACTTCAACACACCACTCACTCTAAAGGACAGATCAACCAGACAGAAAATAAGTAAGGAAACAGAGGCACTGATCAGTATTGGCTGGCAATCTCACATTTTAATATACCTGACACTAGATTTAGTTTATAACCAGTTAGGAACAACTTTCTGTTATTCAAATATTCTTACCTGTGTATTTCAATTTCTTGATTGAACTAATCTAAGTTTGAAATTCAAATTCAAACCAAATGTCCCTGGTGTTTTGTGTCTCAGACTATAGGCAATAAATGTTCTCCAGGCAATAATAGAGTATCTTCAGTCTGCATATTTAAGATTAATATGTAGGAACAAGAGAGGAGACCCCCTCACACATCGATATTTGGCCCTCAGCACCTCCATCAATGATCTTACTATTTTTCCAGCTCCTGCTGACAGCACTGAGAGATAATTCCCAGTCTAGAATTCTACCATTGACCTCTCTCTTGAATTTCAGCCTCACATCTTCTATTCTGTGCTGAATATTCTGAGTATTTCTCTTGAATATTTTCATTCACCTCAAACAAAAATGATCTAGAGCTAAACACATTACCTTTCCCCTTAGATTAGTCTCTCCTTCAGATTTCCTTATTTCTGTGATGATTATCTTGATTCTAATTATCCAAGACTGAAATAACAAGGTCATTTTTGACTCCTATCTCTCTACTTTCTTCCTACCTCACCCACTGTCAATAGACAAATCTTGTCTATTACTTCATCGATGTCTTACATCCACTTCTTGTTTTTTCTACTGCCACTTCCGTAGTTAAGGTTCCCAGTATATTTGATAGGCTCATAATATCTCATACTAAATATTCTCCTAAACCACTGGATGTTTGGATGAGCCATCCCTATAAAATCAGCTGCACAACTTTTGCTGCTGGGGTCTGCTTACTGTTCACAACATTAACATCAAATTATTCTCTGGGTTCTCTCCAGAACTTTTTCTTAGCTGCTTTTCTTTTTATCCATTAGTTAGGGCTAGCAGCTACTGAATATCCAGATTCTTTCTGTTTTTTCCATTCACACAAATCTTGTAGCAGAGCTCAAATCTCTGACAACACCATCTCTGATTTGGAGTTCTCACTTCGCCTTAGATCTCCTGTATTTGCGCTGCGCTCCTTTTGAATTATTACAGGAGTGAGTCATTTCTCAGAGGTAAAACATTCCCTCTCTGTCTCCCCACCCACAACCCCTTAATCTCCAAACCTAACTTCAATCTCCTCTTCCTAATCATAGGTGCACTTTCCTTCCCAAGAGACTACTGGCATATGCTGAAGTTCACACAGGGCCTCAGTCAGCCAACAAATTCATCTCATTTTCTACTTCACATGAATAATGAAATCTCTCATGGGGATCATGATGACAGTTGGTCTCTACTCCCTATTCAGCTAAAAAGTTTACCATAATGTGTTGGGTTTGGGGTTACACTTAAACTGCTGGGGCTACACATAAAGGATGAGGTTCGAATATGTGACACGACCATAAATATGTTTAAATAGGCTTCAAATTATGTGAGTTAACCAGTAATTCTGACCACTTCATATAGCATACAAGAATGCAAGGGAGAAAAATGTTATCATAGAAATGACCTTAAATCTTCTCTAAAAGAGAAACAGTATTGTCAGCAAACTTCAAAAACACATCTGTAAGTAGTCAGGAGTTACCTGGGATATACTTCATATCCTACTAAGTAGGTCGATACACCGTTGTCCCATGACTCTGAAGTTGAGAACATTGCCATTGGTCGGTCAACTGTTTTTTGTTTCTTCAAAAGCTTTACGAGAAAGGAGTAATTAGACTTCTTGTTTGAGCTCCATAGGGCTGTAGTTAAGCAGAGATACCTCTCTGCCTACAGGGCCTAGTGGGGTTGCACATATGAGGGAAGTAGGCAGAGCATAAGGAAAACGCTGGGAGCTTGAGCGTAAATGACAACTGGCATAGAACACAGAGCCTGGGAGATATTAAAAAATGATGGGGACTGCAGAAAATGGTAGTCTTTCCACCATAAAAAAGACTTTACAAAAATAAAAACTGCCGCTGCTACATGAAGATAGAAGCACTGTTAAGGATTGCACAGCAAAAAGAAGGAAACTGGACCCCTGATGATCATGAAGCCACCATATGAACCCAGGGTTGCCTACCTCCACAGATGACTGCTAAGTCCAGGGAAGTGAGAGCTTGGGGCATACCAGATCAAGGATCAGCAAGGCTTTCTCCATCTCTTAGGTATGGCTTTCCCTGGCTTTTCCTGGCATGTTAGCTTTGGTCTCTCCTGATTAGTTCTCTCCACAGAGTGGAAAAAGTGCTACCAGCAGCTTCTCACTTGCCACTTTATATAAATAGTGAAACACCTGCATGCTTTCGGCTCCACACTTGGACCTCGTGATCCAAAAGCTACATAGGGATGCTCCTCCCCTTCTAATTCCAGCAGAAAAGTTCCAAGGACTTTGATTGGTCTGGGATAGTTACATGCCCATTCCTGAACCAATATGATTGACCCTTTCAGACCAGTGGAATTGGGGAGCAATTGCCTGAGGAATTAGGAAGAGGCAGATGCAAACTGCAGTTCCCAGAGTCCCCTGTATCTCCTCTACTGTAATTGTCTTTTTAGTTCCTGTGCTACTGCTTTGTAAAGCCTTGAGGGCAAAGAATGTGACTTATTAATTTTGTATCCACCCAGCCAAAAATAGCACCTGGCATATAGTAGATCTTCAGTAAATATTTGCTGAAGAAAGAAATGAATAAGAAAAGTCAGGCTAAGTGTTTCAAGAAGAGTGAGTTAGGAGTCTATGACAAAACTGAGCAATAGGAGGGGCGGAAGATGGCGGCGTGAGGAGAGCAGCAGAAATCTCCTCCCAAAACAACATATATCTATGAAAATATAACAAAGACAACCCTTCCTAGAATAAAGACCAGAGGACACAGGACAATATCCAGACCACATCCGCACCTGAGAGAACCCAGCGCCTCGCGAAGGGGGTAAGATACAAGCCCCGACCCCACGGGAGCCGAGCGCCCCTCCCCCCAGCTCCCGGCGGGACAAGAGCAGGAAGAGCGGGAGGGAGACGGAGCCCAGGACTGCCGAACACCCAGCCCCAGCCATCCGGGCCAGAGTGCAGGGCCCTGGATACTAGGAAAACAGGGCAGCAAGAACAGTGAGCGGGCACTGGAGGCTGGGCGCCAGAGGACATAAGAAAAGCGAGAGACCATTTTTTTTTTTTTGCTTTTTTGCTGTTTTGTTTTGGCGAGCGCTTTTTGGAAGTCTTAAAGGGATAGGGACCCCAATACTAGGGAAACAGGGCAGCAAGACCGGTGAGCAGAGGCCTGAGGCTGGCACCGGAGAATAAAGAAAAACGAACGACCACCTTTATTTTTTTTTAATTAAAAACTTTTTTTTTTTAATTTAAAATTTTTTTTCTCTCTTTTTTTTTTTTTTTTTTGGTGGTCGTTGTTTTGTTTTGGCAGATGCTTTTTGGAAGTCTTAAAGGGGCAGGGCGGGCCACTTAATCCAGAGGTAGGGAATCCGGGATCTCTGGGCACCCTAACCCCTGGGCTGCAGGGAGCAGGGAGGACCCTTACAGAGATAAATAGCCTCCCAGCAGCTCCTGCTCCAACGCGACTCCACCATTTTGGAGTAGCTGCCCGAGCCAGGCCACGCCCACAGCAACAGCGGAGATTAACTCCATAGCATCCAGGCAGGAAGCAGAAACCCTGTCTGCGCGCAGCTGCGCAGCACAAGCCACTAGAGGTCGCTGTTCTCCCAGGAGAGGAGGGCCACAAACCAACAAGAAAGGAAGTCCTTCCAGCCATCACTCGTCCCAGTTCTGCAGACTATTCCTATCACCATGAAAAGGCAAAGCTACAGGCAGACAAAGATCACAGAGACAACACCAGAGAAGGAGACAGACCTAACCAGTCTTCCTGAAAAAGAATTCAAAATAAGAATCATAAACATGCTGACAGAGATGCAGAGAAATACGCAAGAGAAATGGGATGAAGTCCGGAGGGAGATCACAGATGCCAGAAAGGAGATCGCAGAAATGAAACAAACTCTGGAAGGGTTTATAAGCAGAATGGATAGAATGCAAGAGGCCATTGATGGAATTGAAATCAGAGAACAGGAAAGCATAGAAGCTGACATAGAGAGACAAAAGGATCTCCAGGAATGAAACAATATTAAGAGAACTGTGTGACCAATCCAAACGGAACAATATCCGTATTATAGGGGTCCCAGAAGAAGAAGAGAGAGGAAAAGAGATGGAAAGTATCTTAGAAGAAATAATTGCTGAAAACTTCCCCACACTGGGGGAGGAAGTAATCGAACAGACCACGGAAATACACAGAACCCCCAACAGAAAGGATCCAAGAAGGGCAACACCAAGACACATAATAATTAAAATGGCAAAGATCAAGGACAAGGAAAGAGTGTTAAAGGCAGCTAGAGAGAAAAAGGTCACTTATAAAGGGAAACCCATCAGGCTAACGTCAGATTTCTCAACAGAAACCCTACAGGCCAGAAGAGAATGGCATGATATATTTAATACAATGAAACAGAAGGGCCTTGAACCAAGGATACTGTATCCAGCACGACTATCATTCAAATATGACGGTGGGATGAAACAATTCCCAGACAAACAAAAGCTGAGGGAATTTGCTTTCCACAAACCACCTCTACAGAACATCTTACAGGGACTGCTCTAGATGGGAGCACTCCTAGAAAGAGCACAGCACAAAACACCCAACATATGAAGAATCGAGGAGGAGGAACAAGGATGGAGAGAAGAAAAGAATCTCCAGACAGTGTATATAACAGCTCAATAAGTGAGCTAAGTTAGGCAGTAAGATACTAAAGAGGCTAACCTTGAACCTTTGGTAACCACGAATTTAAAGCCTGCAATGGCAATAAGTACATATCTTTCAATAGTCACCCTAAATGTTAATGGGTTGAATGCACCAATCAAAAGACACAGAGTAACAGAATGGATAAAAAAGCAAGACCCATCTATATGCTGCTTACAAGAAACTCACCTCAAACCCAAAGACATGTACAGACTAAAAGTCAAGAGATGGAAAAACATATTTCAAGCAAACAACAGTGAGAAGAAAGCAGAGGTTGCAGTACTAATATCAGACAAAATAGACTTCAAAACAAAGAAAGTAACAAGAGATAAAGAAGGACACTACATAATGATAAAGGGCTCAGTCAAACAAGAGGATATAACCATTCTAAATATATATGCACCCAACACAGGAGCACCAGCATATGTGAAACAAATACTAACAGAACTAAAGGGGGATATAGACTGCAATGCATTCATTCTAGGAGACTTCAACACACCACTCACCCCAAAGGATAGATCCACTGGGCAGAAAATAAGTAAAGACACGGAAGCACTGAACAACACAGTAGAGCAGATGGACCTAATAGACATCTATAGAACTCTACATCCAAAAGCAGCGGGATATACATTCTTCTCAAGTGCACATGGAACATTCTCCAGAATAGACCACATACTAGGCCACAAAAAGAGCCTCAGAAAATTCCAAAAGATTGAAATCCTACCAACCAACTTTTCAGACCACAAAGGCATAAAACTAGAAATAAACTGTACAAAGAAAGCAAAGAGGCTCACAAACACATGGAGGCTTAACAACACGCTCCTAAATAATCAATGGATCAATGACCAAATCAAAATGGAGATCCAGCAATATATGGAAACAAATGACAACAACAACACTAAGCCCCAACTTCTGTGGGACACAGCAAAAGCAGTCTTAAGAGGAAAGTATATAGCAATCCAAGCATATTTAAAAAAGGAAGAGCAATCCCAAATGAATGGTCTAATGTCACAATTATCGAAATTGGAAAAAGAAGAACAGATGAGGCCTAAGGTCAGCAGAAGGAGGGACATAATAAAGATCAGAGAAGAAATAAATAAAATCGAGAAGAATAAAACAATAGCAAAAATCAATGAAACCAAGAGCTGGTTCTTCGAGAAAATAAACAAAATAGATAAGCCTCTAGCCAGACTTATTAAGAAGAAAAGAGAGTCAACACAAATCAACAGTATCAGAAACGAGAAAGGAAAAATCACGACGGACCCCACGGAAATGCAAAGAATTATTGGAGAGTACTATGAAAACCTATATGCTAACAAGCTGGGAAACCTAGGAGAAATGGACAACTTCCTAGAAAAATATAACCTTCCAAGATTGACCCAGGAAGAAACAGAAAATCTAAACAGACCAATTACCAGCAACAAAATTGAAGCGGTAATCAAAAAACTACCAAAGAACAAAACCCCCGGGTCAGATGGATTTACCTCGGAATTTTATCAGACATACACGGAAGACATAATACCCATTCTCCTTAAAGTTTCCCAAAAAATAGAGGAGGAGGGGATACTCCCAAACTCATTCTATGAAGCTAACATCACCCTAATACCAAAACCAGGCAAAGACCCCACCAAAAAAGAAAACTACAGACCAATATCCCTGATGAACAAAGATGCAAAAATACTTAACAAAATATTAGCAAACCGAATTCAAAAATACATCAAAAGGATCATACACCATGACCAAGTGGGATTCATCCCAGGGATGCAAGGATGGTACAACATTCGAAAGTCCATCAACATCATCCACCACATCAACAAAAAGAAAGACAAAAACCACATGATCATCTCCATAGATGCTGAAAAAGCATTTGACAAAGTTCAACATCCATTCATGTTAAAAACTCTCAGCAAAATGGGAATAGAGGGCAAGTACCTCAACATAATAAAGGCCATCTATGATAAACCCACAGCCAACATTATATTGAACAGCGAGAAGCTGAAAGCATTTCCTCTGAGATCGGGAACTAGACAGGGATACCCACTCTCTCCACTGTTATTTAACATAGTACTGGAGGTCCTAGCCACGGCAATCAGACAAAATAAAGAAATACAAGGAATCCAGATTGGTAAAGAAGAAGTTAAACTGTCACTATTTGCAGATGACATGATACTGTACATAAAAAACCCTAAAGACTCCACCCCAAAACTACTAGAACTGATATCGGAATACAGCAAAGTTGCAGGATACAAAATCAACACACAGAAATCTGTGGCTTTCCTATATACTAACAATGAACCAACAGAAAGAGAAATCAGGAAAACAACTCCATTCACAATTGCATCAAAAAAAATAAAATACCTAGGAATAAACCTAACCAAAGAAGTGAAAGACTTATACTCTGAAAACTACAAGTCACTCTTAAGAGAAATTAAAGGGGACACTAACAGATGGAAACTCATCCCATGCTCGTGGCTAGGAAGAATTAATATCGTCAAAATGGCCATCCTGCCCAAAGCAATATACAGATTTGATGCAATCCCTATGAAACTACCAGCAACATTCTTCAATGAACTGGAACAAATAATTCAAAAATTCATATGGAAGCACCAAAGACCCCGAATAGACAAAGCAATCCTGAGAAAGAAGAATAAAGTAGGGGGGATCTCACTCCCCAACTTCAAGCTCTACTATAAAGCCATAGTAATCAAGACAATTTGGTACTGGCACAAGAGCAGAGCCACAGACCAATGAAACAGACTAGACAATCCAGACATTAACCCAGACATATATGGTCAATTAATATTTGATAAAGGAGCCATGGACATACAATGGCGAAATGACAGTCTCTTCAACAGATGGTGCTGGCAAAACTGGACAGCTACATGTAGGAGAATGAAACTGGACCATTGTCTAACTCCATATACAAAAGTAAACTCAAAATGGATCAAAGACCTGAATGTAAGCCATGAAACCATTAAACTCTTGGAAGAAAACATAGGCAAAAACCTCTTAGACATAAACATGAGTGACCTCTTCTTGAACATATCTCCCCGGGCAAGGAAAACAACAGCAAAAATGAGTAAGTGGGACTATATTAAGCTGAAAAGCTTCTGTACAGCAAAAGACACCATCAATAGAACAAGAAGGATCCCTACAGTATGGGAGAATATATTTGAAAATGACACATCCGATAAAGGCTTGACGTCCAGAATATATAAGGAGCTGACACGCCTCAACAAACAAAAAACAAATAACCCAATTAAAAAATGGGCAGAGGAACTGAACAGACAGTTCTCCAAAAAAGAAATACAGATGGCCAACAGACACATGAAAAGATGCTCCACATTGCTAATTATCAGAGAAATGCAAATTAAAACTACAATGAGGTATCACCTCACACCAGTAAGGATGGCTGCCATCCAAAAGACAAACAACAACAAATGTTGGCGAGGCTGTGGAGAAAGGGGAACCCTCCTACACTGCTGGTGGGAATGTAAGTTAGTTCAACCATTGTGGAAAGCAGTATGGAGGTACATCAAAATGCTCAAAAGAGACTTACCATTTGACCCAGGAATTGCACTCCTAGGAATTTACCCTAAGAACGCAGCAATCAAGTTTGAGAAAGACAGATGCACCCCTATGTTTATTGCAGCACTATTTACAATAGCCAAGAATTGGAAGCAACCTAAATGTCAATCAATAGATGAATGGATAAAGAAGATGTGGTACATATACACAATGGAATACTACTCAGCCATAAGAAAAGGGCAAATCCAATCATTTGCAGCAACATGTATGGAGCTGGAGGGTATTATGCTCAGTGAAACAAGCCAAGCGGAGAAAGAGAAATACCAAATGATTTCACTTATCTGTGGAATATAAAACAAAGGAAAAACTGAAAGAACAAAACAGCAGCAGAATCACAGAACTCAAGAATGGACTAACAGGTACCAAAGGGAAAGGGACTGGGGAGGATGGATTTGTAGGGAGGGATAAGGGTGGGAGAAGTAGGGGGGTATTAAGATTAACATGCATGGGGGGGTAGGAGAAAAGGGAGGGCTGTACAACACAGAGAAGGCAAGTAGTGATTCTACAACATTTTGCTATGCTGATGGACAGTGACTGTAAAGGGGTTTATAGGGGAGACCTGGTATAGGGGAGAGCCTAGTAAACATAATATTCGTCATGTAAGTGTAGATTAGTGAAACCAAAAATAAAGAAAAAAAAAAAAAAGGGTAGTTCCTGTGTGTGAACCTCCAACGAGTTCTACACAAGGGTATAAAGGGCATATCAAAGTGTAGGCAAAGGGTCTGTTTGTGTTTATACAGAGGATCAAAGCCTAATTGGGCTGCCCCAAAAATGAACTAAGATATGATATGAAAGAGAACTTCCAACATCAGCACTCTCTGGAAGACTCATGCCAGAAGATGATCATCAAAAAACCCCAACAAAGATCCACGCACTGCTACAGCAGTAGATGCACTCATCCCACCAGTTCCTGGACTTACCATGGGAATGAGGAAGGAGATATCTAAGCTGGCCTGTGCATACTGTAAAACAACAAATTTGACTGGATCTATACTGTTGGAACTCAACCAAGAATTTGGAGAAGTGCAAATTGTAGCTCTCCAAAGTCTTACAACTACAGACTATTTACTGTTAAAAGAACATATGGCATGTGAACAGTCCCCAGGAATGGGTTGTTTTAATTTGTCTGATTTCTCTCAGACTGTTCAAGTTCAGTTGGACAAAATCCACCATATCATAGATAAGTTTTCACAAATGCCTAAGGTGCCTAACTGGTTTTCTTGGTTTCACTGGAGATGGCTGGTAATTACAGATATGCTTTGGTTATGTAACTATTCTCCTATTATGTTAATGTGTGTGTGTAATTTAAGTAGTAGCTTAAAACCTATACATGCTGAAGTTACTCTACAAGAAGATATGTCAAAGAAATAATCAATCTTCCCATGTTTTCTTCTGCCTGCTACTTCTATAGCTTTTCTTCTTCCTTCCGAATTACAACCCTTAAATAGAATTCGTGCCTCATATCAAATTTACCGAGTATCATAATTCTTCCAAGTGGTAAAGATACCTCAAGACAAATGCTGGGCATAGAAGCCACAGGGCATAAATATGCAAAGAAGTAAAAAGCTAACCTTTTCAAACAATAAGGCTTCCCTCTCACTTACCAACTTCACATTTCCCTGTATGGCCCCGGAAGATGACTGGTTAGCCAGAGACGGGTAAGATTCCTCAAGGGAGGAACAACCTAAGACAGGCACAGTCGCAGGGGGGCCATCAGGTGAGAAATTGGGGATCAACAGAGGTGAGGCTTAGAACCTCACCCTCCCTGTTCTGAGAGAAATCTTCTGCATACGTGGATGTTTTATTGCCCTGGTCTAGCTTGGATTAACACATAGTCTACAGGCACACACCTGATCATCTACATTTGCTCTCTTACAACACTAAACTATGTTTTCTACCTTTATCTTGTATCTACCTACCACTTCAGCATTTTATTAAAAATAATAATAATAAAGAGAGAAATGTGGTATCCACATATAAATCAAGTATAAAAACCAAATGAGTATTCATATTTGAACTGACTGTTTATAGTTCATAATGCATGAGCAAAACCGAAAGTTTCTGTGATGACTGCCCTTGTACTGTTCACTATGTAACTTATTCATTATGTAAGAATTTGTTCTACATGTAAGAACTTGTTTGTTATGCCTCAGAAGATTGGAGACTGACGAAAATTAGGCTTGGGGTGGATTAATGATTGTGCATTGAGCATTGACTCCCCTATACAGAATTTTATTGTCGTTAACAACCATTTGATCAATAAATATGAGAGATGCCCTCACAAAAAAAAAAAAAAAAAAAAAAAAAAAAAAGGACAGACTTCCAATGGTAAAATAAATAAGTAACCGGGATGTAATGTATAGCATAAGGAATATAGTCAAGATATTGTAACAGCTTGGTAGGGTGAAAGCTGGAACCTAGAATTATGTATATAAATGTTCTACCACTGTGTTGTACACTTGAAACTAATGTAATGTGATACTGTGCATCAACTACCCTTCAATAAAAAATAATAATTAAAAAAAAAAAACAAAAAAACAAAAACTGAGCAATAGGTATAAAGTATCAGCAATAAGTAGTGCATTAAGACCACTAAACCTGTCTTAGGTTTGGCAATTTTTTACAGTTGTGGTGGAGGCAGGAACTTACTGCAATGTGGCCAGCTTATTCTGAATAAACATATGACCAGCATACAAACTTGTGTACATAGCAAGCAAATAGTTTTTTTTAGCAGGAAATTCCTGAAAAGTCTCTTGTAATTTGTTGTTCAATTTTGTTAAAATTTTTTAAAAGTCATATATCAAAATGTGTTTTAGGATGACAGGAATGTAAATCACTTTGAGAAATCAGTTTGACTGCCCTTGGTGATGATGGGTAATTTTAAATTCAGAATGGCTGGAGAACTGTAAGATAATTTTATAGACAAGTTTTGTCAACCTGTTCCCAGGGCATGAACCTGGGTGGGAAAACACAATTTAATATGGGAATTATGTCAAGAAAAGATAAAAATAAAAACTAACATGAGTCAAGTTCAAAATGGACTTTTCCTGGAAATAGTTTGTAGATAGTGTGTGAGGGAGACTCTGTAATCAGAGTTGCTGTATTCTGGTTTAAGTATGTACAGAGGCAGGAAACAATAGAGGGCCAGATGCTGGGAAAGTTTTCAGAAAAGCCAGTGTGGAGGCAACCAATGTTAATGTTGAGGAAGAAATAATTTGTTGAAGAGGGGAGCAGAACCAAATATAGTGTTGTGAAAAGATAGAAGTAAAGGCATGGGAAAAGTTTGCTTTAAAGAAATTTATTTTACACTCAAATTTTGAGTAAAAGCTCTATTCAATACTATAGACTATCCCTGCTTTGTTAAACTACTATATATCTCTGATTGATTCATCAAGCATTCAGTCTACTTTGAATATTTAAAAAGTAAAGATGCACTGAGCTTATTTACATACTGAATGTTATCCTGATCCTAGGTGATGTTATAGAGGGCAAAAATATCATACTGTTTTCATCTTATGTTCCCAGTACCTTATAAAGTTCACAGCCCACCCTGGCAGTAGATGTTTATTGAATGAAAGATTCCTTAGCCTCTATGGTGCTTTACAATTTTTGAAGAAGTTTCACACATGTGATTTCATATAATTCCATAACTCTTCAAAGCATATATAATACATTTTTCATGTGAGAAAATAGATTCAAAAGGAGAAAATAATGTTCCAAGTCACAAAGATTTTGAATTCAATTCTTCTTTCTGGTTTAGTTTAGTCAGAATGTCTCCTTTCAATGAATCAAGTTTACTTTAAATCATGACACATCCACAGACATACAGATATGTAGGGGATTTCTAATGTTTTTCTATTCAGCTCCACACCTCTTTTGGGGGTCTAACAGCTGCTATTCACACTATTCTACCCTTCTCGTCATGCAGTAGAAAAGTGATCCATTCCTAGCCAACTATTGTACTCTGACCACAGCATTTGACTGCGGTGAGGGTATGACCTAAGGTATGTCAATCTGAGTCCTTCTCCAGGACTTTTCAGTTTAGAGGTAAAAAGGATTATTGCTCTTTGAAATCATGGAGCGTGAAGGATGTAAATGTGAGTTTGCTTGTAGCCACGGAGAGAGGCTAGTGGTAGTTGGAGAAAAATAAGTGAGCTGACTGAGGTGGATATTAAGCCCCTGACTGGTTGTGCCTAATGGGTCAGCTCTATCTTAGATAAATGGAACCATATGAAATTGCCTTTTATTTGGTAGGTCAAAATGCTTTAATATCATCATTTTCATTGGGTTCAAATGAATATACAAGTTAAAAAACACACAATGTCAATTTTATCCAGAATCTCATGAGATTTTTCCCAACTCGTGCTTGTGATAAATGAGAAAATGAAGGTAGAAACTTCAAAGCACTTGCTCAACATTAGTACTAATGCCAAGTAGGCAGGTTTTCTGAATTTCAGTTCAGGACCCTTCCCACTAAGCAAAACAAGTCCCAAATTTTAAATTAGTCATTTCCAAATTTTGTAAACCAGTTGCTATTCACTGCTTGTTTTGTCTTGAACTTTAGATTCTTTTTCCTTGGTAAGCCTTGGGAAATATGCTGTTATGACTCAAAATAGGCAAAGCTTTTTGTTGTAAACTTTTCCAGGAAAAATAATCTCTAAGTTTTGACTAAAACCATGAACTTCAAATACCAAAAGAAATAATCTGATTTAAGTTAAATACATGGTCATTTTTAAGGCAAAATTTTTTATGCAAAATTCTGATTCATTTTTTTCTTCTTCCCTTTTATTAGATCTTCCGATGGAACTTCGCAAACTTCAGTGGGGACAAGAAATACCAGGAATTTCTTTTAAATATGCAGATCCCTGAGACCCACACCACTGTATCAAAGTTTCTGGCTATGGGCTAGGCATCTTTGTTTTACAATCTTACTGGGTGTTCCTATACTCAAATTTAAGCAAGTACTCCCTTAAAAAGTGCCATTCCTAAGGATTCAGTCATTAAAGTCTCTTTCTTAACACTCAAAGGGGAGCACCAAGAGCACATCCCTATACAATCCCCATATTGTCACAGTTACCAGTGGGGCTGTGCTGTATCATGTAGTGTGTTGTGCTGGGAAATGGTTAGGAAATAGTATTCCACATGTGAGCCAACTCATCAGCACCCATTAAATCAGGCAATCACCTACACATATATGTGTGTATCCTGCTCAAATCTATGTCTTAATCTACAAGATATTTGTAATGAACAGCAAAGTATTTCTACCTCAAACCACACGTATCTTCAACCAATCTCATTTTGATTACTTCCCCTACATCTGCTAATTAACTACTTCAGTTAATGGTACCACAGGCCACCTAATTGAGCAAACTAGAAAACTCAGAATTGTCCTCACTTCCATGTTTAACCTCTCATCTAATTAGTTACCCACTTGAGTCAGATTTACTTTTCAAACTTCTCTCAGGTTAGTTTTCCTCTCATAATCCTCGTTGCCATTGTCAGAGGGTCCCCCCTTAGAAGTTCGTTATCTCTTATGGACTTTTGAAATAGGCTCCTAAAAGGCTTTCCTGTCTCTAGCCTCACTTTTTCTGTAACCTATCTTTCACATTGCCATTGGAGATACATGGCTAAAATGCAAATCAGATTTGGCCACTCTTTCTAAGGTGGTTCCCCATTCCATCCCAGATAAAGTCCAATCCATTTGTATGACATACAAAGCCCTTTAGCGATCTGGTTTAACTTAATCTCTTGCTATTTCTGCCAAAGCTCATGATTCAAATCCAATAGTTTTAGATTTCATTAACTGTCAAATATCACATTATTTTCATCATTTAAAAGTGCCCTAAAATTAAAATCTTGTTAGTTTTACTCACTGTAAAATTTGGGGCTTTCATAAAATGTTTTGAAAACTATCAGAGCTTCACAGATCAAATCAAGGACTCCTTGTGAATGTAAGCGAAAGTGTGCCACTGTTATCTAGGCAGACAAGATACGTTGGCTTATCCTGTAATTTATTCATGTGTAAAGATCCCTTCTCAGCAGGAAGCATAAACTAACTGGAAATGTCTCTATACTATCTCAGTCCGGCATTAGCATGATATTCTAACCACTCTCCTGAACAGTTTGAAAAAGAAAGTCAAAGGAAAAGGTATTACTTCTTCCTATTCAAGATAGTAGCATGAATTCTGTTCCAATCCATTGTAACTCAAGCTCTGATACCATAGGTATTCTAGATATAATTTCCTTCTGTAAGTAGACTGACTCTTCCACGTGTATTTACAACTTCTCATCCAGCTTTACCTAGTGTCATTACTCTGCGCTGCCGGTGTGGTGATCTTATAAGTCAGGAAATGATATAAGTAGACTGGGACAAGAAGAAGACAGCCTATTTAGAAGAGTCCATTTGCATTACAGATCTGTCTGCACATTTTCATGAGATTAACTTCACTTTAAGACAATAGGAAGCAGCTATTAACATAAATGTAGTGAATTGTCAAATAAGTCTTAAGTAAGAAAAGAGAGCAAGAGAACATATAAAAGAAAGAGCATGTGGGATTACGGGAAAAGAAAAATATGCTGGAAAGTATAAAAATTTGGCTAATGGTCATTATGGGGGTCTAGAAAGAGGAGAATGGTAATGTCAGTACTGACCTAGAGCAGTTCAAGAAGCCATGTCTCAACTAATTCTGAATATACCATCAAAGAAATAGTATACTCTTTTATTTTTAAATGGTGCATGGAATAGTTCTTTAGGCTCTACTATAATTAGCACTGCTGTTGTCTTTCCCTACCATTTCTTATTGTTTTTTCTAAGAGATTATAGTAGCCTTAAATTCATGTACTTTGATCCCAAAACTCTTTCAGTGAATTTGTCTCTGTCTTCTAGCATTAGTTTGAAAAATCTGATGGCTTGTTTCTCAGATTCTGGGAGCTTCTTCCTGGCTTGTTCTCTCAGCTGGCTAAAATAGAGGTTTATATTTGATCCAGCAAGATCCTACTTACTTGCAAGTTGCTTCTCCTTGTCTTTCCTTATGAAACACAGCAGACACCCCAGACTAACCTGGATGGTTGCTGTGTATAATAAACACCCCGTGTCCCTCTTCCACTAAGTACTGTAAGATAAACATTCAACTCTCTCCCAGCCACTCACTAGCTGGACTATAAAGTCCTTTGTTTGTATTCAAGAGTGAGGTGAATTATTTACTTTCTTAGCTATGGATAGCTTAGCCATAACATCATCAAAAATAGCCTGAGATCACTGGAGTTGTCAGTATTCTTAGAATTGAGTAGCAGAGTAGAAAAACTTAATAAATTACACTTCAGAACTGGAAATTTGACAACGTCATGTTAATTCATTTTAATGATTAATAAATCTGCTGTCCAAAAACATTGCCATTTATAGCATGACTTCAAGTTACAGGTTAAGCCTTTTTTATCTTGTTTGTCATCATCAGTGGTCACTGCTGGTCACTGCCCTGTTATTATAGGGTCTTTCCTTTATCTTTTCTGTACTTCCATCTTATAATCTTCAAAAAAAAACTTTGTATGCCTATTTATGGTTTCCAAATCACCTTGGGTTCTACAATCTCTACTTTGTTCTTAAACTGGCAGCTGTTAGAATTAGCACTGCCATGATAGATGTTTCCCTGGCCATGATCACGGAAGGAAGCTGGTCTAATGTCCTTATACCAGATTCCAGTTCACAGGTCAGAAAAAAGTGCAGTGCTTCATTGCTCACTCTTGGTCAGCTTACTGTTCATTTTGACCCTACATATGTTGCTGATATAGTTTTGTATAATAGCTACAGCCCCTTTCTGACTTTTTTTTTTGATAATTTGGTTTGTCATTGTTGCTTTGTACCTGCCCTCACTCAATACTCTATTTTTTGTTTCTAACACCTCTCTAATTGTCCGAGGTCATTTTGAATTCAGATGCTGTCTTTTGGTTAATGGTTAAACATTACCAGAGACATCTGGGAGCATCTTCTACCTTCTAATCCAGGCCCACACTAAATTCACAACAATTTATTTAAACACCAGCAAATATCAATGAGAAAATCTTAAGTGGGGAATTGCATCCACAATAACAACAAACTACTTAAAATACCTAGCAACAGTCTTAAGAAGAAAAGTGTAAGTCTTTTATGAAGAAAAATACAAAACTACTGAGTCATAAAAGAATTGCTTTCCCATAGGTTTTGTAGCTGAGAAGGGCTTAGCATACACCTAGAAGGCATTATGATAAAGATGTTAAGCAAATGAATGCTGGAGTTCCTAGTGAAGAGAGGCTGCTGGGAAGCCATAACCACTTGGTGACTTTTTACTATCCAAATACACAAAGTCCACTGTCCCTGGAGGGTATCATGCTGCCTGCAACCCACATTACAGTAGAAACACTAATTACAATGAGCCTTTGGTCAGGTTGCAGTGTTCCTTGTAGGGAATAGTTTCTAGTTTCATTTTATGAGAAAATTTAGGCATTTTTGTTCAGAAATCAAAAATCATTATGAACTCTCACTGGTAGATTTATTAATTATTTATTTAAGGTCAGTAAACATTAAACTTCAAAAAAAATCACATTTTAGTTATGTAACAAGTTGGACATTTGAGTTCCAATGTAGTTGTTTTTTTAGAACCTTCACATGGCTTTTTCACGTAGAGTAAAACTGAACCCTCTGGTATCCTGAACACCTAAGAAATGAGTTTTTGAGATAGCTTAGTTTTCTTTATTAGTTCAAAAAATTTAAAATATTAACAGGTTAGATGGAAATTTTTCTTATGACTATTATATGTTTTCCTGCCTCTGTAAACAGAATATTCGGAGTAAAATTAACTTTTGCTTGAAATCAAAGGTTCAAAATAACATGGGAGAGCTTTTTCTATGCAAACACTGGCTCTGCCACTTAATAGCTGTGCACTTTGGGCAAGTCAGTCAATCTCTCTGAGTCTTGGATTACACACAACCTGAGCTATTTACTTTTCCAGGTTGTTGTGAATGCATGAGAGAGAAAATCAGAACATGGACTGTACACTATTAAAAGTAGCAGTATTGTTTTAAGTTTAATTTGGGTTCAGAAGACAAATAGAACTAATTTTTTTTTGTGTGTGATGGTCATGTGCCAGGTACTTCACGTTTTGTCGCCTTCAATATTTGTAACAACCTTATAAGGTGGTTATTGTTGTTCCCATTTTATAGATAAGATATTAAAGTTCCGAGAAGTTAATAACTTGCTCTTTGTTATAATGATGAGAGAATAAGTGTTAAGGGGGTCAGGCATTTTCTTCATTTTATGAAGGGTGAATCAAAGTCCAGAATTTGCCATGGTCACATCCTAAGCAAAACTAAAATTTAAAAATAATAGTTTCCATTGTCAGTTTATTGGTTGTTTTTTTTTAACTTTTTTAGTTTTTGGTTTTCTTCTTCAATAGAGTCAATCTATGACTAGACATTTATTGATATTACAAAACTGCTATTGACTTCAAAAGTATGATAGTGATATTATGGTTATTATTATTTTTTAATGAGTCCTGTTGTGGGCTCAATGTGTGCCCCCAAGATTCATATGATGAAACTCCACCCCCTCCCCATGTGATCATATGATATGTTAAGAGAAGGGGCCTTTGGGGGATAACTGGGTCAGATGAGGTCAGGAGTGTGGAGCCTTCATGAATGCGATTGATGCTCTCATAAGAGTCCGGAGAGAGCTTGCTTCCTTTCTCCACTCTCCACCATGGGAGGATAGGAAGTCAGCAATCTACAACCTGAAAGGAGTCCTTGCTAGAATCTGACTATGTTGGCGCCTCCAACTTCCAGCCTCCAAAACTGTGAGAAGTAAGTTTTTGTTGCTTATAAGCTACCCAGTTTATGGTATTTTGGTATAGCAGCCCAAGCTGATAAAGATAAGTCCTTTGTTTTAGAGATATGTTCTAAAATAATTACCAATGAGCAGTTATGATTTCTGAATTTGTTTTAAAAATTACTTGGAGTGAAGGGGATTGGTTGTGGGTGGGGGGTATAGATGAAACAAGGTTAGCATGATTTAATGAATTTTGAAACTGGGTGATGAGATCTGATTCTAAGTCCCCTTGATTTCAA
This sequence comes from Manis pentadactyla, assembly GCF_030020395.1. Lineage (NCBI taxonomy): Eukaryota > Metazoa > Chordata > Mammalia > Pholidota > Manidae > Manis > Manis pentadactyla. Next base: position 75,603,787 of record NC_080022.1, on the reverse strand, counting down.
AGCCCATACATTGTTTTATCAGGTGGAACCTCCAAACACCATCAAGTGTAATAATAAATTCTCTGGGTCTCCTCTAAATGAGGTAAAGTATGATTTTTGAAAACCACCTACTATCATATACTCTTCCTGTCTTTTGCATTTTTATTAACCCCTCTGAAGGAGTCAGGCCTTGGGAAAGGAATTAGAAAATGTGTTTCCCTTTGAGCAATACTCTATAGTATCTCATATAGCACTCTTACTGTGGAATGACATGGTCCAAATTCATGCAATGCTTTTTTGGTTTGCTTGCAGAGATTCACCCTTTTGCTGAAGCTTCTGAGTTGCTGCTGATGCTGTGTGGCTCAGTGTTGAGACTGGCAGTGATTCCCAAAGTCTTCAATGGCCACTTGTGGGAGTGTCCTACTATAGGTAGCCAGCTGCCATTGCCACCATGAAGTATCTTCTACTGAGCTTTGTACTGGTTCTCAAACCTGAATTGGAAATTATCTATTCATCCAAAAGTGGATTTATTGTGAAGTTATTGCAGCATAAGCTTATAAACACCTGTCTGGGCTGCTTCCAAGACCCCAGCAATATGGCTAATGAGTGCTGTGAATTCAAAGAGTACCTTTGTGTAATCCCTGGCAGGAAAATTTGAATGGTCCTGAAATTTTATGGTTGATTTATGATAAAAACTCAATGTTTTCCAAATTTGACAACAGTCCTAAAAGTGACTTTTGGAATAGTGAGCTGTGAATCTCAACGAAACTTTTCAAATCTGCCAGAAATGAAAAACTTGTATCAACCATTCTAGAGGAAAGACACATTATCTTTCAATTCCTTCTATAAATAATGTATAACAAAATCATTGCCATTTTACAGTGCTATCAGAGAATATATACCCAAAGAATGTAGTAAAACATTTTTATAGATTATGTCATAAAATTAATTAGTAATATATGTTATTTTTCTGGATTGGGGGATGTTTGTAGTATTTGTCAGCTTTTCAAAATTTGTGACTTGTAATTTCTTTACTTATTCTACATGAACATTCATTTTTGGACCTAAGTGTTTTATATTCATAATTTTGTGATCCTTTTCTTAAAAGGCTCTCCAAAATTGTATTAACATGAAGTATCATAAAACCTAGACCCACCCTTGTTTCCACCCCACTCTCAGCACCATTTGTATACTGCCCTTTTTTTCATTAATACTGTTTTTGTCTTCCTCTGGAAAGTTGACAGACCTTCCCAAAGGCCTCCTAGTTTCTCCTTTCTTGGAAGAAGGGTAGACTTGCCCTACAGTTAGCTCAGGATGCTAATTCTGGTGGAGCCAGGCAGTGGTGCACCAGTGTTTTCTTGTGTCATCTTGTCTTACAGATGGTTGGGGGTCTGATAGCTTTATTCCTCTTCACCTGACATGTATGGTGTTGGCTAAGCCACAGGACTGATGTGAGAACCAGCTTTTTAGTATGCAGACCCACACCGCCAGTAACTCTAGTTCTTCTTGTGGGGTGGGGCACATGCCCTGCCATGTTAATGAGACTTGTGGTAGCTCCTCCAACCCTCCCCTTTAGCACAGGCCATCTGCGTGTGCTTTTCAGACTCCAGTTCCCCATTCATAGAAATCCTGGCCTTGTACCATGGTCCCCAGTACCTGGAGCACAAATGATTCTCAGGACTATCTGGATCTATGACATTTCCTCCCAGGACACAGATGCATTCAGGCCTTGACTCTCATGGTCTCTCAACTACATTATAATCATTGTTAGACTGTACTGAATGCTAAGTAAGCTTTGGGTATAAAAATTATTTCCTGAATTGAAAATTAGGGAAAATAGTGAGGAAATTTTGAGTGTCCTTATGGGGTTATGGAAATAAATACTTAAAATCTGAAATGTACTGAAAATATTCCAGAATGTATGTAATTAAAGAGCAGTTTTCTGGTGTTTTAAATGATCCTAGATTGTCGTGCATTTTAAATTCATTCGGCTGCCCTTCACACATCCTCTCTTCCCTTGTCATATTGGCAAAGGTCATTTTTTACTTCTTCTGTGGGCTTATCAGTTAATAGCTCTTTGCACTAGAGTTAGTGGCCTTGAGAGTGAATTTGGGGCCAAGCTGCTTGGGTGGAAATCTCAGTTCTATCACGGAAGAGCATGCAACCATGGGCAAGTTATGTAATCTTTCTGTTCTGCAATTTCCTCATGTATGAAATGGTGATAGCAGCACCCACCTCTGAGGCCTCATGAAGATTAAATGAAATCAAACTGTTTAGAACAATGCCTGGAAAATAATGGGTGGTCAGTAAATGATACTGTCATTCTCTTTCTCATTTGTTATTTCAAATCTGCTAACTAAGAAACCAGATACTCAGGTTTATACAGACTAAATAAAATAAAACTAAATGGGCTTTGAGTGAGTGGCTAACCAGCTAGTCCACAAGGAAGGTATTTGAGCATTAGTGCAGCTGTCCCATTCAGGCAAGACAAAGCTCTAATGTGGCATGTTTCTTTTAAGAGGGGCTACAAACCTGACCTGCTTCTTCTGATCAACAGAATATTGACTCCTATTATTGATCTAGACAGAGAATTTTAATGTTATACAAAAGCATTGTTTAATTCAAGGCTTTGTAATGACAAAAATATTAGGTGAAAATGGCTTAGCTTGAAAAATGAGCATGTAATTTATGAGCAGCTGTATTAAGCATAATGATGTTCAGAACAAAATTTAATGTTCTAAGTGGTTCTGATGTTGATCACTGTCATCCTTTGTCTATGAACTAGTGACACCCTTAGCAGTGGGTAAAGGAAATGTCTGCCTTCAGTGAGATCTTCATCTCTCATCCTGCTCTTCACAAGCTTCAGCGGTTCTGTTTCATTCCCTCTAGCTATCCTTCCTTCTTGTTTTTCCAGAACAGACACATGTGAAGCTGAAATCAGACTCAACCTCATTCTGAGACAAGGTTCTGTCTACGATGAAAATGAGTGCACATTATGATGTCCAGCACATAGCAGCATCTTAAGAAATGTTTTTTAAATTAATGCATGATTTGCTCTGCTTTTCACTGGAAGAGAATAATGCACATGGTCTAGACAAACTGCCCCAAATGTACAGAATATATTGACCCTAAACTGCTTGTTTCCTGTGCCACACTATCAATCATCACCCTGGCTCCTCTAGTCAGGACTTGTATTGTCTAATGCATGAAACCAGCTGTACACAAGGCCATCTATACACAAACTGTGTGATCCTTATTTTGGTGGGTCAGAGGTATTTTTTGCTTTGTTTGACTGGGTGGGTCACATTGTTCAGTGGCAGATTATAGATAGGAGAGCAGCTAACGTAGTTGTTAAGCATATTAAAATCTGTTAAGTTGAATTTATTATTTATTTTGCTTGAAGTTCTGAACTTTCATTTGTGGTCAATCTGACAAAGCTTTAAGTTTACGAATATCAAATGCACTAGTAGTGATGCTATTTTTATTACTTTTTCTCTGCTAGAAATTATAATAAACATCCAAACATTTCTTAAAGAAAAAGAAAAGGGAACAGTCAAGAAACAAGTGACCTAAAGTCAGGACTAAATTCAAAACACGCTTAAAGATTTGCTGTGAGTGAAAAAAATGTAAAATTTAGTTGCTCCATCTAGTGGTGAACCGTTATATGACTTTAGCGAAGAGATTTTAGTTTTTCATGTGGAAGACTATTCAAATTTTGTTCTGTAAGTAGAAAAAAATTATTAATAGACTCACTATCTTATTAACAGAAAGCTACAACACATAAAAAGAAAATATCACTTCTTAATGACTCCAAATAGACTTAAAGACATATTTTGCTAACCAACTCAAATTTCAAATAATTCTTTCTCAGTCTAGGAACTTGCATCAACACTGATATCCATCTATCTATATCTATATCTATATCTATATCTATATCTATATCTATATCTATATCTATATCTATATCTATATCTATATCTATATCATCTATATCTATCTACATCTACATGTATATGCATATGTATATCTATGTCTATATCTAGATTTATATATCTACATCTACATCTACGTCTACATCTGCATCTACATCTTATCTATATCTATATCTATATCTATATCTATATCTATATCTATATCTATATAATCTACCTGTATCTATAAACTACATTTAAAATTTATCCTGAAACTATGAGGAAATTTAAGCCTTACCCGGATTGGTAGGAGAGAAACGCTAATAGATAAGCCCTTTTGTAGTTAAGAGCATGAGTTTTTGACTCAGGCCTTAATAAAGTGCTCTGAGTTGTGTGAAAAATAACAGCCTAGCCAAAAGACATGGAAAAATCAAGATTACATGTGTATCTGAATGTAATAAGTTGTTGTGGGTACCATAGTCTTAAGATCAGGCTGCTTGGGTCCAGTTCTTCCACCAGCCCTTGTTAAATATGTGGTCTTTTTTTTGTTATCATTAATCTACAATTACATGAAGAACATTATGTTTACTAGGCTTTCCCCTACCCCAAGTCCCCCCCACAAACCCCATTACGGTCACTGTCCATCAGCATAGTAAGATGTTGTAGAATCACTACTTGTCTTCTCTGTGTTGCACAGCCCTCCCCTATCTCCCACCCCCCAAATTTTACATGCTAATCATAATACCCCCTTTCTTCTTCCCCACCCTTATCCCTCCCTACCCTCCCATTCTCCCCAGTCTCTTTCCCTTTGGTAACTGTTAGTCCATTCTTGAGCTCTGTGATTCTGCTGCTGTTTTGTTCCTTCAGTTTTTCCTTTGTTCTTATACTCCACAGATGAGTGAAATCATTTGGTATTTCTCTTTCTCCGCTTGGCTTATTTCACTGAGCATAATACCCTCTAGCTCCATCCATGTTGTTGCAAATGGTAGGATCTGTTTTCTTCTTATGGCTGAATAATATTCCATTGTGTATATGTACCACATCTTCCTTATCCATTCATCTACTGATGAACACTTAGGCTGCTTCCATTTCTTGGCTATTGTAAATAGTGCTGCGATAAACATAGGGGTGCATCTGTCTTTTTTCAAACTGGAGTGCTGCATTCTTAGGGTAAATTCCTAGAAGTGGAATTCCTGGGTCAAATGGTAAGTCTATTTTAAGCATTTTGAGGAACCTCCATACTGCTTTCCACAAATGTTGAACTAATTTACATTCCCACCAGCAGTGTAGGAGGGTTCCTCTTTCTTCACAACCTCATCAACATTTGTTGTTGTTTCTCTTTTGGATGGTGGTGATCCTTACTGGTGTGAGGTGATATCTCATTGTGGTTTTAATTTGCATTTCTCTGATGACTAGCGACATGGAGCATCTTTTCATGTGTCTGTTGGCCATCTGAATTTCTTCTTTGGAGAACTGTCTATTCAGCTCCTCTGCCCATTTTTTAATTGGATTATTTGCTTTTTGTTTGTTGAGGTGTGTGAACTCTTTATATATTTTGGATGTCAAGCCTTTATTGGATCTGTCATTTATGAATATATTCTCCCATACTGTAGGGTGCCTTTTTGTTCTATTGATGGTGTCCTTTGCTGTACAGAAGCTTTTCAGCTTGATATAGTCCCACTTGTTCATTTTTGCTTTTGTTTTCCTTGCCTGGGGAGATATGTTCATGAAGAAGTCGCTAATGTTTGTGTTCAAGAGATTTTTGCCTATGTTTTTTTCTAAGAGTTTTATGGTTTCATGACTTACATTCAGGTCTTTGATCAATTTTGAATTTACTTTTGTGTATGGGGTTAGACAGTGATCCAGTTTCATTCTCTTCCATGTAGCTGTCCAGTTTTGCCAGCACCATCTGTTGAAGAGACTGTCATTTCCCCATTGTATGTTCATGGCTCCTTTATCGAATATTAATTGACCATATATGTTTGGGTTTGTGTCTGGAGTCTCTAATCTGTTCCACTGGTCTGTGGCTCTGTTCTTGTGCCAGTACCAAATTGTCTTGATTACTATGGCTTTGTAGTAGAGCTTGAAGTTGGGGAGTGAGATTTCCCCCCACTTTATTCTTCTTTCTCAGGATTGCTTTGGCTATTCAGGGTCTTTGGTGTTTCCATATGAATTTTTGAACTATTTGTTCCAGTTCATTGAAGAATGTTGTTGGTAATTTGATAAGGATTGTATCAAATCTGTATATTGCTTTGGGCAGGATGGCCATTTTGACTATATTAATTCTTCCTAGCCAAGAGCATGGGATGAGTTTCCATTTGTTAGTGTCCTCTTTAATTTCTCTTATGAGTGTCTTATAGTTTTCAGGGTATAAGTCTTTCACTTCTTTGGTTAGGTAAATATGTGGTCTTTATGTGTTAGTTTCTTCATCTATAAAATGAAAATAATACTGCCCCTTTTATAGAGTTAAGTTAAATTAGATACTGCAAAAAAAAAGGATCTGGAATTGTATGTGACCTGGAGTTAGTACTCAATGAAATTTTCCTGGTGCCATTATTGACTTTGCTTTGTATAGTCATGAATTTCTTGGTGTTGATTATGTGTGCAATTGAATTGTGCCAAGTAGTCAGGTATCCATTAGGTAAGCCATTGGGAATCTCTTGCTTCCTCGACTCAGTGAAGTGGTTTCCACCCTGAGAAGGGACTCTTCATTGCTATACCTTAAGTGGAACAGCAACCCAAATCCCATTCTATAACCCTATTTTTATGGTCAGTCATTCACTTTCCAAATTCAGCTTTCCCTCCCCAAATATCAGCACTCAACTGGAAAGCAGAGATGATGTGCTTACTCCTGGGTGTGTCTGTTAATTTTTTTCCTCAGAACTTCAAAAACCATGGTTTTACTTTGTTTTTAACTGATAGCAAAATTTGATTAGAAAAAAATGGTAGGATAGATTCCATGAAGACTTGTATACATGTTCTAGGAAAACAGCACATTGGTTTGACCATGTTAGATGACATTTTCTTTACCATTAGAAGGGTGTCTGCTGAAAAATACTTCCCTTCGCCCAGGATCTAAATGTAGATTCCCTAAAGGGCATGGACTATGGAGCCTGAAGTGCCTTGTTTTAAATCTGAGCTCTACCATTTAAAGGCAGAATAACCTTGGACAAATTATTGACCTCTGTGGGCCCTTGTTTAGTCATTTGTAAAAGGGAAGTCATAGAACCTATCTCAAAAGTTGTTCTGGGAAATTAAATGAATATGTATAATGTACTTAGAATAGTGGCTGGTGTGTGGTAAGTAATATATAATGGTTAGTTGTTACAGAGTTATTATTTGTGGTTAACCATTACTCTGTGGAGTATGAAATGAGGTATCTTCCTAGAAACTCCAGATTCAACATAATCCAGCACTTATTTTTCTGCTTTCAGCTTTTGTGACATTTTTCCCATACACTCTCTTCTTGACTCCGGTCTTGAATTTTGTTTGCCTCTTTCAGTGTTTTATTCCCAATTTTTCATGTTAAGTGGTATTTTTCACTTCAGAACCATTTTTCTCCTGTTAATACATTTTTCTCCAACCCTCTTAGTTTTTACCAGAGTATTCCTCAAGGACATGAACTATGTTTATTCTTTATATATTTCTGATGCCTTACACAGAACTTGAGCCACAGTAAAGTACCCAAAAAACATGCATGGATAAAACATGCAGAAGATCCAGTTTACATTTGCACATGAACTTTGTGATATCTCAGAAAGGAATACCCACAATTATAATGATTCCAGTTACTTACTAGCTGTTAAATGCTAGACACTGTACTAAGGATTTTATGAAGCATGATCTCATTAAATGGCATCAACAATTTTGGGGGTAAATCCTATTGGCTTCATTTTATAAATTAGGAAGCTGAGTTTCCAAAAATGTAAATTACTCGGTCAAGTTGTTGTTGTTAATGGCAAAGCCCTTTGCTCCTGAAAAAGCCCTTTATTGGCTTTTAGATAGTTCCTTCATTTTGTATTCCTCCTGTATGTTGGTTGAGGATGGGGCCACAGTTCTTTGGTCTACTATGTCTTACAGGCAAGTGCCCTTGGAGAACTTCTACAGAGAACTACACATTTGAGAAGCTGCAAATCCAAATACTACAGGAGCCATATAGAGAACAATATTTGTTGTGTGAAGGTATGGGCTGAGTCCAAAAGAGCAGTTAAGTGTGTGACTTAACTTAACTCTGGCCCAATATTGTCAGTTAGAAAAGCTGACCCAGTGGTGACAGATATTCTGATTTATTCAAGAGTATCTGGAAATCTTAAGTTTTTATGTAACCTCTAAATTCAAAACCTGAACTTTAAATGTTGGCCCAAAGTTGAAAAGAACACTATGCAGGCCAAATAAAATAGATCTGTGGGCCATATCCAGCCCTCAGGCACTAGTTTGCAACCTCTGACCTATATGCTAAAAACAGCCATTCCCTGCTCTGCTCTGTAACTAAGCCCCAGGCCCAGTGAAATGCATAGGTATCGGCTGCAAATAGTTGTCACCAGCCTGGGGGCCAATATCAGAAGCCATACCTCACCTATGAGCAAATAGATTGCTGTGCAGAATTTTACCAAACTGTCTCTTTTGCCTGTTTTTTTTTTTCCTTCTCTTCTTGTTGTTGCCGGCTGTGACTGGGAGCATGTTAATTTTTATCTGTAGCAAATTCTTGATTTGAAATACCTCCCTGCCTCTTTGGGGTTCCTAAGTAAGATTAAAAATTTTTTAATTCTCTGTGAAGAAAAACAGCTATTTATAGTAATTCATTTGATGGTGAGAGATTAAATAGAAATAACTGCATCTCTTAGAAGGTTAAATTTAAAAAAAAGAGGGAGCCAGAGAGAGAGAGAGAAGAGCGAGAGAGAGAGAGAAAGAGAGAGAGAGAATATAGACCAGCATTCTGGTCCTCATCAACCTCAAATTAGTTGGCTTCTAATCTCTATCTCGACCTTTCTTTAACTCTGCCTAATTCTCTAACTGTCCAGGATGGTCACCAAGCTCCATGGTGTAAGAGATCTTGTCTATCTTGTCACAGCAGTATCCCCCAGCTCTAGCACATTGCCTTAACACAAAGTAGGGGTCCATTAACTATTTGCTAATTGACTCGTGGATGTTTCACTTCGATGTCTCCCTGTCACCCCAAATCTAGTATGTCCAAATCTAATGTGTCAACTCCCTTCTAAACATCCATATGCTGTTTTGCCTTAGAGTATAGTGGTCCAATATAGAGACTCTGGAGTCAGGCAACTGACTTCAAATTCTGGTGCTACCACTATCCTGCTGACCTCAGTTAAGTTACTAAGCCTCTCTGTGATTAATTGCTTCTACTCAACAATGAGGATAAAAATAATGCCTATTTGACAATATTGCTGAGAGTATTAAATGAATCATTGCATGTAAAATAATGCCTCAGTCAAGGTAAGCATTAAATAAATAGTAATAGTAATAATAATAATAATAGTAATAATGATGTTATTTGTTCTTTTATGTATGTGGGACTTTCCCATAACTGATGTACAAACTTTTTCAATCAGAGATTTCCATATATCCTTTTGTCCTCTACAGAGATTCACAGGAAGATGCAAGTGTTCATAGTCGTCAGGAGACCAGGCACAGCAGATTAGTCAGGTCTCTTAACTCTGAGACCCCTGTTTGCTTATGTGTAAAACGGAATTAATTTTTCCTTACATTTATGTAGAGTATTAAAGTTAGCGTTTCATGTACAATAACTCATTATCTGCTACCTACCTCATATATGAAATAATTTATATGAAGCACATTGGCAATGGAAGCATGCAGATGTAAACTGTATCACCAAGGTGCTCCACAGGTGCTTTTTGAAGAATGAGATCAAATGATTGTCTTTCTTGCTCCCTCCTCTCCCCCTGATGTAAACACCATATAAAAAGAAGGAAAAGAACTTCTTTTTGATGTTTTTGTGAATAGTGTCCCAATCTTCTCCTGGAGCACCCTCCTGTTCCTGCTCTGCAGCCCCCCTTTCCAGAAAAGCATTATTTCTTTCAGAAGGGCAAATGGTGAATGTGAATATAGGCACCTGGTTCTATCGCATACTGGTGCCTGGAGAAATAGGAATACAAGAATCTCTTAAATAATGTCCTAATTCTTATTCCACAGTTTAGTTTTTTTGCCTACTGTTGATCAGGGTGATTAAGAGAAGTTGGCCTTTGAGAAAGGGAAGGAAAGTAAATGAGGCATAGAAAACCAAATAATCATCATGTGAGAAAAGGAAATCTGAACTCACAAAAGGCTAACAAAGGTATTAGATTAAAAATGAATACAGGGTGGAGCCATACAAAATGAATATGATTTTTTAAGGCAAGAAACTGTGATTTGTTTAGTCTTTGTGGCAGAATATTATCAACAACATTGTAAAAATAATGAGTACAGAAAGGTATATGATATGGCCAGCTGTGGAAATTTCTAGGCCAGCTTCTGTGCAAATTATTACATATCCCAGCTCTCATACCACATTTTAACTTTTAGCATCCATAAGCTTCTTTCTCTAGCAGTATGAGACATAGGAAAATACTCAAACACCACAAGTCACTATGGAAATAGGAGGAACAAAGAAGAGTTCTTGAAAGTTTCTGGGTTAAGATAAAAGGAAAACAGAATAAAGATCTCACAGCAGGGGCTTGTGACAGATCTCCAAATCAGGAAAATCAGGCAAGAGGAAGTGGAGCAAAGACAAATCTCCACATCCAGAGAGATGGTCCACAGATTTCAGCTACCCAGTTAACTTTCAGATAACTCACTCAGGAGAACAGAACTGGAAACGGATAAAATATAAGTTCAATTCCCTCAGTAAATGATGCAAAAAGAGTAGCAAGAATTTTGAAAATGGTTTTTAACATTCTGAGGGAGATTTTATAGACTGCCTGAATGTCTTAAGTAGCCTAACGAAGAACGATCTTGCGTTAGCCAAATTCCAAGTATGAATGTTATTGCAAAATGTTAGGAAGACAAGCTTAACTTGCATATAAATTTGAAGGGTTAAATAAAGATATCTCAAAAATTTTTTGAAGGAAGATCACAGATTTGTGCCATGCCACATAGAAAGCAAGAGGTACTTTTTATCATGTATTTAATGTAAATGCTTTATGGACCCCTATTCTCTTATAGTCTGAAATCATTGTGTGCTTTGGTGAAGTGTAGGTTATCTATTTCTATGCCACAAATATCCCTACATTTAGAAGTTTCTGCATGGTTTCTTATCCTCTTATTTAGTGTGTGCATGAGGTCTCTTGAGGCCTAGGCTTGGAATTCACACAATATTACTTCGTCCTCATTCAGTCAAACCAAATCTCAAAGCCAGTCCCTATTCAAGGAGACCCAATTCAAATTGACTCTTCTTGGCTGGAGGAGCTAGAAAGAATTTGGGGCTTTTAAAATCTATTACAGGTGTTTAAGTCAATTACAAAATGGGATAAGAGAGAGAAAATAATCTGACTCAAACTGGAAACTGCTAAATCATTGCAAAGTGTTATTACTATGTAGCTGACCCATTGTTCCTTCCCTCCTCCTTCTGGGTCTTTTTGGCAGGTAACCTTATGAGGAATTCAGGACAGGATGCTGCAGGCATACTGAGCCAATCGGAAGGGGGATTGGGGCCTTGTCACTACCTATTTGTCCTGCTATTCAGTACCTCAGACATGAGTCTGCTTGCTACCAATTCAATGACCTATAAAGTGCACTGAATTTCAGAAAGAAAGATTTTTCTGTGTGCCTTAAATCTTGTGATAATATTTGTCATTAGCTCAAGCACTGATTCTTAGTTTAAAGGAAATTTATACCTCAACTTGGCAAGACAGGCTTTTATTCTTAAATCTTGGTTCCAGAAGGCCTAGAGGAAAGTAGTCAAGCAAAATCATGTAAGGCTGAATTACCTTGTTCACTCAGCACTGTGACGTCCTCACAAGAACTCCAGTCACTGAGGGATCAGTGACCATAATGGGCACCCCTTGTGATGGCTCCACAGGGCAGGGTTCTTCTTCTCAGAGGAGCTGCCAACCTGTGCAGACATGTCCTCTCCGTGCCCCAACCCTGGCAGCCATCTTAATATTAGGCAAGAGTCCTCTGGACCATGGCTTGTTGGTTCTGGTCTGTTATCTGACCTAAGGTGGGCCGATCAGTTTGTCTCTGACATGAACTGGAAATGCTGCCTGAAGAGGAACAGTGTTATTGAAAGGTGTTGGCAGCTTAGAGACAGTGCAATGCTCTGGAAGGAAGGTCCACAACCCCCTGCAGACGAAACACGTGGAATTTCCCTAGTTCTTACACTTTTCTGAGCCTTGGTTTAATTTTTCCTTAGATTCTGTTAGTTATTCCAGTATTCTTGCAATAAATTCCCTGTTTTTGCCCAGACTGCTAGAGTTGGTTTCTATTACTTGTTGTCAAAGGAAATGTAACAGAAGACAGCCACAGTCGTGGCTGAATTACTAGAATAAAATGGTTTATCTGGATGCCATTTCATTGATTTATTTAATAGTAATTTATTGAGGACCTATTATATATCAGCCACAAAAATAGGCACACAAATAAGATGAGGAGATATGTGTAGACAGTCACCCAGACATATAATTACACTAAATTGTGATAATGTTCTAATAGAGATACTTCCAAAGGGATTCAGTAGTGCAGATGAAAGTATGAAGGATCTTTCTGGGTATGCTGGGGACCTTGGGTTAATCAGCTTGGAGAAGGATATAAACGAAAGACTAAATCAAAGCTATACAGAAAATTCAGTCTCATTATATTACAGTAGCAGTAAATGAAGAATTTCTATATGGAGATTGAAGACCAGCTGTTTTCAGTATCAATTCAGCTCTACCAACTGGAAACTGATTTGAACAGTAGCATGAGAGACTTAGATTATATATGGAAGAATTTCCTGACAGTGAGAGTTCTTAACGTTGGGAGATGTAGAATCTTTTTCTCTGGAGGTTTAGAAATAATATAGCTTTTCATCTGCCTGAGATAGCATTATTGTAATGCTGTCTAAAAGTAGGGAAATGGAAGACAATCATTCAAGGTCTTTACTAGCTTAGAGTTTTTATAATTCTGTTGCCTTTCAAAAAAACTTCATTGAATCAATGAAAAAAATAGAATTACAGGCAGAAAAGTAATGTAAAAAAATGGGAAAATAATTAAATTATTAATTCCCAAAGATGTACATACTCACCAATATTTTGATTTTGGTCTATGGTCTTATTTTATTTTTAAAATGTGGATCCACTTGCTAATGCTCTAAGTTATTTTTGTTTGCTTTAACCATAACTATAATGCATTGTTTATGATTTCCAGTTTGGTTTGTTCAAAGCTGAACAAAAGTTAAAAAATACATGCTAAGCAGTTTTTGTGTAGTATCCCTTGAAATTTAATTTTTTGCCCAATCATTTATGCTGGACTCATTTACATATACTTCGACAGCAATTTTTTTTAGCAACTGCCTTTATCTAGTCTTTACACAAAGTATTCAGCTTACATAGTCCATTTAGTTTACACAATTGTTAACTCAATAAGGCAATCAGAATAATGAAAACATACCACAGATTAATTCTTGATAAGCATACGACATGGCCAATGGGAACAGCAGTAAATGTGTGGTAGCATGTATAGTCTACTAACAGGAGTGTTCAGTGTGCTTGGACATAAGCCTTGTAGTTTAGAATGGGATAGAGAACATTGGTTAATCTGGCATAAAAGGTAAGAGAGTTTAGGGAAAGAAAAAAACAAACCTGGAGTTTAGTTTTGAGCCCTTCCCCAGAAAATAAAAGTTCACTTTTTGGTGCCCCTATATGAGTGTAACATACCACTTTTTATACATCAAACTTCCACCCATATTCTATGTTTTCCCCTCAGTTTTGGGAATTTGAAATTCTGGAGAATAAAGGGGAGAACTGGGTGAAAATATTTCAGTGCCCTAAATAGTACCTTCTTCTGGCATGAGGACATTGTTGGGAGACAGAGGTCTTATTGCTACTCAGATTGTAGAGGATGAAAAGGGATTGTTTTGTGTCTCGGTCTAGAATCTTTTCAGGAGATTTTGTCTTAAAATCCTTTTTCCCAGGTCTCACTTTCCACTGGAAGTATGATGGCTGGGGTGCAATGCAGAGTTTTTTGCCTTTCTTATAGAGCTTCTGGGATTGCCAGGTTGCTATCTTTATCTGGTGAAAGAGAAAAGGAAAAGAAATCTCCTCCCTAATCCTCTCTACGGCACACAACAAATCAACGTGTCCCATGACCTACCTTCTCTTTGAGGGGATTTGCAAAATCACCCTGGAAATCCTCAGAAAGTGAGACTCTCCCAGCTCTGCACTGTGCTTGGTACTGATTCACATGGAACTTTGTATCCGGGGTATCAGAGCTTCCACTTCCTTGATAGCTGATCCTGTGGAAATACTATAAGATTGTATCTTGAAAAAAACCCCAAAAAACTATAAATGATTTTTGCTCTAAGAGTAATATCAGGTTTAACTAAAAATCTGGAAGGAATACAATGCATCCTGTGGTGTAGCATAAAATTCTTCAACCAATTACAATTGCAAAGGACAATGAGGGTGTCTTGTTTTCTGAGAAAGATCAGAAGTCCAGTATTGTCCAAAAAACTCAAGAGTTCCTATTCCTTTCAAGTGGAATGGAGGGTTTCTTAGCAATTACTGTGATGGATTATACAAAATGAAGGACAGTTGGAGATAAAAGTCTGTTCATACGATCTACATGGGTATGGTAGCCCTAGGCTCTGTCGCGGAAGCAGTGATTCTTGGTATGGACTATCCCATGTGCTGTACTTAATATTAGACAAAATATGAACTTTAGAAGAAAAAATGCTGTCTGGTAGTGTTAGTGGTGCTTTCTTCTGACACTATGTATTGGGGGTATATGTTTATGTAAGTTCACTACCTAGGTTGGTCATCAGTGCCATGAGAAAATGAAGCTTGGCCACTTGGACCCTCATGTGCACTGGCCTTTCAAAGTGCTCACATGGTCATACCTTTTGTGAAATTTGAAAAGTATATATACTTTAACTGCAATTTGTAAGATTACTAGATCATTCTACTTTGATTTCCTGTGATAGTTAATTTTATGTGTAAACCTGACTGGGCCATGGAGTGAGTGCCCACCACATATTTTTTTCAAATATAATTCTGGGTGTGTCTGTGAGAGTGTTTTTGGACAAGATTAACATTTAACTTGGTGGACTGAGTAAAACAGATTGCCCTCCCTAATGTAAGTGGTCCTCATCCAATTGGTTGAAGGCTTGAATAGAACAAAGGCTCACACTTAAACGAGTAAGAAGGAACTCCCTACCTGAGTGTGTGATCTGGGATATCAGTGCTTTAGTGCCTTTAGATTTGAATTGAAACACCAGCTATTTCTGGGTCTTGAGCTTGCTGAATTTCAGTCTACAACTATGCCATCAGGTCTCCTGGATCTCCAGTTTGCTGACTGCAGATCGTGAGATCACCTCCATAATTGTGCAAGCCAATTCCTTAAAATAGATCTCTTTCTATACAGATATACATCCTGTTGGCTCTACTTCTCTGGAGAATCCCAATACCCTTCCTTCATACTTACCTTTGATTTCAGTGATATTGGAAGTGTTTTTTGGATCAGTTGAATAGGAATCGAACTGGGGAATCATTTAGTTGTACATATTTATGTAGTTTGCAGTTACTTCTGTGTATAGGAGGCTATCCTGTTATGGGAATGGCTTCCAGTGTTATTCCCCTGCCTACTGTACCAGTTCATCTGACAATGTGACTGAAATATTTCTATCACTATGAAAGTGTCCTTTGGCACCAGACACTGAAAGCATGTGGATGGTGGAGGAAAAATTATGTCAAAGATTAACCCCATGAAGTGTTAACTCCCTTTCACTTATGGGGTATGCATATATGGGTACTTTAGCAGCTGTGCCTTGATATCAATACACAAGCCCCAGGGCCACACATGAGAAGTGTGCAGTATGGGCATGAAATAAGGTAATTAGGTTGTGCCTGCGTGAAGTCAATTGTTGCAGCAGTAGCTCAAACAAAAGACAGGTGTGACCAAGATGTTAAGGCTTAGTTACGTACTAAAATGGTATACAAGATGTGTTTGATACCTGGATGTTTCTTCAATTGTAGACCATTTCCTGTCGTTATATCTTCAAATATTACATCTTTCCAATTCTTGATGTTTTGAATTTTCTATTAAATGCCCATTGGAATTTCTTATTCTATCCATGATTTCTCTTAATTCTGCTTTCATGTATTCCATCTCTTTCTCTAAACTGCATTTTGAATGATTTTTCTAGTTTCTATCTTTTAATTCATCAGTTCTCTCTTCAGCTGTGTCTACTTCACGATTTAACCCATCTGTTAGGAGTTTAATTTTAGTGATTCTATTTGAATTTTCAGAATTTTTATTATTTTTAAAATAATTAAAAATTATTTTTAAAGTAATTATTATTTATTATTTAAAATATTTATTATTTTTATTTAAAAGTTATTTAAAAATCTGTTGTTTTATAGAAGCACAGCCTTTTTCTTTACTTATTATATTCTTTTATCATTTTGAACACTTTGAATATGTTTGCTTTGAAGTTTCTTTCAGATTTTCTTTTCTCTCTAGTTTTTGAGGATAAGCATTCTGTTTTTTGTTTTTTTCCCAATAGCTTCAAGTTTGCTTCTGCCAAAGCTTTAAGAGTTCCATTTGTTCTGGACCAGGTTTTTTATGTCAATTTTCTAGCTTAGGGTGTCTTATCATACAGGTGGTTTGAATTCAGACACATGCTCTTGTGCAGCTCAGACCTGGGGTTTAATATTTTAGAAGCTTCTATCTACTGGTCTAGATGGTGAATGGTTTCCCTAGCAGAGACAAACCTAATTTTAGGCTCATATCATCACAGAGGGAGCAGCCTTCCTAACCTCTAGGCTCATGCAGGTAGCTTAGGACCAGGTACCTGAGGCCAGGGTCTGAGGCCTGGACTTCACTGTCCCTCAGGTAGGTATTAAAGATCTAGCTCCTGGACCTCCAGTCTATTCCAAATACCTTGTAAACTTTTGATTTTGGTTTCTGCTCACTGCTCTAACTTTGAATTGTCTTTATTTCGAATACCGAGATAGTTTTTCTCTCTTGTTTATAGTTTCGCTATACATTTAAAGCTTGTTGCTGTTAAATTGTGTCTAGAATCTCTATGTGTTTAGAACCAGGGCAGAGACAGCAAGAGTGGGGAAGAAGCAGGGAGTGCAGAGGCTTCCACATCAATGATCTGTTTCTAGGTATGGCTTTTTTTTTTTTACATCTTTGGTGAGATTACCCAGTTTGGGTTACTCATATCTGTATCTTGTTCATCATGGTACCCCCAGTAGACAGCACAGCTTTAGGCTCCATAAATAGTAATACCTGGTGTAATCTAAGTGCTATGTTAAGTGTTTTCCTATCATGTCATTTCATACAGAAACCCTAAGTATTAGAAACAATTATTATCATCTCCATTTCATAGATGAGGAAACTAAGACTTAAAAAGCTTAAATAATTTTGGCAGGTACAGCCAGTAGATGACAAAATAAGATTGGCACGCAGGTCTTGTGAAAGCTCTAAAAGCCTATGTCATGGCACAGTGCCAGCCTCTCTATTTTTTTTCCTCAAGGGGATCTCCCCAGGGAATTGCAGTGTGCCATCCCTTATTCCTTGATGACATTACCTGGATTGTTATTTTTCTGATACCATTTTATTATAATAGCTTATTCCACATTATATTTCTGTCTTTGCCTCAAAGGACCACAGAGTTTTGAGTTACATATGATTTCTAAAGGCAGGGGAGGGCTAGATCAAGGTTAGTGGACAATAGTGTAGATTTTCTCTTGCTGCCCAGCTCAAATAGGATCAAGGAGGTGATAAGTAAATATATTCCAGGACTGAGAGAATTTAAGAGAGTTTATGTGGAGAACTTAAAATCTTTTTTCACTTTTTCTGGGAAATTATTTGCATCTCCACCTGTTTTTTCTTAGTACTTGACCCTCTCTGTCCATAAAATCCTTCCTCTCCTGTACCTTCAACCTCTTTTCTACTGATTCCATTCCAATGACATTTAAATGTGTTAAGTTTTCCCCACTAATTTGAACACAGACCTTGGGCACCTTCTTAGACTCTCCTGATTACTTTCTTTACAAAGTAAAGTACCCTGGACTGGACTGTCACCATCACTAGCACCTTCTCTGAGTTCTCAAAAGTGCTACACTCTGAGATAGAGCCTTTGGGACCACATGACATTCCTGCCCCACACCGAGCCCTCTGTTCTAGAGTACCCTTAGTGTTTCACTTAGATTGAAAGGCATGGAATTTGACTCCCTGGTGACTGGCAAGACACCAGATGGTATGGCCTGGAAGTGTGGAGGAGTAGATTCTCTATGAGCTCTGATCAATGAGATTCAAGAATAGGAAAGAATAAACTTATACCCCCTTTTTCCTCTGCAGACTAGTCCAAGGTGTGATTTCTCCTTATAGCCCTTCATAAAGATCTGAGAGATACTTGCTGAGCATCCACTGTGCTTCTTCATGGATCATTATGAAGGGCAATCAGTGCTTCAATGCACCTCACTATACTGCTTTATACCTCTTCTTGCCTAATTTCCCCCTTTCCTTCCATGGTCTTTCATTTTGCAGATAAAGAACAGTGTTTTAATCCTTACTTCAGGTTCTGTGTCCTAGAAGATGTGGGTTGAGATACGCATTATAAAAAAGTTTTCCTCAACCTCACATCTCCCTCTATCTAATCCACTTATATCTCTCTTCCTTTGAAACTTTTCCAAAGAGATTTAAAAAAATTTATTCTGTTTTCTTATCTGCCATTCATTCCTCAGTCTAGCTCCTCTCTACCATGTCTCTAAAACTGCTTTCACCAAGATCAGTAATGCCCTGGCTGCTAAATCCAAAGGGTAATTTTCAGCCTTTCTCTCACTTGATCTGCATGCTGCACTTGACACTGACCTTGCCTCTTTTCAATATTGTTTTGCCCTGAATTCTAGACAATGCTCTCTTAGTTTTTTTCTTGCCATTATAGCTGCTCCATCTCAGTCACCTTTATATATCTTGTAAATATTGATGTTTTCCAGGGTTCTGCCCTCAGCCCCCTCTCTTTCCATCCCTTCCCTTCCCTTTCCCTTTCTCCCTTTTCTCTTCTCTCTTCTCTTCCCTTCTCTTCTCTGGTATAATCTATCCCCAGGCAGTCGTACTCTTTCACATAGCTTTAAGTGCCATCTATATGCCAGAACTTCCAAAAGTATATTTTAAATCTAACTTTGTCCCTTGAGTACCGGATTCTTAAAAGGATCTAATTGTCTACTGGATATTTCCTCTTTGATGTCCTATAGGCCCCTGAAACTTGACACGTCCAAAAATGAGACTCAGCATTTTCTTCCAGTCTGAATCAATTTCTTTTCCTACCTTCCCTGTCTCAGTGACTGGTACTTCCATTCCTAAGCCAGAAGTTAGGTGTCACTCTCATTCACCCACAATTTCAACCCTCATTAGGGTGACCATTTCATCCAAGTTTCCCCAGGACTTTCTTGGTTTTAGCAAAAAAGTTTCCATATCCATAGAAACTCCACAGTCCCATGAAAATGTGAATGGCTTTTCTGGAGCTGATCAGTTTTAAAACTGGAGTCTCATGTCTTGGAAATCCCCTCAATCCTGGGCAAAAGGGAGGTTGGTCACCCTTTCCCCCACAGCCAATCAATCATCAGGAGCCATTAATTTTAACTTTTTAATATGTCTGAATTGTCCAGATCTCTCCATCTCCACTGCTACCATACCCAGCACAGACCATTAACATTTCTTGCTTAGATTGCTAGAAAGCTTTGTAACATTCCTTTGCCTCTCTCATTGCTTCCTCCAACCCAATTTTCTGAACTGTTGCCAGCATACTTTTTCTAAACTACAAATCTGATGATATGATTCTTCTTAAAATCTTTAAACTGCTTGTTATTTGCCCTAAGATGAGGGGCACACTTCTTAAGATGGCTCACATGACCTCTCCTAAAACTGTCCTGTTTATTCTTCCAGACTCACCCCTTCTCAATTCCTCCCACACTGTAGATAAGCCCAGATGTCAGCTGTCCCCTCTATAAAATCAGCCTTTGTTTTTATTTTACACCCAAGGGGACATAGAACTCTTGTATGTCTTCACATCCTCTTTCCCAAATCCTCTTTTACAAAAGTCTTGGCAAGAAACACAGAATTCACAGGGGAGATGAAGGAGATACTCTATCACATGTGGTATAGTAACAACCCCTAATTCACCACTGACATTTTTTCTCCAAAGTTCCTTCTCAGCTGCTTTACTCTTAGGATTTTTCTCTTTGTCTTTACTTTTTCCCAAGGTATACAGCCTTCCTGGATCTACTTGCCTACTCCCCACTCTCCCCCCAAGCTCTTCACACTCATCTCTTCATTATACTGGGCACGTTGGCTTTGTCCCAGCTCCTGTTCATGAATGTTCTTTCCTAACTCCATCCAAGGGCTCAACAAAACAATGTGTCCTTCTATTTCTAGATTCCATTCTTGCTTGGTGGCATCATTTTAAACCTGAATATGTCCCTTGGGATCTCACCTCTTATCCTAGGTAACTTATTAAATTATTTCTTTAAAAATATGGCATTACATTCCTAGATAATTAGTATACCAGATGCTAAGAGAGTGAAATTTCCTTCATTTTGTTTCATGTGTTTCAGCCACCCTGGCTTACCTGCAGTCCTCATGTATTCCTTGTTCTCTCCTGCAATGTCTTTGCATAAGCTGCTTATTTGCCTGGTATACCATTTAACTAAAAAAGCAAGCAAAAATCTATACTAAGTATACCTCAAATTATGATATTTTTATGTCTCCTTGATAAAATTTGTCTAAGGGACTGGTTTTATAAACTGAACCAGTGTTAGATGTAGTTCATGGGGCTTGATTTGGACAAATGAATTTATAAGTATACATAACTCATGTTAGCATTTTTAATCATCTTGGCATTGATGAAATTCACTGCATTGGTCTCTAGGGGATTAGGAAGAAAACTAATTTCAGTTTTTGAAAGTCATTTTCAAGACCTCCAAAGAAGGTTTATAAAGGACTTGAAAGGGGCCTAAGAATCACGTAATTCTCAGTTTGATTCTACAAACTGAATTAGTATGATTAATCAAAACTAAAACCACAGTCCCTTAGAACACAACAATATGCAATGCACATAGCCACTGTGTGCAGTCCAAGCAATCACATATATTTACAGATTGGTCATATTCAATTAGCCTAATTAATTTTCTTGTTAACATCATTGAGTATGTCTTTATTTTTACTAATGCAAATTTTAAGATGGCAGTTGAAAAACTTGCTGTTCATGAAGACTCATACTAGCTGGGGTTCTCAGTGGCCTTCAGTAGTGCTAGAGCTTTTGAGCTTCAAACCCTGAGAAGAGTGTGGGTTAGCAAAACAAATAGAGTAGGGAGTTCAGAAATCCAGATTTTCCTACATGTAGCTGTATTTTTTTAAGGCATTAAAAACCCTCTGCACATTCTTATCTTTTAAATAATCTTTACACTCATTTTAAAAGAGAGATCTTCCCTTGTTCTCATTCTTACTCAGAAAGGTAATATAAATAGATGTGAAAATACTTGGAAAACTAAAAATGCTTTGCAATTTTAGTTGGGCCCGTCATCTTTCAGATTTGCAAAGGGCAAGCATGAGGAGTTTCATTGTACTGATCTACTCATCGTTCCTACTATTCTAATATCCATCTATCTGTTTTTCCCTTCCTTCTCTCAACAAGTACTTATTGAGCTTTTAATATTCACATATAACAGGTATGATTCCTTTCCTCATGGAACCTACACTCTTGTGTAAATAGTAAATAGACAAATTCAATACAGACTGATAAAGGGTATAATTGAGAAGGGAACTATGGGATGGTTGGGTTAGGTCATGTGGTGGTTAGGGAAGGTTTTCTACAAAAAGTGATGTCTAGGGTGAGAGCTGATCCTTTAGCTCTCATGGGAAAATATGGAAACTATTTTAGGTCTCATGGGAAATATGAGTGATAGCAGGACAAAGAGAGGTGATAAAATGTTCAAGTAGAGAGAACACTATGTGCAAAGGCCCTGAGGCAAAAGCTAGCACAATTTGACAAAAATTTCAAGGTAGCTTCTCTGCCAGGTGAGAAATCTTCACTCAAATTGTTCATGAACAATATAGTAGGTAGTTCCATTGACTATCTGATGTGTGAAAGGTGCGAGCTGTATCATTTGGAGCTATTCTTCGGCCTCAAGTCTTAGATTAATTGTATCACCTTTGCTGCTCTCTTTATCTTTTTTTTTTTTTAATAAACCTTTAGACATTAGATGGCTAAGGCTCTAAAACTTTTGATTTCTAAGACATGGCACTTTGGGTTGAAATACTGCAATTATTAGAGTACTCAATAAAAATATTTCTGTCTCTTCTCATTGTAAAGAAGAGAAAACTGAGTCACAGAAAGGTTAAAAACCTTTCCCTAGGTTATGAAGATTATACAGGTATATATATAGTTTATACATCTATTAAGTCACAGGTATTAAATTGAGTATCAGCTAGACCTGGGGCAGGAGTGGTCTCTAAATATTAGAATAAGGAGCAATATGACCACTGTAGTGAAGATCAAGAACAACCAGATAGGCTGACGACGGTCTTAAACAATACAGGATAACAAGGCAACTAACTCTTATCATGGATCTGAGCATATTAGTTATCTGATTTGAGTGATCAAGACTTTCAGTCTGAAAACTTTGCCAATGTCACTTGCCGTGGCTGTGATCTAACGTTCTATTATTACAGTAGTTGAGTCTTGAAAGCATGAACTGTTTCCTAAGTTCCCTTGAAGTTGATAGCTAGTTGAGCAAAAAATAGGCTCCTAGGCAATGGTTGGGAAAGACAGGAGCCTGGAACTGAGGAATAAGAAAAAGGCAAATGAAGTGGAAGATTAAGAACCCCAAATACAAACTTCTATTTACCCAAGGCTGACAGTTTATGATTGCTGGAGAAATTGAGCAACTGAACATCATCAAAATGATTGCTGAACATCTGCCTGACTGACAATTAATTGCAAGCATGACAACACAAAGGGAAATAGATTCCCTCCTCAGTCTGATTACTTGAATACCTGGCTAAGTTAGGTATGGCGAAGAGAAACAGGTATGTCATGTGTGAAGGTAGAGGTGCTATTTCTAACGTCTAAGGGATGTCACACCAAGAGACATTCATGATTCAAATCTCTTCATGCCCACTTCCCCTAGTACATATACATCAGGCAATGGTGAAACTTCTGTTGTAATTGTTTTCCTGTAACAGGAAACTTTGCAGATGATGTCCTAACCCTTGAAGGAAATGAAAAGGCCCTAAAAGTATATCTTCTCTTGTCAGAACTTTTTCTACCATAAAACTTTTGCTATCTCTTAAGAATCTTTCAGTTGTGAGTATCAGAATACCTAACTCAAATTTGTGTAAGTAAAACATGTATTGGCACAAAACACGTAAGGGCCAGAGGTACAGCTTGTAGATGCAGTTTGAGAGGAGGGATCACTTCTCAACTCTTCTTGTATGTGCTAGCTTCATCTTTGCATTGCTTCTTTAATGAGACAAGATGGTGGCAACATCTCTCAGCTTCCTTTCTTCATCTACAAAATCCAGTGGAACAGTAAAAGCTCTTCTTTCTCAGAGTCAGTCACCATGGCCAGTGAGTTGGAGTTGTGAGGTTTTGCTTAAGTCAATCAAGGTCCTCCATGGAGATGGGGAGTAGGATCCTTCCTACTCAACTGAGTTGGCAGAGAATCAGGTTGGGAGTATTTCCCCAAAGAAAATTCTGTTGCTTGATGAATAAGGAAATGGATGCTAAATAGAAAAGAGTTTTGCCACCTTTTATTTTTTCTTTGCTTTCTTCTTTGGCATTCCACATGGAAGGACTCTCAGTCACATTTAGCTTTTGTATTGGTTAAAATATAGTTTCAGGTGCGTGAAAAAGAGACTCAAAATAATGGTATATTAAGCAAGATAGGAGTTTATTTCACTCCATTTAAAGTCTGTGATGGTGTGATGTCTCTGCACTGTGGACTTGCAGAAGGCCAGGCTCCCATCTTGCTCTGTTATCTCCAGAGTGTAGGTTCCATCTCTATGGCTCAGCATGGATCACTTCTATGTCTTAATGCCAACCTGATGGACGGGCTGAAGAAGGGAAGGATATGTCTTTTTCCTTCAATGTTTCTAAGCGTTGGCACTATTGACATTCTGGGCCAGATTATCCTTCATTGAGGGAGGATGTCTTGTGCATTTTAAGAAGTTTAACGCCATCCCTGGCCTCTACGCACTACTAGCATTCCCTTTCCCCCAAGTTATGACAATGAAAATGACTCCAGACTTGCCAAATATTGCCTAGGGAGGCATATTTTATTTTTACTCACATTCTCTGTCTGGAACTGAGTCATATGGTCCTTCATAGTTACAAGAGAGACTGTACAGGGAGTTACAAGGGAGACTGTATGCCATCAAGAATGGTACTGCTAACATTCCCCATCAAAGTATTTGAGTGTAAGTATGTCATTCTCTGTTAACATTGACCTAGGGGCTCAATGATGATAGGATAATAATTATTGAGCTTTTGCCTTCACTGGCCTCCAGGATTCCTCAAAGTATCCCTCAAATATTTCTGAAACTCTTTAGGGTGCATTTCATATTTGCAAACATCCTTTTAGACATCAACTATGGGAAACTTGGAAATTCATGAGTGTCTTACAAATGACATTTTCATTGGTTTCCATTTTGAGGGCACTGAAGTCTGTGTCAAGTGTGATTTCTAGTTACTCTCAAAGCTTTTCCCCAAAGCTGTTAGTGCAACCTTACGCCTGCCATTACCAGTAATGCCATTGGTGCCAGCTAAAGCCAGCAGCCATCCTGCATCATTATAAATCTCTTCTCACCCCAAATCTTTGGTCCTAATGAAGTACTGAAGAAGATGTCCAACCTGTGATAGACATTTTAGTGAATCTAGCTTTTCCATGTAACTTCTTTTCTTTTAAGAACTCTAAGCAAGATTGTGGGTTTGGGGATGGAAGACAAATCTGAATAGCACAAATGTTGATGTCCTCAAAAATCACTTTTCCATTCTCTGATGATTGGAACATTATTATTGAGTCAAGCTTACATGCTTGAAACTTACCAGAATTATCTCTGCAAATTATTTATTTGCTCCACATGTAAATAGAATTCAGGTATAATATCCTCATGTTTCCCTAACCAACCCAAACATGTAGGGATCCAGTTAGGCTCAAACTGGAATCCTTTGTTGTTTATTCATTCAGTCATCCATTTCAGTCATTCATTATCATCACTTATTTATTCAATCAATACATTACTGTATGTTTACTTCAAAGAAGTATGTTCTGGGTCTTAGAGTTGCAACTGTGAGTTCCACTGGCATGATCTAATTTATTTAGTCTAACAGTTACCAAGGTGATAGCTCCCTCCTCCATATTATCAGTTTTTGGATTGTATTCTTTGTCCATTCTTTCATTAGAAATTCTTAAGTTACGCCAGTTTATCTCTGCTACTCAGTCGCTGTCAATAGTATGCATTCAGGCAATTGAATATTTGTGTAGGCCAGTCCTACTGATGAAGATTTTTCTGAGACAAAAGGCAAAAACTACCCAGTCACACATTTTCAAGTTAAGCAGAATGTCTGAGTTATAAGGAATCTTGGATTGTCTACTATTTGCTGAATCTGAGCTTTTTTCTTCATGAATGTTGTTCAGGCTGAGGGTTAACTACATTATAATATGTGACTTGCTCTGTAAGAGCTCATCATCTGAAATACTTTAAATTTTTTTAGAATTACTAAACATTTTTATTGTAGTAGAAGACACATAATTAAGATTTATCATTTGAACCAGTTTTAAGTGTGTAGTTCTGTGGCATTAAGTACATTCACATTGTCGCACAATCATCATCTCGTCCATCTCCAGAGCTTTTCATCTTCCCCGACTGAAACTCTGTACCCATTAAGCAATAGCCCCACTACCCCTTCTTTCCAGCTCCTGCAACCACCATCCTTTATGAATTTGACTACTCTAGGAACCTCGTATAAGTGGAATCATATGGTACTTGCCCTCTTGTGACTGCCTTATTGCACTTAGTATAATGTCTTCAAGGTTCATGTATGGCATAAATTTCCTTCCTTTTTAAGGATAAAAATATTCTACTGTATGTATATACAACATTTTGTTTATCTCTTTATTCACGGATGGACTGAAATGCTTTTTTCTGCCTTTTAGGTGGAGTCTTCTTGAATGCTAAGGTTCCCTAAAGTCTTGCAGTAGTAATTGTAAACACTTGAAGACATTTAATTCTGGCATTAATGCACATGCTATGAAGTTTGCAATTACCACTCAAGAAGAAAATATAATTTTACATAAATCAAATTACTTCTACTTTGTATTAGCAGTAGAAGCCCTAAGATGGGATTATGAACTTAATATTTTATGAAAAGTCAGTTTAAGAATTTTAGCAGTCTTAATGCCATAAGTATTCAAAAGTAATGGAAAATCTTTGTTTTATGTGTCCATGCTGGCCAATATGGCAGCCACCAGACAAATGTGGGTTTTGAAATT
Source organism: Manis pentadactyla (assembly GCF_030020395.1). Classification (NCBI taxonomy): domain Eukaryota; kingdom Metazoa; phylum Chordata; class Mammalia; order Pholidota; family Manidae; genus Manis; species Manis pentadactyla. The sequence goes on along the minus strand of NC_080022.1, from coordinate 75,577,185 downwards.
TAAATGAAATGAAATTTAAATGAAATTAAAATTCGTTCCTCAGTTACATTAACCGCATTTCAAATGCTCTATCACCATGGTTAGCGGCTACCGTATTGAATAGTACAGGCATATATATTTTTATCACCCCAGAACATTCTATTCTACAGTGCTGATTGTGTTAGCTTGAATTTTCTCCCCCAAAGTCATTAGGGATCATTTAAACTTCATAAAATTCACTGTTGCCTAGCAGAGTGTGACATTCTGAGTGCTCCTTGTCTTTGCCAGCCTGCAGTGTGCAGCTGAAGGACAGGACTTAATCTTCTGTGGAGCATAAGAAGAGTATCAATGTAGTCTTGGTGCTTGCTAGCCGCTCACCCACAGAGGCATGCAGGCCCAGTGAGCGTAGAGGAAAGAGGAAAGGTGAAACTTCAGAAAGGGTGAAGGAGGCAGGAAATGAAAGAGTAAGTTCACTGTAAGTTAATAGCATTTTAAGTTTTAATGGCTTTTGAAATTTAGTTTGTAGCCTCTCAAACCCCCAAGTAGTAAAAATGCACATACAGGGAAACCCTCAAACAATAAAGAACATGTTTGAACCTAATGCCTTTTAATTCTTATGATAGGATAGTCAAAAATCTGTTGTAAAGCAAACTCTCTTGGCGATAGTAATTAGGACCTGATTAAGACAGAGGTGGACCACGTTAGACTCTGCCTCCTTTTTGGAGCGGTGATTTTCAGCCTGTCTTTGCAATCTGGTAATAATGGTTTGTTAATAGTTATTTTGTGATTCTATTTGAATGACATCGTGTGCTTTTAAAGTGGAACAAATAAATTTCATTTTCAGGGTTTTGATATGCCTTTGACTCAGGACAGAGGCCTTTCTTAGTAGTTTGCTCTACCCCCACAGTAGCACAGTCCTTGCACATAATTGGTGATCAACAAATGTAGAATGAATGAATGAATGTGAATGCCCTAGAAATTTTGGAAGGCTAGGGTTGGGAATGATTTTAGGAAAATTGATTTTCCCTGAAATTGACTATGTTGAACATGTTCATCCATAGGCTTGGCAGGGTCCTTCTTCAACTGACAAGGAATCTGCTGGACATAAATATGAGATGACTTGGGTTCCATTTCCAACTCAGCCTCTGATTAACCATATGAACTGGACCATATTAACTTCTTGAAGCTTTTTTTTACATTTGGAACATGATAATAGCTACATCCTAGGTTTTTGTGAGAATCAAAGAAGTTAAGATACATAAACTGTTTAGTAAAGTGCTTGACACATATTTAACTTAAAGAAAGAGGACACTTTAAGCATCTGTGGGGAGAATCTAGGCTTAGGCTAAAAGTACGGGAGGAAGAGAGAGGAGTTTTATGGGAATCTAAAGAAGGAGAGAGTTTATAGATCCACAGATTCCAGAACAAATGAGTGGAAGAGGTGGTATAACTTTGTTGCTATGTGGGCAGCTGGAAACAACACTGGGCCAAAGTAATCATTGTGTCGGGGATACCTGCTGGGTAGTTCACAGGCCAAACACACTCCAGCATCGAGGCCTTTGCCTTTTTTATCTCTTCTTTTGAAATTGTCTTCCTCCAGATATCTGCAAGGTCGCTCTCTCAGTTCATTCAGGACTCTGCTGAAATGATGCCCTCTCTGTTGAGCCTATTGGAAAAGTTACCTCTTACCCTCTAATGCCCTATCTTCAATTATAATGATAATTACATACCCTACTTTGATTTTCTTATTAGCATCTTCACTATTGATAGCATTAATTATGTCTTATTCAACCACTATGTTATGATTATAGGTGAGCAGGGAGTGTCTTTTTTGGTTCACTATGTTTTGACTAGCGCTTATTCATGATGGACTTGCAATGAATTGTTTTCATTGAATTCACATTTTTATCATTTGATCCTCGCAAGAACTCTTCATGCAAGTGGCTTTAACCTCAGGCTGTGGGGGTGGGGAAACATGGTGTTCAGAGAGGTTAAATGATTTGCTAAAGCTCACATAGCTAATGAGTCTTGGAACCAATATTTGTGATTCAGAAACAAATGGTCTTTCTACTATATCATGTAAATTAATTTGTGCTCTTTTTTCAAAACGAATTGGGAACTTAAGAGTTTAAGGTGAGGGGGGAGTATTCATTATGCAAAATAAGGCAAATAGGGATAAAAGAACAGAGATCCTACATATAAAGTTAAAAAAATGGGTACTCTCTGACATCTGAGATAAGCAAAATGTTGCCACGATTTTTTATTTCCTGGCCCCAGGGCAGCTGGTGGAAATGAACAGGCTCCCATTGACCTTGGCACTCAATCTCTTATCCCAAGTATTTGAGTCCTAACCCCAGAATGCTGTACCATCAAGTGAATCTGTTTTCTTTATTATGTTATAAACTATTTCAGAAGAGAATAGCTATATCCTAATACCTGAATCTCCTACAACCTTTAGCATGCTGCCCTGCCAGATGGTCAGTGCCTTAGGATGACAGACACCTGTGCTTCCGTGCATTGCAAGGGAACTTGGGCTAAGTTACTGCCATTCTGCCTACCTCCAAGAGTCTATGAATCTTTTGAAAAGTATTTCAAGTGTTGACATGTGCTTACTAAAGCAGAGTAGTATATGTCAAACCCCCACATGAGGGAAACTGAAAGGAAGTGACAATGAAAGTTTACATGGTGCACATGTTCTCATTTCCACAGGTGGCTGACCCATCTGAGCACGAAGAGGAGGAGAAGGAAATACCTGGAGGTGGAGCCTCCTTTGTGCTCTGGTAAAAAGCTTTGCCTTGATGGCTGGTTGAAGCCCTAATGTTCTTTGCTATGTACTATGGAAGCGATAGCTGTAAGCAGGTACAATATTAAAGGTACTTTGATTACACTTTCATAACATAGGGATTAAATTTGGCTGTGTGTAATAGAAAACCCAAATAATAGAGTCAGACGAGGTTTTTTAAAATTCTTTTCTGAAATGAAAAGTCTGGAGGAAGGCAGGGATGGTACAGAGGCTCAAGGATGTCAGGTCTCTAAGATCTTTGCCGCTCCTGCTAGGCTTCCGTCTGGTCAAATGAGGTGGTTGCTGCAGCACCTCCACTACGCCTGTACCTGAGGATGCATGAAGGAGAAAGAACAGAGGTCACAGAGGGTGGGAAGGGCACGCCAGCCGCGTCTGTCCCTCTTCCTTTGTGGCATTTTTCTTTTTCTTGCCTACAAATACCTGCTTCTATCTCCTTGTCCAGAACTCTGAAGCATAGATACCTCTGTCCATGCATACATGTCTACCTAAACAGAGGCTGGGAATTTTGTTTTTATTAGCTGGCCACTTAGCCCTCATGTCCCACCAAAAGGAAGGGTCTGTCAGAGAGGAACACTGGGAGCATGAGTGGTTTTTAAAGATTAGGTCTATCAGTTTATCTCTTGATGGGGATATTTAAGAGTAGTTATCCTCTGAAATGCTGTATTACATGGAAGGAAGCCTGGAATGGGTTCAAACTTTGTTTTCCCCATAATTCACTGTCAGCCACTCTGAAGTTCAATTCAATTACATGTAAAGGGAGATATGGCAAACAGATTTTAAAATTGATATGTAAGAGCAAATGATTAAGGTAAACAAGGCATTCCTAAAGAAGCAGAACCAGGTGGAAGGTCTTCCTTATCAGAAATTAAGAATTTGTTATAGAGCTGTTTCTTAAGGTGCTCCGAGATTGGTGTAAGGCTGTACAAATGACCAATGAAATTGAAAAGAGAGCCCAGAAACAGACCAATACAAAAATTGAAAGTTTATTTATGACTGAGATGACACTGCAAATTGGTTTGGAAAACATGAACTTTTCAATAATCGGTACTGGAAGAGTTGGTTATCTGAATGTAAAATGATGAAATTAGAATCCTATCTCACACCACATATAAAAAATTCAAATCCACATGGATTAAGACTTACATGTATGAGGCAAAACTGTAATGTTGAGTGGAAATAAGTTTCCAGTATGTTTCTGCTTGAACCAAGCACAAAACTATACAAAAGTACATAATATATTGCTTGATAATACAAACATGGTTAAGTATAAATAAAAATAAGGGAACAATAAAAAGAGAAAGTTCAGGATTGTATTTCCTCCTTGGGGAAATGAAAGGGGACGTAGAGGATCTAAATGTTTTTGTTTTTAAATTGGGTAGTGTGCACACAGAGGCATGTTACATCATTATAATTTATACCTTACACATTTTTATAAGGGTTTCTTTTGTCTCTACTACTTATAACTTTTAAGAGATTTAAAATGTAGATATGGAAGGTATTAGTCTCATTGAATTATCATGAATATCCAACATGAAAGTATTTGAAGAAGCATTACATAAATGCAAGTGATTTTTATTCACTACACTGTGCACTTGAAGGCAGAATTATTTCTTCATTTTTTTCTTCAGAACAGTGTCTAAAACACAGTATGTACTTAATAAACATTTTTTAAATGAATGAATAAGTGAGAAAGCCATTTTAATGTTAGCATCATATTCATCAGGTTTTTAATTTGGGCATTAATAGAACTAAGTTACTTATTCTAGGATTTACTAACAAACTCTATTCACTCATTTATTCATTTGTTAATTTATTCACTCTTCAGATCTTTGATAAAGCCTACATGTTCCAGACACCATAATGATTGGAGGAAGTGAGATGAACTATACACATCTCCTATTCCCAACAAGCTCATGGTCTAGTGGAAGACACAAACAAGTGCCTAGGCAATAATAACTGCTTCCGTAAACTAGTTCTTAGTAGTGATACTATCACTAGCATGTATAATAAAAAAATGCTTATGTTCCTGGTTGGCTTTTTCTTTTCTTTAGATAATGAGTATATTTTCAAAGTTTGCCTTGATGAGTGCAATTCAGCTTACCTAGTTCTGTTTAATAGGCATTCCAAGGAAATGAGATTCTGTTGTCTCACGTGAACTCAAGGCTGGGGAGTAGGCATATGTTTGCCTTTGAATTGCACTTAGTTCAGACTGGAATCAGGTGTGAATAGGAAAGGGATCTATTTAATCAACAGCTGTGATGAGACTAGTGACACTCAGAGAGACGGGCTTTCAGCATTGAGAGTCAGTGCCTGGCTGATGATGTAATAGCAAGTACCAATATGGACTTTGATAGCTGTGGGCAATATGAGCTCAGCCAAGATGAAGTCCACATCAAGGAGAGGAAGATTGAAAATGCAGCTGGGTTGACACTAGGGTGATTACATTAAGTAAGACGGACAAGTGTTGAGGACAGGATTTCCCAAATTGTATGCCTTGGACTCTCATTCTTTCAAAGATGCTTTATAAAAAAAGCAATTGAAATACATTTGAGAAATGCTGATCCTTTCCATTTTTTGTAGATTTAAAATGCAGAGTATCATACTAATGGCCCCCAAGAAACCAGTTCAACTTTGTCTAGAAAGATGAAAAAATGATGTAGAGAACCTTCAATTTTTGATGCATTTGTGATTTCTATTTTTAATTATGTCTTACTTGCTCAACAATAATTTTTTGAGTACCTCCTGTAAGGCAATGGTGAAATTGATTAAGTTAACAGTGATTTGGGGGAAGGTAAAATAATTGTTAAGTGAAAGAAAACATTATGAGACTAGATTACTGGCTCTGGGGACACAGCGCTAAATGTACATAGCAAACATTAAAAGGTCTTGAATATCTGCTGGAGAAACAGTGTGCCGCCTAGTGGCAGTTCCTGAAAGTGCAGGCACATCCCACAAATGGTTTTCCATCCCTTCCCTGAAAGGAGATAGTGACTATCCTCACATAAACCCAGATCCCTGGCAAGTACATGAAGTTTGGAGGGCTACGAACTAAAAAATTTTACTGCAAAAGTAAATCTTTAATGCAAGAGATCTCATGGACATTTTAGAAAATATAGAAGATACAAATATGAAATAAAAAGGAAAAAAAATAAACCAGGTATATATTTTTTTTTCTCACATTTTTCAGATATTCATTCACACTACAAATGTTTATACTATAAATTACATTATAATTGATGATTACCATAAATTATTTTTTATAACAATATTTCACATTTATTTATGTCAATGAATATAAATCTAGATCGTATTTTAAAATTATTACATAATATTCCATGATACAGGTACTTATATATGACCATTTCTCTACTGATGAACATTTGAGTTGCTTAAAAATTTTCATGATCTTAAATAACACTGCAAAGAGCCCCTTTTGTATTCTTGACATTTATTTCTTCAAAATAAATTCTTAGAAAATGGAAATGCTGGTCCTAAAGATAGACACATTTAAATTTTAAAAACTTCTCTCAAAGATGTTTGTGCCAGTTTACACTTCCACCTGTGGTGGTCATGGATGTTTTTCTCCCTTATCTTTATACATTGAACAATATATATAGAACACTGAATTTTATACATAAAACCAACTTACCAGTATAAAGACAAAAAGATCTCATTGTTTTGAATTGCTTTGCTTTGATTAACTACTGAGTTAGGAAAGTCTTTCTCTGTATTTGTTACTGGACATTTGTTTCCTTGACTTTTACGACTTGCTTTATTCTTATTCCTGGCTTTTTCTTTCCTGGTGGAGCTTGGCTGCCTTCTTACTGGTTTGCAGTCAGATTGCTTTGCAGGTGTCTTCTGTGTATGTTTGTTGTTTTAAACTATTTATTTTGAACTTACACATTTATATAATAATTCATAGTAGTACATAGTACAAAATTCATGTAAATTTTGGACTTAACACATTTATAAAAATAGTACATAGAGTTCCTGTATACCCTTTACCTAGCTTCCTCTAATGTGTTTATTTTCTATAACCGTAGGACAATCAATACAACTAGGAAATTAATACTAACTAGAGACTTTATCTGAATTTTACCAGATTTTTCACTAGTTTCCTTTTTCTGTTCCAGCATGCAATCTAGGATCCCACATTGCATTTAGTTGTCATTTCTCCTTAATCTTCCCTATTCTGTAGCTGTTCCTCAATCTTTATATCTCTCATGACCATGGCACTTTTAAAGAGATCTGATCAGTTATTTTGTAGAATATCCTTCAGTTTGCATTTACCCCTGTTTTCTCATGATTGAAACGAGGTTTTGCATTTTGGGCAAAAATGCCACAGTAGTGATGTCTGGCATTCTCAGTGCATCATGTCATGTGATTCATGGTGTTGATACATCTTACTGTTGGTGATGTTATCACTTGATTAAGGTGGTACCACCGTGTTTCTCCACTGTAAAGTTTCTAACTTTCCCTTTCTAGTTAGTATCTTTCTTGGGTGGAGGGGGGGTACTTTGAGGCTAGGCAAACCCAGTTTCTCCTCAACTAATTAAGTTCTTGCTTTAAAGTGAATAAATTAAAGCTGAAAACTGCACATGAGAAATGAAGATAGGGTTGTTGGAAGACAGATATATGGGCTGACAATCACTGGGCCTATTCTCAAACAAAAGTCTTTAATGCTACATTAAAAAAAACAGTGAATAAATACGTTTTATAGAAAGCGTTGGCATTTTTAAATAAAAATTTTAAAGAATTTAAAAATCTTTTAATGGTTTCATACTTTCACTGATTTCTTCAGTTGACAGTCTAATACTGGCCCTGATTGCATTTGATAAGAAGTTTCCTATGGCATAAGAAATTCTATGCAGTATTACTTGATTGAAATGTTAAATCTGTGGAAGATAATTTGAAGAAATACTAAATGCTGCAAGAATTGTGGCCATCTGTTTCTTTATAATAAATCAAATAAAATCTTTTAAGTTGTTGACATTGCAATATTCTCTTTTTGCATATCTCCTATCCCTGAACAGATGCCATAACTTCAGAGAGATAGTTCAGTCGTCCTGGAAAAGATCTAGACTGGGTTTGAATTTTAAGTTTGTCTTGTCTCTTATTAGCCACATGACCTTCGGCAAATCAGGTCACCTCTCTAAATCTCAGATGCCTTACCTGTCTCACAGGGCTCTGGTAAAGATCAACTAATGGAACACTAGCAAAAGAGGTTTGTAAACTATAAAGCAATAAACACAGGCAAGGGATTATTAATACTATTATTATCATTTATTTTCTCTTAAGACCATTCTCAGAGGTATAAGTGTTGTTTACTATGATGCCAGTTTTGTTTCTAGGGGATAAAGGATTATTACGAAGTATATAGCATATACTATATTTTGTTTTTGTAATATACAGTATTGCATTTGATTCATTTCTGTATTATTTTCTTGGTACAACTTCCTACCACCCTTTGACAAACAAGGAATGAGCTGCTTATCTATAAAGATTTATAGCACAGGGGTTCTATAGTCTTGGGAAGATGTCATTGGTGGTGCAAATAGCAAGGTTAACATGGTTGTTTACAAAATAAATACAAACTTCAGTTAATATTTCATCTTGAAAACCAGCTTAAGCACTTTTTAGATAACCTCTTATAATTGAAGTCCTTTTATAAGCTTGGCCTTTATATTGAGTTTTGTCAAATTCAAGGTCAGGCAGAAATTCTAACATTAATCGGTTCAAAATTGTGGCTCTTGTCCTCTCACGAAACATCCTAGCTGTTGCTGGCTTCTTTATCATCTTCCCTTTTCTTCTTATATCTCATATGTATAGTTTAAAAAAAAATAATTTCATTAAGTTGAGTTAGTCACAGTGAAACAGAAGTTCTTACCTTTTGGTTTAGTGAATGCCTTATGACTTATTACATCCACAGTCAAAAACAGTTCATTCTGATTTGATAAATGCATTGAAAGTATCTGAAATTATTTCATCCTTTTTCTTTCTTGCTTTTTCATCTTTTGGGGCAATCAACTGATATATCCTCTAGGTTTCCTAATCGAAGTTGTCTGCTCTGCCCTGGTATTAAAAATGTGTGTTTCAATAAGTGTTCCTGTATACTAGTAAGTTCCCCAGTCTTAAAAGTGTATTACATTGAAGTTTTAAAACAGAACACCCTAAATCAATTCCTAGTATGTTTTCAAGTTGTGGATTCATTATTACATCAGTATGCATGTATTACATACATATGTGTACAATACATTACACATGTTACTATGTGTGTGTATTTGTGTGTAAGAGAGAGAAATACTTTTTATTAGTTGTTTTGTTAAATAGGGCACAGATCATCCATGTTTCTATTCTTGCATTTTTCTGTCCATGATTTAATGCTAGTACACAGTCATGGAATTATGATCAGTAATATCATTGAACTTTTAAGATGTTTTACAGTCTATATTAATAGCAGAGGAGCAATAACTGAACATTGCTTGCTTACTAGGTCATTTGTTGATAATTAATTTGAAGGACTTGCACATTTAGGGTTAATATTTGACAAAAGGTTTTTACTTTGTGGAACTGTACTGCCTGAAGTAATCTTCCATATAGAATGCTCTCATGTCGTAATTACTTTTTGTTTTGTTCTCAAGGAAGTTTGCATTCACTTTTGCCGTCATTTTTCTCCTTTCCCTTAAAATGAAAACCCCTTTTATCATACTGTCACAGTGATCTCCTCTGTGATACCTTTTTATATTGTGCCGTCCCTAAAAAGGAGAATCAGACTTCGTTGATATATATATGGTACTACAAAATGCCACTTGGGCCCCCAAGTAACTTGCTGAGAATGTGACGGCAAGGCAATGATTGAAATCATGGGGCAGTTGTTTCCATACTTTAATAAAAATGGGAAAGCGTTGGTATAAATGTGTGGTGGCACTTTGAGAGGACATGCTCCTGTCGTTTGATGGTACTGTGATGGACAGGCTAGTAAGGAACTGAAATACTGCCCATGTATGCTAGGCCTCCACTAGCATAATGTGATGCTGAAATTATAATGGTTCCTGAATGTTAGTTCTTTTCTGAAACTCGGCTACAGAATCAACAGAATGGATTACACTAGCTGGAATTCATTTTAAGAGATTAAAGAGAAAGCATTGGATAGTTCCTATTTCTATTACAATTTGTACACAAAGGCAAAGGCAATACTTATCCAAAAATGACTGCATAGGAGCTTTTTATTTAAAAAAAATTGTCAGTTAAGTTTAGCTATTTAAAAGATGCCTTAAAGATTTTTAAAATTTTGGAGTTCATAAAATTCTGTCCTGCCATGCTCAATTGCTGTTATTTGAACGTATGATTCAATGCAAATGAATATTATTAAAGCTTTGATTTAATTGATTCACTAAATGTAGCATCTACTATGTGTCAGGTACTGCGCTAAGTGCTGGGGTTACAGAGATGGGTAAGACCTGGTTCTTTTGTGATCCTTATCCTTAAGAAATATAGTGTGTTTAGTGGGCAGGATGGAATTCTCTCCTTAGGCAGAGAAGAAAATGTGATATGGAACATCTCTACAGCTGTATACTGTAAATTCTTTGCTCTTGGCATTAAACTACTAGAATACAGACAGCAGAATTTTCTATTAAGCAATTAAAACCTGTGGTTACAGAAATGTAACATTGTCAAAGTGGTCTGTGGCAGCAATATTATAAAATGTAAATCAGTAGAAGGAGGGACATAATAAAGATCAGAGAAGAAATAAATAAAATTGAGAAGAATAATACAATAGAAAAAAAATCAATGAAACCAAGAGCTGGTTTTTTGAGAAAATAAACAAAACAGATAAACCCCTAGCCAGACTTACTAAGAAAAAAAGAGAATCTACAAACATAAACAGAATCAGAAATTAGAAAGGAAGTATCATGATGGACCCCACAGAATAGAAAGAATTATTAGAGAATACTATGAAAATCTATATGCTAACAAACTGGATAAACTAGAAGAGATGGAAAACTTTCTAGAAAAATACAACTTTCCAAGACTGACCCAGGAAGAAACAGAAAATCTAAACAGACCAATTATGAGCAATGAAATTGAAGCGGTAATCAAAAAACTACCCAAGAACAAAAAGATGGATACACCGCTGAATCTTATCAGACATACAGAGAAGACATAATACCCATTCTCCTTAAAGTTTTCCAAAAAATAGAAGAGGAGGGAATACTTCCAAACTCATTCTATGAAGCCAGCATCACTCTAATACCAAAACCAGGTAAAGACCCCACAAAAAAAGAAAACTAAAGACCAAAATCCCTGATGAACATAGATGCAAAAATACTCAACAAAATATTAGCAAACTGAATTCAAAAATACAAGAGGATCATACACTATGATCAAGTGGGATTCATCAGGGATTCAAGGACGGTACAACATTCGAAAATCCATCAACATCATCCACCACATCAACAAAAAGAAGGATAAAAAACACATGATCATCTCCATAGATGCTGAAAAAGCATTCAACAAAATTCAAAATTCAACATTCATTCACAATAAAAACTCTTAACAAAATGGGTATAGAGGGCAAGTACCTCAACAAAATAAAGGTGGGTTTATATTACAAACCCACAGCCAATATCATACTTAACAGCGAGGAGCTGAGAGCTTTTCCCCTAAGATTGGAAACAAGACAAGGATGCCCACTCTCCCTGCTTTTATTCAACATAGTACTGGAGGTCCTAGCCACTGCTATCAGACAACACAAAGAAATAAAAGGCATTCAGATTGGTAAGAAAGAAGCCAAACTGTCCTTGTTTGCAGATGACATGATATTGTACATAAAAATCCCTAAAAAATCCACTCCAAAACTACTAGAACTAATATCTGGATTTAGCAAAATTGCAGGATACAAAATTAATACACAGAAACCTGTTGCATTCCTATACACTAACAATGAAAGAGAAAATAGGAAAACAATTCCATTCACAATTGCATCAAAAAGAATTAAATACCTAGGAATAAGCTTAACCAAGGAAGTGAAACACCTATACCTTGAAAACTACAAGACATTCTTAAGAGAAATTAAAGAGGACACTAACAAATGGAAATTCATCCCATGTTCTTGGGTAGTAAGAATTAATACTGTCAAAATGGCCATACTGCCTAAAGCAATCTACAGAGTCAATGCAATCCCTATCAAAATACTGACAGCATTCTTCAATGAACAAGAACAAATAGTTCTAAAATTCATATGGAACCACAAAAGACCCCGAATAGCCAAAGCAATCCTGAGAAGGAAGAATAAAGCAGGGGGATCTTGCTTCCCAACTTCAAGTTCTACTACAAAGCCACAGTAATCAAGACAATTTAGTACTGCCACAAGAACAGACCCATAGACTGGTGGAACAGAATAGACAGTCCAGACATTAATTCAAGCATATATGGTCAGTTAATATACAATAAAGGAGCCATGGACATACAATGGGGAAATGACAGTCTCTTCAACAGATGGTGTTGGCAAAACTGGACAGCTACATGTAAGGGAATGAAACTGGATCACTGTCTAACCCCATACACAAAAGTAAATTCAAAACTGATCAAAGATCTGAATGTAAGTCATTAAACAATGAAACTCATAGAAAAAAACATAGGCAAAAATCTCTTGGACATAAACATGAGCAACTTCTTCATGAACATATCTTCCCAGGCAAGGGAAACAAAAGCAAAAATAAACAAGTGGGACTATATCAAGCTGAAAAGCTTCTGTACAACAAAGGACACCATCAGTAGAACAAAAAGACATCTTACAGTATGGGAGAATATATTCATAAATGACATATCTGATAAAGGGTTGACATCCAAAATATATAAAGAGTTCACACACCTCAACAAACAAAAAGCAAATAATTCAATTAAAAAATGGGCAGAGGAGCTGAATTGACACTTCTCCGAAGAAGAAATTCAGATGGCCAATAGGCACATGAAAAGATGCTCCACATTGCTAATCATCAGAAAAATGCAAATTAAAACCACAATGAGATATCACTTCACACCAGTTAGGATGGCCAGTATCCAACAGACAAACAACAACAAATGCTGGCAAGGATGTGGAGAAAGGGGAACCCTCCTACACTGCTGGTGGGAATGTAAATTAGTTCAACCATTGTGGAAAGCAGTATGGAGGCTCCCCCAAAAGCTCAAAATAGACATACTATTTGACCCAGGAATTCCACTTCTAGGAATTTACCCTAAGAATGCAGCACTCCAGTTTGAAAAAGACAGATGCACCCCTATGTTTATCGCTGCACTATTTACAATAGCCAAGAAATGGAAGCAACCTAAGTGTCCATCAGTAGATGAATGGATAAAGAAGATGTGGTACCTATACACAATGGAATATTATTCAGCCATAAGAAGAAAACAGATCCTACCATTTGCAACAACATGGATGGAGCTAGAGGGTATTATGCTCAGTGAAATAAGCCAGGCAGAAAAAGACAAGTATCAAATGATTTCACTAATCTGTGGAGGATAAGAACAAAGAAAAAACCGAAGGAACTTAACAGCCGCAGACTCACAGAACCCAAGAATGGACTAACAGTTACCAAAGGGAAAGGGACTGGGGAGGATGGGTGGGAAGGGAGGGACAAGGGGGGAAAAGAGGCATTACAATTAGCACACATAATGTAGGGGAGGGGGCACGGGGAAGGCAGTATATACAGAGAAGACCAGTAGTGATTCTACAGCACCTTACTACGCTGGTGGACAGTGATTGGGTATGTGGTGGGGACTTGATAATGGGGAAAATCAAGTAACCACAATGTTGCTCATGTGATTGTATATTAATGATACCAAAAGAAAAAAAAAGAAAGAAAAATTCTCTAATAGTTAAAAAAAACCCAAAGAAACATAACAAGATGGGGACATTGCCTGTGTTTCAAAGGAAATAGTGACTTACACATTTTGCACATGGTGCCGAAGACCAAAGAGTACCCTCTCAATAGTTTTATGAGGCCCCTTAAATCCTAGGACTCAGTATTCTGAAACATATGTGAAGAGCTAAGAAAGAAGCACCAATGGGAATACCCTTCTCCTTCATGCATTTTGGAATTCTATTGTGTCTTATTCTCTTGTCTGTGCTGTGCATCTCTTTTCCCCTCTTCCATTTTGCTAATCCCATCCATTCTTTGCCATAGACTCAAGAAACCCCAGACTATGTTTGGGCCTTCTGCTCTTTGTGCATACAACACCTTGGCTTCAGATCCCTTATCACAATTGTTATTCAGATGATCATTTATGTCATTATTTGTTAAATGTCTGCTTTTACCATTAGGCTCTAGTACATAGGTAATATCTGCAAGTGGAGTTTCAGGAATTTGTAATTATTTCTCAATAGAAAGAGTTAAAGTCTGAATGATATAGAAGACAATGATTTTATGTTTTTATGAAAGAAGAAAGGCATAAAAATATAACAATAATTTTGATTTCATAGAATGGAAAATATGTTTACAAAGTGATGAAACAGCTGTTTAAATAAAGAGCTGCTAAATATAAAGTACAGGTGTTTATATGTTCTTTAACTTTAATTTTAGTTTTTAATATAAATTTAATTTTAACTTTAGTGTTTCAAAGACGATGGAAAGGTTAAATACTTGAATTGTAGATTGACCATTAGGGGCAATTATGTGAGTTTTGTTTTTCAAAACTCTCTTCAAATCCCATGTTATAAAAAGCTTTTCTTGTTAAAGGGAGTATATTATGGAAAGATTGCCCACTATGAGTTGTCGCAGGTCAGATTCCCTGGAAAGAAAATTCTGGGAAGAAGATCAGCATGCAGAAAGGTTACTGGGGAGCATTCTAGGGCCAACACCAGTAGTGGAGCGCAGAATATAGGATGGGGCCGAGGGAGAATGTAAGCTCTGGTGTCATTACAACAGGGATCCCAGCTGACCCATCAGAACCTCAGGAGTAAACTGGCTCAGAGCCAAGGGAATTGGGCCTTTAGGCCCCTGTATCGACTGGTCATTGTGATGTAGGATGAAAGAGTTAGCGTGGACCTGTGAATGTACACTCTTCAGAGAACTGTTTCTGAAAGGGATAGAAAGGGATGCATGAGCCAGATCAGCGGCTGCACATAATGTACCTGAGGCGGTGCTAATCAGCTCTAGCAGGTGCGTGCTGGACAGTAGCTGCAATTCGGGCTACTGCTTGGCTGAGCTTGTGGTAGTCAACTGTTAATCCTTCAGGAGCGGTCTGATTTTTCAGGGACAAGACTGGCAATTAAATGACTAAGTGACTACTGCATACCTATGGCCAATTATGCCCTTAACCACTATGATTGGTGAAAAGCTGAAATTAGATTAAAAAAATCATCTGAATGGAGTTACTTGATTTTTGACTCTTCCCTGGATAGAATGAAAAGATGGAAAGTGAACTGAAATTAGACTCAGTTGGCCAGGATTAGGCTTTGACTCTGTTATCTGCAAGCTGGAGAGCTGGGGCAAATTACTTAACCTCCATGAATTTATTAGTTTATGTATTTGGTATAATTTATAGTTTAGTCATAATTAATTATAATATTTGTTCCTTTTATCTATACAGTTGGTATAATACCTGTCTGGTCTTGCTCACATGTTCTTACGAGAATTAAGCTGAAATATTAGCAGCTAAAACATTGACACCTGTAAAACATGCAGACATGGGAATATTTAGTTTTATTATTTTTACTAATATTAGTGGTTCCCTTGCCAGTGATCATAAAAAGGAATGTGTCAGGGAACACTAATATGGCTAAAACTGGGAGAAGAGGAAGAATAGGGAGATGGCACAAGGAACTACAAACTATGAATTGTAAAAAAATCAGCATGCCCATGTATATTCTTGGTGGGTGGTTTTGGGACCGTTTGTTAAGTGATAGGTTCTGTACTAGAATAAAATAGAAGAGTGGCTAAATTCCTGATTATTTGGTTAAACATATAGTGGTAATATTTATCTCTGTATTAAACTGAAATCTTTGCAGCATTTTTTTCTTCTGTATTTTCTGTATCATTCACAAGTTGTCAAGCATCATATAATGAGGCACACTCTCAAAAGGGTGTTTATCTGGTGTTGATTTTTATCCATCTCAGTTAATTGTTCAGGGATGAGTGTCCCATGCGTATGTTATGGTACATTATTTCTTTAAACCACACTATTAAGGTTATGGATTTTGATATCACTGAAAATGAAATACCTTCATTGGGGAGGAACTGTTTTATGTCCTCACACAAAGACCTTATGCCATGCAATAGCAAGTAACAATAAAAATCATTGTTCCAAAAATACTTTTTTGACCCTGAAGCATAGATGATTGTTGAATGGTCAATATTCCAAATGTTTTCTTGTTATCTTGTGAACATTCAAATTCAACTCATTTAAAGCATAGGTTGTGTGATGGAGCTGTGAAGAAAACCACACACACACACACACACACAATCATTCATTGCTGTGTGTCTGGATTGCTAAAAGAAAATTTCTGAGTCACCTCTTCTGTCCTTGCTCATGTTTTCCCCTCCTGAGACACAGAAATCAGAAAGGACAAAGCCATTCAGTTCAGTTTACAAGTTAGCAAGCTCACTTCAGCCACGGAAATACATCAGCAACACGTCTATTTTCTCAATTTGAATTTCTTCAACCTGAAACCTTCCCTGGAAAAGGAGTGTTCAGCGCAACTGAAGCTCGTCACCACCATGAACATAAGCACCGTGAGAGTCACAAATGGGAAATAAAGGTTGCAGTACTTAGGACCTCAAAAACCTAGTAAATGACTAATAAATAACTATAAGGGGTGGAAGGGTGATGAGGGCCTGAGAGGAAGTTCCACTGGTTGATGGGTTCAAGGCAGAGGAAGATCTTAATTTAAATTGTGTGGGGTGGGGGTGGGGTGACCTGGGTAAGCTTCTTAGAGGAGAATAGTTTGAGAGGAACCCACAGGGGTGTCCTTAACCTTTTGGTGACCACTGACTAATTCTCAGAATGGTGTTTTCAATGTATAAAATAAAATGCAAAAGATGATAATGAGAGCAGACTTTATTGAAACACTGTTGAAATACTAAAAAATTGTGAAATCATAATTCATACAATTTATTAAGGCATTAAATTAAAAATTCCAGTTGCAGGTCTAATAACTATTGTAATTCCAAAGCAGTGATGAATGTAGTGATAGTTCAAGGTTTCTGCAGTGACTCTCTTGTGATAGGGATACATCTGCTTTCTACTTGTGACAAAGTCACAGGCACTTCTAGTAATTCGAGAGTTTGTTGCCTATTTCATAATAGAAGGAAATGCTGCATTTCAGTTAGAGGTTAGTGTAAATCAAGATGTGATTTTTCCTCGACACAAATTCACAAATCCCCCTCATTTGATCCCTGGGCACTATGGGGATCTGCAGAGCACAGGCTGAGAAATGCTGGCCTACAAAGATGAGTAAGACATTGATGAGGGACACAGAGAGACAAGGGAGAAGTGGGGGGAACTTGCCAGGAATAATTTTGGGGTTAGGGCATAGGGGAGTGTGTGAGTGGGAGATAGGTATGACTATGCATGTGCATGTATGTGGAGTGGGCACTGAGAGGGTTGGATGAGAAAAAATGATGGGCAGATAGAAAGAGCGGCAACTGTGAAGGGCTCAGTGTGCCAGAGGGAGGAACTCTATCAGTGGAGTCATCAGTGATGATTTTGAGCAAGGAATGGACACAAATATATCTTTGTTTAGGAAAGTAATTTGCAGCATGATGGGAGTTGGATTAAAAAGGCTGGAAGCATGAAGGCTTTCAGTAGTTTACTGCATTGGTCAGGAAAAATATATTGAGAGCTTGAAGTAAATTCAGTAGAAGTTAAAAAGAGAAGACCTAAGCAGAGACAGTGGACAGGCAGACTGAAAGGACTTAGGGACTGAATGAATAGGGTAGATAGTGGAATAGAGGGAGAAAAGCTGATTCTAAGTGTTTAACTTGTTGTACAGGGAAAATAACCCAGAGAACACACCAAGATGGGTAAATTTGTGGCAAAGGAACTATAACTTCTTCTGTATATTGAACTTTTGAGGTATTCACAGGCTGTTCATGTGGAAATATTCAGCAAGCAGTTGCAGATCTGTTTAGAACTTGGAGAGCATGTCAGGGTTAGAGCTGTAGATTTGGTAATCTTAAGAAAAACAGCTGCAATCAGGGGAGTAAAAGAAACTGCCAAAAGAGAGTCAGGGTGCTGAAGATGGAATCTTGTGTGAATTCTCAGGCTGTGACAATGTTCCAAGAACTGCCGAGCAATTTTGCACGTTTACTCCTTGTTTCTTTGGTTCCACAAAGTGACAAATGTGCCTGTTATGTTTCAGATATTTTACTTCCTCAAAGATCAATAAGGCATTGGCCTGCTTTCAAGGAATTAATATTTCTAGTAGAGAAGTTGACATGTGGACAAACACAGTGTAGTATAAGAAGTGCAATAACGAGCCATGTACACAGTAGATGGATATACAGAGAAGGGAGTGATTGCCATAAAGTGGGGTGAGGTATAAGGACAGCTTTTAGAAGAAGGTGACATCTAATCTGGGTTTTGAAGGGTGCATAATAGCTTGCTAAGTGGGAAAGGCATTTGAAGTAGTGGGAATAAAAGGTGCAGAAGTCTGGTGTGCTTATTTCTTTTCTTCCATTGTTTCCTTTGATCAATCTTCTACTCGTGTTGTACAAGATTTGAGTATTTATAAACCTTGAAGTCCTGTCTCTCTGTGAGTAGAACCTCTCTTCATCTTAAACGTTTAAGAAGTACCCTTAAGTTTAGTCATGAAACTCTGCTTTATGCTTAACCCAAATCTTTTCAATTAAAGTTTAGCTCTACTTTCTTTTGTTCTTTTAAATATGGAGATGATTCAACAACCATCGTTTGTTTAAAAAAAAACTGGTCTACAAAGTATCCAGTGAGAGCAAGACTAAAAGTCATGCTATGTTTCATGGAACATAATTTATCCAAAGTTTTCTGTGTCCCAGCCTTTTTTTGTTCTTTTGTAAAAATTAAGGGCATATCAGAGCTCATGTTATCAACTGAAGCATGCCAGCACTGCTCATGATGTGTCCCAGCTAGTTAAGCTTAGTTTCAAAGTAGAGCCATGGAACGCTATTTGTTAGATAGATGTGTAATTTTTAAATATGAAAAATCTCATCATGAAATTATAAAACAATTTTTTTTCTACTTTATGTCTTTATACTATTGCATCAAGATAGAATTTTTTCCACTACCTCTTTCTTGTTCTGGGGGTCTAATCACACTCTTTTGAGCTTTGGCACATACCTACTAAGGACAGAAGCTATTCCTAGGAAAAATAGACAAATGAGAAAGACTCTATCATAACAAGAATTCTGCTTTAATATGCAACCACACAAAAAAGAGGTTTGTCTTTTACATATCTAATTCTGATCTTGGACTAGGAATGATTACTTTCCTTCATCTTCTTAATTATCCTGGAACTGCAAGAACCATATACAGTTCCAGTGGTGAGAAAACTGGATGGAACCATTTGACTGAAAGCCCACGTTCAAGGTCAAGAGAAAAGAGCTAGAGCCCTGTGTGGAAGGATCAGGAATAAATGAAAGGTGATGATAGAGAGACACCAGAGACGGGGGACTTAATTATAGACTCCAAGGAGACTCGAGGAGGAAAATGAGTTTTACAACAACGTCCAGACTTCATGTATAGGTCTGTTTATCTAAAAACTGTATACATTATATATATTGCCACATGTCAGGCCTCTACCTGTTTAGGAGAGACCAATTCACACAAATACCAATACTTCATGCTCAGAAATATGTACAAATGGAATAAATATCTATTTGGAAACAAAGATTCTGTTGCATTTTGTACTGTCTTATGTGTATTATGGGGCTTGGGGAGGAGGAAATAGCCACCTAGGAACTCTCTTTTTAGAGATGCGGGGATTGCCTATATATGGGCTTTGGTTCCTTACTGAGTCCCCTTGTCTAAAATGGTTAAATAACAGCTACAGAAGTGGTTCCCACATAACTAGAACCAGCCAAAGTCTGGTTTAATCTATTATTGTCTTCTGTCTTGAATTGACCGATTAAGTAATTAGACATTTGTTGAGCTATGCAGCATTCTGCCTGTCTTGTGACTGGTGTGAGAGCTGGGGCCACAAAGATGAGAATAAACAGAACATTTCTTTGAGGAGCTGAGGGGCATCCAACATGTAAACAATACTCAATACCCTTCCATCCACTGCAAAAAAGAAAAAAAAAAACAGCTACAAAATCTTTAGGAGGTGATGCTTTGCTGGTGACCTGGCTTTTTACTAGTGGGATGCAAAGCTAAAAAAATTAAAAAGTCCCAGATAAGTTAAGGAGCCCCAGTACAACTCTTCCCGAGGACTAGACTTGGCTCATATCTGCTTTCTGGTTCCTGAATGCTATTGAACAACCTTTTCACTGCATGTTGGATTTCACACAAGAGAATCTTTTAAAACCAAAGTTTAGGCTGTTAGGAGTCTGACCTTTCTGGAAGACAGTGACAGACACAAATTTAGTTTGAATCATTTATTTCTCCCTCTACAGACCAAGACCACTGGAAAGAACTGTATTTGCTCCAACTTGTTTACAGGAATAGCAGTGAATATGTATGTTTTATGTTTTGATCCTCATGGATATAGAATGGGGCTTCCTATATCCATTTAGTTCTTTCTCTAATCTGTCTTATCCACTGGCGTGGTCTTCTTAAAATTTAAGTCCAAATAGGCAATCCAAAGATTCCCATGCAAGGAAATGATCTAAAGTCCTTAGCGTGGCATCTGTGTTCACTACAGTCTATTTTTCCAGGTTCATCTCCTTGTCCAGTGACCATCCTGGTGTCCACTTGTGGTTTTCTGAACATATTGAGGGCTTTTATGATCTTTACCCTGACTGTTCCCTCCACCAGGAATAGGTTTCTCCTCTTAGTCTGTTAAACATGTCAGGCTATTAAAGTCCTCCTCATTTTTCAAGAGGTAATTTAAATATAGCAAGTATTTTGAAAGAGCCTTCATGATTTCCTTCCTTATTATTAAGAACTTCTTTCTCTGGATTTCCATAGCACTTTACTTATACCTCCCATTGCATTGAGGTTGTAGGGACTAAACCAAATAGAATTGTAAGTCTGGGGAGAGGAAATCCTGGGGCAAAATACCTCTAAAAACCGATATCAGTTAAAGGGAGAAATAAAGTTTAAAACCCATTTATTGCTTACAAACTGCAGTCCAGCGCAGACTCTCTCCCCTGCTCTGGAAGGAAGGAAGGAAGGAAGGAAGGAAGGAAGGAAGGAAGAGAGAGAGGGAGGGAGGGAGGAAGGAAGGAAGGAAGGAAGGAAGCCCCCTCCCTTTAACCTCTCAGGTTCAGACATGCCCTTGGCTGCCCAGGTAATTACCCACTGACATGAAGATGAACTTCTCTCTAGCCCTGAGGATATGCAAATGCACTAAAGCCAGGTGAGATACTTTGGAAATGTTACAAATTTTACCCGTAGGTATAAAGTACAGTGCTTGGCATGATGAAAATGCTCAATAAGTATTAGCTATTAATTTGACTTATCACATAATATTGAAGACAAATATTTCTACATGTATGTAAAAAATATATAAATAACTCCTCCACTGGCTTATAAGCTCTTTAAGAACAAAAGACAATAACTTACCCATTTAATGCTTAGAGTCTTAGATTTGTGCCTTGTTACCTAGGAGAAGTGAAAAGCATTGGTGAAAATACTGAATAATTGTTGCTAGAATCTAGAAGAGAAAATATAAAGTGGAACAGCTTTTGACTCTGTTATGTGCTAAAGCATTCTGTTGAGCTTTATGTATTTTTCTTTACCCAATCTTCAAAACCACCCTGTGAAATATATATTGATCTCACTTTACACAGGAGGAAATTGAGACTCAGAGAATTTAAATAATGTACCTTAAGTCAACAATGAGTAAGAAGAGGAGCTAGAATTTGAAGGTGTTGTTAATGTTTTGGACTCCAGGTCTCAGGCTTTTGCTCCCATGCAACCCTGACACTCAGTGACATCACATTGTCTCCAAGGAGGCTAACATGTGCACCAAAATAGCTCTTAACAAAGATTACTAATACAGTTCTCATTACAGGCAATTAAAAAAGAAAACCATCATTTCAACCCAAAGTTAGATTTCTAGATTTTTTTCAAAGATGTCTACACCTGCTTTGGAACCTGCCATTGGAATGGACCATAAAATAGCATTTTAATTGTCAGTTCTCACAGGACCTAATCAAACTTTTAGATAGTAACCTGAATGAGTGTGTTGTCAGAGGACTCTGGATGTGTATATATCCTTTAATTACTATTTCTGGTGGTCATGTAGATACTTTAATTAGAGGTATGTAGTTGGCTTCTTTGTTAAAAAAAACCAACAACCTGGAACCATATGGATGTTGCTTCAGTTTCATCTGAGCCCTTCCAGGGACTGTAAACCTTAAAGTGATGTTGGAACCCAGCACTTTCCCATCTGCCAAGAGAGGTGAGAACAGTAAGTCTTTGTGCAAAGGCTGAATATACACAAGAGAAGTGCAGCCCTGCACTACTCTTTGCTTCCGCATGCCTTTGCCCCACTTTGCTTTGGCTAATTATATAATTTGCAAAGGAAGAAAGCCGAGTGATTTTTACCTATGTTGCTGATTACATGGTTTAGACTATGGATGCCTTTGGTGTGAGGCAGCTTCTAATTTGCCTTAAATTTGGAAGTATAAGTAATGGGAGTTTCCGGAGAGAGAAAACCATTGAGAACACCAGAGACAGAGGGAAAGCAAGGAAGGGATTCGGTTGTGGTAAGGTGGGAGCAGCTCAGGCCCTGGATTTGAATTTTGGTTTTGCCGCTTCACAGCTCTGTGATTGACCCTCACAAAGTTTGAACCTCTCTGAAGCTCAGTTTTCTCATCTATAAAATGGGATCCTAAGTCTGTCCTTGCCAGGTGATTGTGTGATTTAGAGATAACGTAGGTAAATTGCTTGCTATTTAGGAGGCTTGTGAGAAGTTTTTTGTTCATTTGTTTTTGCTTTGTTTGTATTTAAATGGAAGAGCTTGTCTTCCAGCAGTGTGAGAGGTTCTGAAAAGAATCAGGATCCAGCACAAATGTGATTCATGCTGTTGATGCTCTCTGGGTGCATTTTCCTTGTTTCCTTGTCCTTCTCGTGTCCCTGGCTTTCCTCAGGTTAAATTAATGTTCCAAACTCATCCTTATCAGCCCCTCTCTTTTATTTTTCCCCTTTCATTTTTTTAGACCAAAGAAATTGGCAGAGTTAGTCAGACCAAGTAGTTACAGGCAGGCTCTGTTTAGAAGTCAAAAATTGCTTCTCGTTCCTTTGCGCTGCCCAACTTCCCTCTGCTGGTCTTTTTTCCTGTCTACATGTCAGTAATAAAATGTATGGTGAGACAGATCAACAAATGCATCACCTTGACACTTCGGTGAGTGAAGGCATAGATTTGAATAGCAGACTTAGCTGAAATGCCTTCCTGGGGGGTGTCCAGTTCTGTTATTTACAAAACAATTGCTATACCAGAAAACAACTGGTAGCCACCTCCCCCAAAATGAGCATAATTCTTATAGATGTGGACTAAGGAAGCTATTTTCCTGAGGGATTCATTAGATTTTGATTAGCCTCCAATACATTTGTTCTGGGCAACATAGAGGATCCCCCCTGGGCCAGGCTGGGGCTGCCAGCTGTGACAGAGGCAGACATTTAATTTGTTTGTGATCGGGTTCCCAGGGCTGGACATTTGTCATGTGAGATTTCTTCTCTTACTCCTTTCCCCCAAATCTACTCTTAACAAGGGAAATCTTAAAACTAAGGTAGATTAAAAATTGGTGATGTGGGGTGTGTACTGGGTTTTATCAATTTTATTTTACTTAGCGAAAATCATAATTTTGGGGCCAGTGATTAAAATTCCTGAGTGTGCTACATGGCAGAGCTCACATTGCTCACAAAACACCCCAGCAATCTCATCCCATTTTTTTAAGGGAAGATTTAATAGCAGGCCTGTTCAGTGAGCCACACGCAAGTTCATTACCTTTATAAAACACTCTGCAGGAATTTTACTAGTGTCCAAGGCAGTGCTGTCAGTGGATTCCAGCGATACATGTCTACAAGAGAACAAAAGACACACCGTCCTGTGTTAGCCTTGTTTTTGACCCTCTTTGCTTTTGGGATAATTTTCTAAACTCAGTTATTTATGCTGAATTTTTTTTTATCATTTGCATTTTAGTGCGCAACCTGCTCCTATTGTGGTATTTCATGGCTTTTGTGTTGAGAGTTGCTTAAAAAATGTGTCCTCCAAGCTGCTCCCTCTGTTTAGTCCATGCAAACTTTCAGCTGAGATACAGGCCTGGGGCCTGATTTTGCTGCTGCTGGTACAAAAGGTCAACGGAGGTTTGTGTCACTCCAACGTAAGTTCTCAGAGGCAAGGTGGGCAGGAGCAATGCTGGGTGTCTGCCTTAATGGTATCTCTGGTCCTCAGCTTGAGTCTTTGGTAACCGCACGTCATATTTGGTGAAGCATTATAGTTTTGATATTCATATTCTTCTCAGAGATCAGACTGTGCCTTCAAGACTTTTAAACCTGTGATCACTTTGGAGCTCTTTTTTGGTGGACATGGATGGTTGGGAGTTCGCACAAGGTGCACTGGGGTTGGAAACTTGAAATGTTCCCTCCTTTACACTCCTTGCTCTTGTCTCATCTGTCTGCCTGGGTTCTGAGTTCTGTGCTGAGACATTCTGAGTTGTAATCCTCCTCAATTTCAGCTTGCAGATTAGGTTTGTCTGTTTACAATGGAGGTAAAAATTTAGTAAGTATAATTTTGATCTTGCTTGTTTGGAGAAGTGGGCTCTGTGTGACTATCCATTTAGAATATAAATGGCTTATATTTGGCTCCTCCACCAAGCATCTGAGTGCTCACAGGGCCCATAGATTTGTATTATGTACTCAAAGGTCTAGAGAATCTGGTTTGGTTCCACATTCAGTCTGAAAGAGGAGAAGAGATTGACCAAGTTAGCAAAAGTGTGATACATTGTAAGCCTGCATCACGAAGAAATCCATGAATACACTGAACTGAGCATATGAGGATGCTATGGGTAAGTCCATACTTACTTTGCTTCCCAAGCAGTTGCTGCAATGCCACAGTGCAAGGAGCATTGTGCATGGAGAAGGAAGGTTCTGGTCATGGCTTTCCCACTAATTAGGTGCTACCTTATGTAAGTCATTTGATCTTTCTTAAACTTGGGTTAGATGTCTGTCAAGGAGTAAGTTTTCTGGACGATTTCAAAGGTTCCTTCTAGCTCTAAAAAAACCCCTATGATTCTCATAAAGGGATGTTTTATTTGATTGTGACATTTCATTTGACACCTAATTCTGTACAGATGTCTTAACTCAGAGTATTTTGGTTCTTGTAGATTGAATACCTGGAATTTATCATTCTCTTAATGTACCTTGGAGTAAAATGCATGTCTATGTATCTACCTGCTCTCACATTTATAATATATATTACATCTTTTTAATGTACATGGTGAGAAATGCCAG
Organism: Manis pentadactyla; assembly: GCF_030020395.1. Taxonomy (NCBI): domain Eukaryota; kingdom Metazoa; phylum Chordata; class Mammalia; order Pholidota; family Manidae; genus Manis; species Manis pentadactyla. Next base: position 75,551,810 of record NC_080022.1, on the reverse strand, counting down.
TAGATCTAAATGAAATATTACTATTGTTGCATTCATTCTTAGCACTCTGTCAGGCTAGATGAATTAAATAAGGAATGGCATGTGCTACTGAAACAACATTTACCATATACTCAAGTGTCTGCAGACTGCATAAACACAGATACCAAATATGCTTTGGGTTTTCTTTACCAAGAGCCAGAAAAGTTCCCAACTTGAAAAAATAAATTGAAAATCAAATGGATGATTTGATTTTTAAATAGGAGGCTGAGCTATTGTCACAGCACCCATTGTTTCAGGCAGACAGCACAGCTGGGGACTCCTCAGCTCCCTTTGTCTTATACCTGGTGATTGAGCATGAGAGGGGGAGAGGCAGATGGGAGAGACACAGGTGATAAGATTCTGAAGAGTGGTGGGAATGAAGAACTGAGCCTCTGGAAGCCTGTGGGACTCTGTGGGACTCCTGAGGAAAGAAAGGCAGGGATCTTTGATCTCCAGCTCTGTATATCCTTCAGAACATTTTACTTTTCCCCTTTTCTTTGTCCTTTTTTTTTTTTTTACTGCCAGCTGTCCCGACTCTGCATCTTACTTCTCTATAAAGACACTGCAGTCTTTTTTGGAAGTCTCACTTTAGCATAAATGTTTCCGGATTTGGAGAGTAAATTCACACCAGGAAGAATTCTGTCTTGACATTTTTACACATGAAGAATATGAAAGGACTTGGGAGGCAAGGGCTGGAGAGCTGGACATGGATTTCCAATTTGGGAAGTGACACTTGAAGTTCACATTAGTGCTCTCATCCTAGGGTGTCACTTGAAACACGACTTAGTGATGTCAGAATACTTGTTTTGCTTTGCTCTTTTAACTTTTTCAAAATTGTGAAGTAATTTATATAGAATAAAGTGCACAAATCTTAAGTGTATACAGCTCTATGATTAAAGATGTGCACACATGTGCTGACACTCCTTGTAATGACCATTAGATAAAGACTTAGAATAGCCTCAGCACCCCAGAAGGCTACTTTGTGATCCCTCCTAGCATATAAGTTCACCAATTTATATTTCCTAATCCCTTGCAACATGTTTAGAAGAAGTCTTATTGTTGCTTAATTCACAGACATTGCTAAGAAAAATATACCTCAATAGCTTCACTTTAAGAAGCAAAACCCAAGTCCCTGGAAAACTTATTTGGATAGCATTGTTAAGTGTGAGGTTCTGGCTGCTCACTATTTCTAGATAGTTCCAAGGGAAACTGTTGCCATGATCTACAGATATCTTTTCATTGAGGATCCTTGCAAGTCGCAGTGGAATTCCAACAGTCTCATTTACAATCACACTCATCCTCAATAGCCTTATTTGTAGCTTCCTGTGTAATGAGGTGATTTATCATGGTATGTCAGCCACAAAGAGTTCAATATAAATGAATCTGGTTTCTTAAAAAAAAGGTATTTATATCTAAACACTTTGAAATAATCTAACATTGCCCTTTAAAGGTAAGAACATATTATGTGATTTGCATATGAAGAAACCATGCATTACTTTTACTTGACTGACTGTCAGCTTCAGCAGCCGCACCTGGTAGTCCCCAGGTCTGTCATTGTTTCCATGATAGAGCTCATTTTTCAAGGGTTAATAACATAGACCTTAACATTCACTTTGGGTTGAAACTTGGCCGCCACTATTAGTATCCAGCTTAAGGAGCTGATTTTAAACAAAAATGGCTTAAATTGATTTACCCTTTTCAAATTAGAGGATGTGAAAGTAATGGCATTTTGCATCAGTTTTAATGCTTTACATTTAATGTAAAAATTTGTAAGTTATTATTCCCAGGTAGTGATCTGGGGAAGGGCAGCTATAAGGCAAGATAAATAGAGGTGAGTTTCCACTGAGAATTCCATAAGTAATTTGCAAATTTTGAATATTTTTCTTTTGCAATATCATTGCTGTTTTAAAGGAGGAAGTGTTATTGCCTTTACCTTTAATACAAAAGAGAAGTTGTGAAAGTAGAAACAATTTGAAAAGAAAGGTGTAAATAAAATGTTGGAAATCATGTTTAGTTGTACAGCATCCTGATCCCAGGAGGGGTTCCTCTCACCTCAGCTCCTCTGAGTGCTGCTTGATCTGGGCTAACCTGGGACACATGCAGTTGTCCATGGACTTTAGCTTTCCAGTTTTAAAAATTCGGCATAGACAAAAAAAGAGAATATTTGTATTCTCACTGTTGTACACATTTTGGCTATGGCAGTCAAATGTGTATTTCTATTTTATGTACATTTATTAAACTAGGAACTCCTCCATCCTCTTTACTGAGCCAACAGAAATTAAGCTGTACATTCATTCCTTTCTTTTTAAAATTACTTAGCTGTCAGTCAGTGTATTTGTATATTTAACATACAGCCCCATTCTAAATAAAAAATACTCCTGGGCTATTTCTATACTGAAGCCACCTTCTCAGTGAGAGAAGAACTGGGCTAATGAGGATGTAGTACAGTCAGTTTTAAACTTCGGTCAACTTTTTGCTGAGCAAAAGCTGCAAAGCAGAACCACTGCAAAAGCTGGGCTACAGAAATGGCTGGACAACTGGGCCATGAGCAGCAGACACATCTGGGGGAAACTCTATGAGCAGCGGTGGGGTGCTCCCTACTCCTGGTCCTACTAGTCACTGTCCTATCTAGAATCACACTCCTGTTCTCCCACATGCCTAGCTCGGTGTTGCCTTTATATGATTCCCTGTCTCTCACTTTCCTAGTTATGTTACAGTAAAGCACCTTTAACTGAGATAAGTTGAACATGTCATCCAAAAAAGCCCAACATATACCCGGTTTGATCTGTCGATCAAAGTCAACCTAGAGAAAAGGCCCAAGGTATTGTCCCTGGACTCTGAGTAAAGTCATGGATGTGTGAAGTGGTGTGGTATTTGGAGAAATTGTGAAGGATTGAGTGTTTGTAGGCCATAAAATATGAGTCTGGGAGAAGAGAGAGATGAGGCTGGAAAGGTCAGCAGGGGCAAGCTTTTTAAAAAGAAGTGTAAAATGTGAAGGAGCTCGGGAAATATAGCTGAGGGAACCACTGATGGTTTTCTAAGAAGGGGAATGATCTGACTAGATCTTTTTTTTTAAGGCAGACCACTCTGGTGGATTGTGGAAGATCATCTAAGGGTGATAAGGCTAACTAAAGAGAGACAGATGTGGAAACTGTTCAGTAGACTAGCTTCTTATTACCAGAGCTTTAAATAAGGGAGCAGCAGCAAGAATGGAGAGGAGAGTCTGGTACTCAATAACATTTTGATTAAGTTGGAAACAATGTAGAGAATGAAGTGGGCAGACAAGGATGATTCCTAGATTTCTAGGTTGGGTGTCTCAGGCAGTTGTGGGGATACCAACATAGAAAGAGAATACAGAAGGAAGAGATGATTTGAGGAGAAGATGACGAATGCCATTTTGGACATGCCTTTTATGATGTCTACGGAACATCTAGGAGGCAGTTATATGTATGCATCTGAGGTTCAGGTGAGAAGTCAGTACTTGGGGTGGAAAACACATTCACTTTAAGGTGGTAGCTGGAGTCACAAGGATAGAAGAGGTTATATAAGGGCAGAGGAGCAACAGCATTCAGAAGATGGCCACGGAAAGGGTAGGCAGAAGAAGAGGAGACCATGTTAAAACAAGAGAAGGAATAGTTAGAGTGGAATGAAGAAAATCAGGAGAGGTTGGTGGAACTGCTGCCAAGGGAGGGTAGAGTTTCATTAAGGAGGAAGTTATTATCAACATAACTCAGGGCCACAGTGAAATACAGAAAATGACTACTGAAACAAGGAGAGTTTCTGTAGAAGGAGGGTTTGGAAGGCATTACAATGGAGCTGTGAGTGGGAATTGAGTGGATGCTGCTCTTTTGAGAAGTTTAGTTGGAGATGTGGTGGGGAAAGGAGAGAGGCTCCTAGTTGAATTTGGCCATAGTTGAGGGAGATCTGGGGACAAGGGACATATGGAATCAAGGCACACTTGACACACTCAGAATGCTTGCAGGTCATGGTGGCTGTAGTGGTGTGGGAGGCCAGAGGGAGGGGGTCGTGTCTGTGCCCTCAGTGTGCCCTGTGAGGAAGAGGTAATGTCAACTACTGTGAGAGGGGCAGGGTGGAGCCCCTAAGGAGACTGGAGAAGGCCTGGAATTAACGTTACTTTCAGGAGTGGGAGAGGGAACAACAAGTAGATACGATGCTTCTCAGAGCCAGAGGGCAGAGAAATGCAGAGACCATGGTGGGTAGTGATGCCCTTTGTGAGGTTATATGAGTTTTTCTTGGGCAGGACTCAGCAGCCTATAGTTAAACGTATATCTTAAAACAATAATCAAGCTTTTCCTGTGTGGTCGTTCAAAGATGCATTTTCCTCTTTGAGTTCATTTCAGAAAAATGCAGTTTTTTTAAATTAGTAAAAGTTTCTTTTTTTATGCCTCTTTATCCTCTTCACCTATTTCACCCACCCTTCTTCCCCATGGTAACCAACCATCACTTCTCATGTCTACAAGTCTATTGCTCTTTTGTTTGTTTTATTTTTGTTTTGTTTTAAAATTCCACATAAAAGTAAAATCATGCTGTATTTGCCTTTCTCTGCCTGGCTTATTTCACTGTGCATAATACCCTCTAAGTCCATCCATGTTGTTGTAAATGGCAGGATTTCTTTCTTTTTTTATGGTTGGATAATATTCCATTGTATATATGTATCACATCTTTACCCATTCATCTGCTTACAAATACTTTAGTTGCTTCCATATGTTGGCTATTGCAAATAATTCAGCAATGTATCTTTTTGAATCAGAGATTTTGTTTTCTTCGGGTAAATTCCTAGGAGTGCAGTTACTGGGTTGTATGGTGTTTTTATTTTGAGTTTTTGAGGAGCCTCCATATTGCTTTCCACAGTGGCTGCACCAATTGACATGCCTACCAACAGTGTAGGACCCTTTTCTCTACATCCTTGTCAACACTTTTCTTTTTATCTTGTCTAGTGGATGGTGGCTATTCTAACTGATGTGAGGTGACATCTCATTGTGGTTTTGATTTGCCTTTCTCTGATGATTAGTGATGTTGACCTCTTTTCATGTGCCTTTTGGACAGCTGTCTTGTTTGGAAAAATGCCTCTTCAGGTCCTCTGTCCATTTTTTAATTGGGTTGTTTTTTTGGTGTTGAGTCATATGAGTTCTTTATATATTTTAGATGTTAGCCCCCTATTAGATATGTACGCAATTTCAAAAATGAACATTGGGCAGGGCTTCCCACTGAGTTGGTTGAATTTGGGCTGGGCACTGTGGAGCGACTCTTAATCCTATCTCATATTTTGTTTGATTTTCCAATTCATGCCTTATTCTCTCTTTGTGCATGCATATTTGGTTTTAAAATAAAGGTGGGATGTTTTAAAGAATTTGTTATTACTTCTGGGGCACCTTGGAGTATCCAAGAACCAAAACCACTGCTATAGCTGTTGCCACTTGCTTCTTGACAGAAAATATATCGAAGTATTAGCTCAAGCACAAATGCCTAAAACAAGTGGATTTACAGTATTCAACACTTGCGCCCAATTGATTTGCTGGCTGTGTCATCCTCATTATCTGTGTTAACTCCTAAAGACAGAGAAGTAGTTTTATATAATATGAGGGCTTATCTGAAGATTTGCTCTCAGCTCCAACTGAATGCCAAATTTCTTTTGAGTATGAAAATGCTAGTGGAAATCTTTCCTTGTAAAAATGTATCACTTCTGTTCTCTTTTTGTTCCTCTGACTTCTGGCTGGACCTGTGAGGAAATGTCAAAACAGCTGTAGAGGAGTTGTGTCGGAGGCTGTAATGGCTCTTTTAACAGCAGAGAATAGAATGATCTCAAAAGGGAAGCCTATTGTCAGGAGACTTGCAACCGCCCTGGCTGACTTCCAAGTGTGAGTTAGTTTGGATTAGACTTGAGTTAGGTAACATTTCATTTCTGAAGTGGAGAGTTGAATCGAATCGTTAACTTCTCAAAGTTTAATCACCCAGGGGTGATGATGGCATTAAAAAAAATTAAATAAACATGTCCAATTCTTGGTAATAAAATATAATAATACATTTATTTTTCTCAAATTTCCTATCTTTAAGAGTTTGCCTTAAAACACTACTCAAAATTTTCACACGTGGCTGTTTCAAAATAGAATTCTTTTTTGGCATTATTATGTAATGAAATAATTGCATACATTACTTTTAGATATTTGGTTAGTTTGATTTCAAAAAATTTACCAAATAACTGAACTCTAAATTTCAATTAGCAAAAACTTATCTACATTAGCCTAGCGAATGGAGTGGCCAAACTGTATTGATTATCAGACTTTAAGGAATTATCTACGGCACAAAGGCCAAACCGAAATAGGTAAGTGGTTTGTCATATAAACATTTATGAGCCAATGGAATGACAGTCCTCATTTGAAAGCAGACAGTATAAATTTGGCCCATACTACAGTGGGTGTGAAAATTGTAAGGTAAAATAAAACAGATGAGACCATTTAAGTTTGAAATGGAAGAACAGATCACTGGCAACAGCTATTTACTTTCACAGTCACTAAAATAGGGTGTTTTGTTGTGAAAACTATCAATACAGGGTGATGGATACCCTGCTTAAAGTGCCAATATGATGCCATTCTGAACTGCAAAACGATTTCATTACAAGTGTATGGGGAACCTTTAAACATGACATTACGATGAGACTATAATCTAAGATAACAATGGAAAAACAATTTCTGAGTAAGTGTAAGGAGACTATAACCATGCAGTTAGAAGGCCACTGGAATGTGAGATTATAATAGCTCAGCATTAAAATGGTGAAAAGGATATGGCCAATTGCTTTTTTTTTTAAACTGGGAATAACCTAGACAGCATTTATACTCATGAATAGTACAGTCATGAGTACTGTAGAAGGGATGCAAGGAAAGCCACACCAGTATAGCCAGTTCTTATCCCCATTCTGAAGTATATCCCCAACTTTTTTCCCTTTTATGAGGTTAAGCTGGGGACAATTTTTGTCTGACCTATCACTCTCCTTCAGCCACTCCTTCATAACCACTTTGAGGCTCTATTGCAAGTTCGTAAACATTTTCTTTCTTCACTTGCTTCTAGGCTTATGACTTGGCTGCATTAGCCCCCTATCAGGGTTATTTGAGTTCATCTAGGATGGTTTTCTAGTGCCCATCTTACTGCTCTGGCCTCTAGTTATCACTGGACCTCAGCTGAACTCTCACCAGTAGAAAGGTATTTATTCCCTTGAGGCTAAAAGGAAATTTCATTTTCAAAAGCATCTGATAAATTGAAGAAACACTTATGAATTTATAAAATGTAAGTACCTATTTGAGGGATAACATATTAAATTTGAACAGTTTTAGAAACACAGAATTTGTCAGACAGACCTGAGTTCATACTTGGCTCTTCACTGAGTTGTGTGTGAATCTGAAGACTTTTTCTGAAGCCTTGATTTCATCATCTGTAAAATGGGACTAATAACAGCTCTTAATTCCTAGAATAATTATAAGATGAAATAGATGTTGCATGTGAGATGCCTTGCATAGCATCTGGCCAATTATGAGGGATTCTAAGAGTATTTTCTCTGTACAAACATAAAAGAGGATAAAGGAATTGGCCCATACTACAGTGGGTGTGAAAATTGTAAGGTAAAATAAAACAGATGAGACCATTTAAGTTTGAAATGGAAGAACAGATCACTGGCAACAGCTTTTTACTGTTGATGACGAAATCAAGGCTTCAAAAAAGTCTTCAGATTCACACACAACTCAGTGAAGAGCCAAGTATAAACTCAGGTCTGTCTGACAAATTCTGTGTTTCTAAAACTGTTCAAATTTAATACATTATCCTTCAAAGGAGAGAGAATGGATGGGGCTTAGTACAATGTGGGAGAAGGTTTCTCCCTGATTTTCCTTCCTTAAAATTTATTTTTGAGTCACTCCAATTCAATTGAGTCTCTCAGTCTTGATTATCTAAGGCATATGTGAGTTTTCACATCTCTTCCCGCTATTGTGCATCTTTGGGTTGTTGTGTTTGTCCATAATTACCACCTCACATAATTACTGCTCTTTCTAGGTTGTTGGGAAATTCTGTCCTTGAGGGTTGACTATGGCCCCTGCCTGAGCTGTCTGTCACTGGGCCTCTTTTCCCTGAATGTCTAGTTTGAGTGTTGCTACCTTAAATAATGTTACCTCATCATGTATCACAACCTGGGGCTGTCCCTTCCCAGCTGCTGAGATTATACAAAAGCTTGTAAACAGGAATTTTGTTATGCCCTTGAACTAGCTTTATCTATTCATCCATTTCATATTTAAAGGACTAATTCACTAATAAGATCAAACATGCTTTTGTGAGCATAGAGTAAAACTTTTTTCCCCAGATTTTTCTTCTGTTAAGAATCTTGATTTTAACTGTCATATTAGTTTTTGTCTAAACCTCTCATAACATTTAAACAAAGCATTGTCATGAAGGAGTTACCTGAGTCTAAAACTACATTCTTGAATTACTCGGTTTAATGACTTTATATACCCTACCATTGGCTTATTTCCTTAAAAGTCCTTTCATGGGGCTGAGTCATGTAACTGTGGGGAAAATCCCAGGGCAAAATACCTTTGAAACCAAAATCAGTCCAAGGAAGAAATAAAGTGGGAGAAACCCATTTATTTCTTAACAAGCAGGCATCCCGCATCTCTCTTGACCTGCTGCAGAAGAAGAGGCCCCATCCAACCTCTCTGGTCCAGATAAGCCCTTGCCCACCCTTGTAATTACCTATTAATATGGAGATGAGCTACTTCTCTCCATCCCTTGGAAACACCTATTGATATGAGATACACTAAGGCTAGGAGAGAGATTCTGGAAATATTGCAATTTTACCCACAGTCATCATAGGAATAACTCACTAAACTTGAACTCCTTGAGACCAGGGCTCATGACGAACATACATTTATGGTCCTACGCCCTAGCAGTGCTAGACATTGGAGGTGATTAATAAATGATTTGTAAAGTAAATTTTATGTAGACTACAAATCAAGTCGAACTAGTTAAAGCAGGATAATCTCGGGTGATCTGGAATGCAACACAGCTGATTTGCACTCAGCCTATAATGAGCACCAACCATTTGAAAGACATGAAGATAAGCATTACGGGCATAACATGGAGGTGGGATTGGGAAGAAATTTATTTGCTCTATATCTACTGCATGCCAGACTTCATATGCCTTACCTAGTTCACTTAATCTTTAAAAAAGCCCTGAGTTGTAAGCTTTGCCACCCATATTTTATAAGGAACAGAGGTTAAAAGAGATTGAGAGACTCGTCTGAGGTCACATATGTGGAAGTGCTAGGATTTGAACATAACTGTTTGGTTATAAATCATTTGCTATTTCTACTCTATCACATTGCTGCTCTCTGTGTGAATTTAATTACAATCCAATAGAGGAGAAGAGACAAGAACGTAAAGGACTGATGGCAAGGTAATCTGTGATAAGCATCATATGAGTAGAATGAAACATACCAAAGGGCTTGAGTGAGGAAAAGATCACTTCCATCTGAGGGTCAGTCTTCATCATACCATTTATCTCTTTGCTCTCTCCATCTGTTCCTTTGGGGATGCTGTTTTTCTCTGCTGGCCTGCCCTTTATCTCTACAAGCAATGGTCAGCACTGACTTTACAACTGCTTAAGCCAAAAATCATTGCCTAATAAAAAACCCTTGTCTCTAGGCTATGTGCTAGGTTCCAGATCCTGTCTAGTCTCATTTATTCCCAACCCTGGATGGTCCTTTTTCTCTCTCCACCAAGTGTTCTTGTTCTTTCAGGTTGAGTTCAAATTCACTTTCAGGGAACTCTTCTCCCATCAGAATCACTACCAACTTCTCTCTTTTCTGCCAGCATATTGGTTAAGTGGTAGATCAAGCTGTGTTTTTCTCTGGGATTTGGACATGTCTGGGCATATCTGTCATACTAGTTAGGTGGACCTGTTAGGAGTCCATTTATCTGAGGAAGGAAGAAGTCTCTTTGGCAGCGGGGATAAAGCTGGGTAAATAAAGAATCCAAAACACAAGGTTTGTCCAAAAAACAGCAACTTTGTGGTAGGAGAATGGGTTTTCTTTATGAACCCAGCCTTCCTTTTGCCCCTATCCAGTTGTGTCTGAGTTAGAAGGTGGTGGAATGTGGAAGAGGCTATAATTAAAACATCTGAAAGGTAGTTTCATAAAAACTCTCTGTGAGACTTCTGGGACAAGAAAGTAGCTTTGCCTGAGACTGACGTATTGAACAACACTGTGTGAACATGGCATTTTTCTTATGGCGGAAAACAGCAAGTGCATCGGAACTGTGGGGATCAGTCTGGCTTTTAGTTCACCACGGGCTGCAGTGGGGACCCTTTGTACCTGAAGTCTGTAGATTCCTAGGGGAGAGGTTAAGCTCCATGGCAAGAGGACTACAAACCACAGTTCCATATGCACACAATATATTGTCAATGGGTGAAATAGTATGTCTCCCATACTGACCCAATACTTCCTCTCACATGTACGCAGAAACTATTATGATGAATACACATAGATTTATTGAAAGGATTACTGAACTGATAGCAGCTTATACCATAATATATTTTTGCAATTAACAGACACTAAAATCTACCTGTTTTTGAATGAATGTGGATGAATATGAAGCTTGTGACTGTTAAATGGATGTTCCCATGCTTAACAGCAGCTGTGAATGGTGAGAGAGAGAATTAGTGACATCTGGTGGTGGTAGCTCCCACTAAATGGATTAGCCCCATGAAGACAGGTACAGGCCCTTCTTTACCATTAAACACACAAACATTGGTGCCGGGTATTTAATAAGTCAATATGAATGGACACATAAGTTAATGAATGAATGAAGTTTGGGCTGACAAACTTTGGTCTGCTCTTCTACCACTGCATTTTGACATGTCACACAGAACTCCAGATATAAGCTAGTCTCCATGAAAACAAGAAAAAAATTAAAAAAGGAAAAGTCTACCAGTTTTTAGTCAGCTGGTACATAAATAATCTGCTAATAGATGGTTTTCAGTGATACAGAGATGTGGATCAGCCCACTTGCTGCTGTATGAACTTGTTCTTACCCAATGAATCAGCTGAGATGGGAATAATTTAATTTAGTTCACTTTACTTGTGACTATCACAATAAAACCCAAATGTATGTTGGTTGAAAGGAAAAGATGACCCATATCATTTGAATTTTCTTCTGCTAACTTTAAAATGTGATTTGTAAAGAGTTTTGACTAAAAATGGGAACAACTTTTTGGTTTTAAACTTTTCAAAGACAGTAAATTGTGTACTCAGGTTAATTTCAATTAAACCATTTTCCATGAAGAGGTGTCAGCTTTGGCTGTGTCATGAGCCAGTTCTCCTAATCAGCTTTCCTACATGGGCCAGAGATTTTGCTCGGAATTCCATGTGTAACATCAGTTTGGGCAGTTTTAAAATCTCCCTTTTCCTTCACTTCTGGGACTGTCAACTCTCAGAAAATCTAGGCAGACCCTAATACATAAACAATTTACACTCATGCCATTGAAGCATCATAGAAGAGATAATAAGAGGAAATGGAATCGTGAAATTCAGACAATCCCAAATGGTTAAGGTGAAAGGGAACTTGCAGATCATCATAGTCCAGCCTGTCTACTGAGGGAGCCCAAAATATGACTCTGTAAGATCAGATATCTAGTTGGTTCTAGAGTTAGGCCACCAAGATTTTTCCTGTCTCAAAACCTCTACATGGCTGTGTCTCCATTAAAACAAAACCAAAAACTTATCCAGGTTTGAGATCCCATGTCACCTCTTCCAACATTGGTTGACCTAATGACACTATAAACATGTTCTCTATTTGCCCCTGTACAGCTTCTTTCTATCTGCCCCAGGGAGTTGAGCTTTAGGGTGTGGATAAAATGAAGGTTCCTGTAGCCAGGATTCTCACCTGGCCCTGGTTGGTTAGCTCACTACACATGTGTGGGCAATGCAGCGTTATTGACTCTATATAGAGAGCCCTGCACACTGCTCTGGGTGACATGGTGGCATGGCTGCAAGGCTATAGGAGAGCAGAGGCTGGAGTGGTGGCAATGCAGAGGACAGAGACTGGACGGCTCTGCAGGAAGACAGGCCCAGAGGCAGAGACTGGCTTGCTGTATGCAGACTTGATTTGAGTTGACGAGATTCTAGTGACTGACCTGCCACCATGGAAATAAAGTTGGGTATAACCCCTTTCACCCCAAGAACATTTCACTGTCATTTCTTTGGTCACAATGAATCCATAGTGAACTTGCCTGGGGCTGAAACTTAATGGCAAGATAAGGGACATTCATAGGTTCCTTTGCCCTCTGGCTTCTGGTTGGCCTTGGCTAATGAGAGCCTTGTCAGGGTATTGGCAGGCAGGAGGAGAGTGAGGTCAGTGCATTTATATTATCATGGCAAGCCGGTAATACGGCAGCAAGTCAGAGGGGGCTGTGTTCACCTACTGAAAGCCACAGTTCCTGTTGGAGAGCTTCCCTCAGCCATAGCTTTCTCTCTGGGTCCTGGTAACTGCTGCTTTCCTTTGTCCATTCAATATAAAGTCCCCCGAGTATAAAGTCGATTTCCTGATTGAACACTCATTACTGTACTTCATCTCCTGTCATCTTGTTTTTTTCCCTCATAGCACAAATTATAAGCTATTTTCAACATACATATATATACACACATACAACATATACATTATGATTATTATTCCATATGTATATTATATATATTATTATTACACACACGTATGTTATTTATTTATTATCTGGCTTTCTAGACCAGAATGTGTTTCCATGGCTAGCACAGTGCCTGACACAGATTAAGTATTTGATAAATATTTGTTGAATGAATGGATCCAGGTATATAAACTCTTTCTACATATCACAATGAGAATTACCCTATAGCACTTTCAGGAATGCATTTACTTAAGGGGGAGTTTTAATTTAACTACAATATGGATTGCATAGGATTTTGTGGCTGGTAGCTACTATTTAGCATATGGTTTCAACATAAAATGTAGTCCAGATCATTCTCTTATTTCCCATTATAGTATAGTTTAATGAAGACATGGACCAGGTGCATCTTATCCATGGTTTCTGCCCAATGCTTTGCATAGTACATCCAGTACAGAGATAAGTTTTTTTTTTGTTGTTGTTGAATATCAAGCTTGTGACTTGGAAATTCATAAGGCATTGTCCCTACCCCGAGGCGCCCATAGTATTACTGAAGAGGCTGACATACCAACAAAATCCTCATGTAAGGCAACAGGTGATATAATGGAGGCTGTGTGAAAGTGTTTAAGATCACAGAGAAAGGAGAAAGGCTAGCTAACTCGTGATAGATAGTCTGGTGGAAGGAGAAGGGGCTGTCCTGGACTCTTCCCCCTTCTGAAACTGTGGATTCAGTGGCATTAGTTCAAAACTACAGATTCTTAAATGAACTTTTGCAACCTACTCCATTTAGAAGCTGGGTATTTTGTGTAAATATGAAGCTTTCCTACTTCTTGATGCTGGTTTTTATTTTCCTTCCTTTATCCTTTTATTTTCTTCAGAAAAAAAAAATGAAAGAAGTAAAGGTCATTTTTGAATCTGGATTTTCTGATCATTGGCCATGTTCAAAACATAATGCATCTGTTCAAAAGATGATAAAATCTGGTTATTCAAGAGTACTCTTTTAGAGCATCATGAAATGTGTCTGACACTGTAGGAAAAAAAATTACAAAAAAATAAAAAAAACAAAATCCAGAAAGAAAGAGAGAAAAACTTGTTTTATTCCCCACCAGAGGGAGACAATTTTTTTCCTTTTTCCTTTCAAAAACCTAAATTCTGATTAACACAGATTTGAAGAGTACAGTACAAGGTTTACTAGGCCTGATTAATACCCAGGGGGAAAAAAAACAACTTACAGTCTAATTTGTTTACTTTTGTCTTTTAATATCAAATTATTTTCAAGATCTAAGTTCTGTTCTGCCAGCACAGTAAATGCTACTCAACATGCATGGAACTTTAAGAGCTACTTGTTATTTCAGTGTCGACTTTATCTCTAATTATATTAGTATGGATTGAGATAGAACACTGATAATATAACAACATGGAATAATTTAGCATAATTGTTTCCTGTAGTAAGACATTTACAAATCAACCCTAAACTAATAGAGACAAGGGGCATGGTGGCGGCAGAGGAGGAGGAACTGGAAACAATTTCTCTTTCTACTGGCAAGACTGTAGATGTTGGAACAAGCTGAAATTGAGTCAGTTTTCAATATGCCACAACCCTTTACCAATTTTTAAAAATAAATTGACTTGCAGTAGTTACTAATTTAGGAAAAACAACACATGAGCAATAGCTCCTTTCTATGGCATATCTGTACTTAGGATAATTAAACATATTATCAAAAATACAGTGTAAGACATATTTATAGTGTAAGACTTACTGTACTTTACAAAAGTCCAATTTCATGCCCAATTTAATAGAGTGTTAGATCTACATGTCCTGTGTAATTATTTGAACATTTCATTCTTCTCAATGGTTCTTTTTGGAAACCAGTTCAGGTCTGACCTTGCATAAGTGTTTTTTAAACTGCTCTGAAACATTTTACAAATCCGATTAGTGCGTAGTCAGATCTTCTCAGCTCCCTTGTTTGACACAGAGTGCTGCTGAAGTAACCTTATGGTGATTCTTATTTAATTGCTGTTGGTTATTTTCAGGATATGTACTACAGCTAAAAAACAAAATGGTTCTCAGAAGCTTACATTTAAACATGGGATGAAACGGAGGCATCAGGTAATATTTTGTTTGGTTCGGAGCATGAGTTTCTCATCATAATTCAGTGAAGGTAAATGGAGCTTTGGAAAAGCACCGAGTATCACTTAAGTTTCACTTGCCTTAGGTATCATTAAATCAGCAAGCACAGTTAATAATTCTGCTTTTCTATTTGTCAAGATCTCAATATTTTTTCAATACGAGGTCTGCTCCAGTGTACTTTACATGACACTTTATAATTAGTGGTACTTGAGAATTTGGCAGTTTAAAAAATTCATACAACATTCTTAGTTACAATTTATAAATGATTTTAAAGTATAATTAACATTCATCTTTACAAGTTATATGCAAACAAATATGCAAATTTAGAAATAAATATGCAAACATATAAAATGTTTTTGAATTAAGTAGTCCTTAACATTTTTAATGAAATCAATATTTTATTCATATTTTGCACACAATTTTGAGTACTTACTGATTTGCGGGGGTCTGCAGCATATATGCTTGTGCATATTGCAATCTCTAACTTCCAGCACCAGGAGGGAAATGAGAATGAGTTCCTTTTCCTGCTGAAAACTGAGAGGATGATTTAGCAGACAAATCTAATAGGTGCTGTTGAGTGGATTACTGATGCAATTAAAATAGCCTTTTTAGGTCCTTGAGCTCTTAACCTTACAAGAAATCTCTATTTCCTTAGATGACGAAACCTATTTGGACCCCAGGAAGATAAAGTTGAGGATATCAACAAAGTGACTATGACTTTTTAAATTGGTGGCTAATTAAGGCTAATAAACTGATTCATTAACTATGGATTTTTAATACCTTAGATATAATAAATAATAAAATAGAAATATATATTATAAAATGTTATATATTATAATATATAATATATTTATATAAAACAGTATTTATAAAAGCATTTAATGTCTTAATGTATTAAAGAAGAATGTGAGATTCAGTATGAAAAAAGGAAGGATTGTTGGTAAATGCACCTTAGAGGGAGAATCACAAAGCAAAAGTATAGATTCAATAGGTTTACTTATGATTAAAAAAAAATCTATTCAAAAGGTTAACTGACTCAAAATCTTACTTTGCTCATCCAACATTCATCTTTCAAGGCTCACCTTTCTCCATTCCTCCTGTTTAAGGCAGATTTTTCATGTTCCTAACCAGACAAATATTTCACCTGATGCCTCCATGTTATCCTTCTTTGAATTCACATTGCATTATAAGTCAATCAGGCAAAGGATTTTATGTGCTTATTATACACAAGGACTACACTCTGTGTTATTGAGGGTACGAAGAAGTATAAGGCTTACTCAATTAGTGCCACACAGTTTAGCTCTAAAATGTTCTAAAATATTTTAGAAAAACTAAAAATCTTTCAGAAGCTCTAACCTTTTTTACAGGTATCCATGCTTTATTTTTGTTTTAAATGGCAAATTTCTCGGGAGGAAAGAGTATCAATTGTGTAAGAGATGGTGAGAAAGATTTATTCTGAGTGGCAGCTCTGAGGAACCTGCGGTTGCTCGCTGGGATGCTTCGTAAAGAAGGATTCTGAGGTTGTCATTGGCAGTACCAGTGCTGCTATGTTTTCATCACCCTTGTTCAACTTAGAGACTTATTTTAGTAGTAGCATTCCTTTTATTAGGGAATGAGAGCTTTATGATCCATTTAATTTCCCCCTTTTAGCTGCTAGAAACTCAGGGGAAAGTTTTGATATAATTTTCTCCTCTTTTATTACTTGAGTTTTTTCTTTTATCTTGTGGACTATGTTACGGTACTGTAATTTGTTTTAAACAGCCAGTAGCTTTAAATACTTTTGAAAGAAACACATAATTACATATACTTCTTTCTGTAAACTTTATGGTGCTTAGCATAGGTCCAGAGCCCTAAGGAGGCATAGAATATATGCAATTTGCATGGAGAACATTGAACTTGATGCTATAGGGGTCTCATATGGTAGATGCACAATGACGCATGAATGAGTGAATGAATGAATGAATGAGTTCAGCGGGAATTCAGAACCATGAGAAAGATCATGATGGGATGTGATTTACCAGGGAAAGCATCAGACTGGCGATGAATCTTGGCTAATGCCTTTGAAAAGGCATAGACTAAAGATTGAAATGGGAGGAAATGACTTGGAGGAGAATAAAGGTTTAGCAAGGAGAATTTAAAATGACAGAAATCACAATGCAATAATATTTGACCCTTCTACATGAGTCTATTTGCTTGGGTGGGATGTAAGATTTCAGAGAGTAAGAATTTAAAAAAAATTCACTCAGGACACACAGTGAAACTTTCTACACAGTATTTCCAGGGTATTTTGCCACTGTTTGATGATGAAGGTGATCCTGCTATCTATTTATTTCAAATGCAAAAAATAAAGATACTGGATGTGACATTTCAAATTTGCTGATATAGGGTAAAATAATTCATTTAGACTCATCACATATTAATCCAACAGAATCGGAATAAGCAATTGCAATTCCAATTGCTGCAAGCTTCTCCACAGTGTCTGTGGGGACTGGTTTTGTCTAGTTGCTGCTATACCATCGTCTTAGGTGAACAACATATAGCTGTATCCATGTGCATCTGTGTAGACTTCACCATTCTTATTATGCAACTTAAACAGGAAAAAGCTAGATCTGCTGCTCTTAGCAAAAAGGCTGAGTCTCATTCAGTGTAAAACAAACCCCTACCACCTTCTTGGCAAGTAACCTTGGTCTTTAGACCATCCCTGCACAGTCACTTCCATACGCCTTTCATTCTTCCCTCATTTCAGGGTTTTTTTTTTTTTCTTCAACGTTTTCTTTCTCTGGGCTGAATTTCATCTCAGTTGATTGCCTAATTCACTTTTCATTCAGTCATAATTGTTTTTTGAATTGTCTTAAATTCTCAAATGGATTATGACAATTTGAAAATTAACAATGGTGCCTTAATTGCATGGGCCTGTGTGATCCACAAAACCCTGTTGGCTGATGATTTGTGCCCCCAAACTGTAATTTTTTTTAAACAACATTGGAAAAGGTAGAAACACACAAACAGAAACACATATGGCTGTGACTTACAAAAATACTTGATTTTCCAATATTTGGAAATCAACCATAAATACCTACAAAACCATTTTAATACAGACATTAAGTCAAAAAATCTAATTAGTTTTTCTTTATTTCAAACTCAGTTTCTTCCTCTTGTAGAAGTGGGAGACATATACTAGCAGGACAACATTTTCTGTATTATGGAAATTAAGATTCAGGAAAATATCATCATTCTTTAATTATCTGACTTCAGCTCGGCTTTCAATGCAACCTGGCAATCCTCTAGAATTCCTCTTGAGGCAGCTGTTCCACACCTTTAAATTTATGCCATTCCTCTAATGCCCTTCATCCTCAGCCTTTAGCCTTGTCTCATAATTTACAGATAATACAGGTTTCTGAGCAGTGTCCTTGGAATTTCCTTGTTTCTACCTGTACACTAACCTCAGAAGCATGCATACTTTAACCTCTTTCTCCCTCAGCCTTGAAGGAAGAGCATTTTACCTTCATTCCAGTGTTAACCTTCTGGGTACACTGGATTCTGTCTCCTCTGGCCTCATGTCTAGAGGTCAATCTTTTTTCCCCTCTCCTTTGGTTCCTTCTCTTCAGCCTACAGACATGCTCAAGTCTGGTCTTCACCAACTACTCCTACCTTAACCTCTCTAATCTCCCTTCTTGTCATATCCACACTTGGCCCTCTCTGTGCAGCCAGCTGTTTTACCACCTGTGCATTGCGGATAGGAAAAGAAGGCCACAGCTGTTCAGGCAATCACCTGAAATCTCAGCTTTGAACACTGTCAACTCTTTTGACTTTTTGATGCTTCCCCTACCCCATTGTCTCCTGGAACACCACTGAGAACATATATCTTTATTGAATATGTACTGCTTTGATTTTTGGGACACAAAGGGGAGTAATACACAGTCTCAGCCTCTAAGGGTATTACAGTGTCTCAGGGAAGAGAGAAAGTAAATAGACCAGCACATATCAGGAAATAGAGTCTATGCATACAAGGGTGCTCACCCCTGCACTTGAAAAGCCAAAGAGGACTTAACTTATTCCTAAACTAAGGCTCAAGGAATGAGTAGGAGCTACCTAGGCAGGACAGGGCCAAGGGTGGGAGTTCCAGGAAGAAGGAGCTGTGTACACCAAGGTCCAAAGGAGAAGAAATATGAATTTTCAGACAACTTCAAAATGTCCAGTGTGAGTCGAGCAGAGGTTTGGTGAGTGGATTGCAAGAAGCGGAGCTGCACAGGGTGAGGGCGAGTCACGCAAGGCCACAGGAGCCGTTTTTAAGTTTGGAAAGTATGTGAAGACAGTGAGAAGCTACTGAAATATACACAGAGGAGAGACATGATCAGAGATGTATTTTAGAAATGTCACTCTGGTCACTGAGTAGATAATGGACAAATGATGGTGAGAGTAAGAGTGCTGGCAGGAGGTTGGCTAGGAGGCTGAGGCAGAAGCCCCTGTGGTCCCTGCCTGATACAGGGGAATCGTAATGCGGATAGAAGAAGGTGAAAAGAAGTGAGGATTTTAGTTATATTGTGGGGAAATACAATAGAAAAGACTTGGTAAGTAATTGAACCATCCCCTGCAACTGCCTTGGATTCTTTGCTATTGCACCATGACATCTACAGAAATTATAACATTTCTCACAATTTATTTTATTTTATTTTATTTTTGTTACAACATCTATTTGTAGGACCCTGTCTAATTAATTTCTTTCTCTATTGCTCAGTATGATGCCTTGTGGATAGCAGGTAAACAATAAATGCTGGTTGACTGAGTGACTCAAGTTCCCTTGGTAATGCTCAGGGTTCATTTTTTTTCCCATAAAACATTTATTCTTTTTTTTAAAGTATCATTGATATACAATCTTATGAAGTTTTTTATGACATTCACCCATGCTATCAAAGTCCCCCTCCACACCCCACTTCAGTCACTGTCCATCAGCTTAGTAAGATGCTATAGAGTCACTACTTGTCTTCTCTGTGCTATACTGCCTTCCCCGTGACCACCCCCCTACATTATGTGTACTAATTGTAATGCCCCTTAATACCCTTCTTCCTCCCTTCGCACCCATCCTCCCCAGTCCTTTTCCCTCTGGTAACCGTTAGTCCATTCTTGGGTTCTGTGATTCTGCGGCTGTTTTGTTCCTTCAGTTTTTTCTTTGTTCTTATCCTCCACAGATGAGTGAAATCATTTGATACTTGTCTTTCTCCGCCTGGCTTATTTCACTGAGCTTAATACCCTCTAGCTCCATCCATGTTGTTGCAAATGGTAGGATTTGTTTTCTTCTTATGGCTGAGTAATAGTCCATTGTGTATATGTACCACATCTTCTTTATCCATTCATCTACTGATGAACAGTTAGGTTGCTTCCATATCTTGGCTATTGTAAATAGTGCTGCGATAAACGTAGGGGTGCATATGTCTTTTTGAATCTGGGATCTTTACTTCAGGTAAATACCTAGAAGAGGAATTCCAGGGTCAAATGGTATTTCTATTTTTAGTTTTTTTGAGGAACCTCGATATTGCTTTCCACAATGGTTGAACTAATTTACATTCCCACCAACAGTGTAGGAGGGTTCCCCTTTCTCCGCATCCTTGCCAGCATTTATTTTTCCTTGTCTTTTGGATGCTGGCCATCCTAACTGGTGTGAGGTGATATCTAATTGTGGTTTTAATTTGCATTTCCTTGATAATTACCAATGTGGAGCATCTTTTCATGTGCCTGTTAATCATCTGAATTTCTTCTTTGGAAGTGTTTGTTCATATCCTCCACCCATTTTTTAATCAGGTTATTTGCTTTTTGGGTGTCGAGGCATGTGAGCTCTTTATATATTTTGGATGTTAACTGCTTTTCAGATATGTCATTTACGAATATATTCTCCCATACTGTAGGATGCCTTTTTGTTCTGCTGATGGTGTCCTTTGCTGTACAGAAGCTTTTTAGTTTGATGTAGTCTGTTCAGTGTTCAGTTTTAGCACCCGCCTCTCCCAGATTCCCATACACACTCCTGCCTCTCTCCCATGCTTTATACAACCATAGAGACTGTTTTTTCATTTATTAAAAGTTAAAAAAGTGTGCAAATCAAACTTTTCTTACACTTAAACTCTTTACAAATGTTTATTTTTAGTAATGTGAAGGAAAATATTTGATTGTCCATTTATTAACTTTCTATTGCTGCTGTAAAAATTGCCACAAACTCAGAGGCTTAAAACCACACGTAATTATTATCTCACAGTTTCTTTAGATTAGAAGTCCAGTTAGGCTTGGCTGGGTTCCATGCCCTGGCTAACACGAAGACAAAATCAAGGTGTTGGTTGAGCTCAGGCTTTTATTATGGAAGCTCAGTAAAAAATCTGTTTCTAAGTTTATTTGGGTTGTTGTCTCAATTCAGTTCTTTGCAGTTTGAGGTCTGAGGTCCCAGTTTACTGGCTGGCTATCAGCGAGGGGCTTCTGTGCTGCTAAAGGCTGCCAGAGTCCCTTTTCACGTGGCCTTTCCATCTTCAAACCAGCAATGCCAGCAAGGGTGAGCTTTCTGAGGCATAACTGACAAAATTGTCAGACGTTGACAATATGATGGTTTGAGTACATGTACATTGTGAAAGGATTCCCCCCATTGAGTTAGAACACATCTATCACCTTGTACTTTTTTTGGTGAGAACTGTGAAGTTCTACACTCTTAACAGATTTCAGTTACACCATATAGTGTTAGCAACTGTAGTCACCTGATATACATCTGGTTTTTACACCTAATTCATTTATAACTGAAAGTTGTACCATTTTACCATCCTCTCCCTATTTTACCCACTCCCTAGCCCTGGCAACCACTTTTTCACTCTCTGTTTCTATGAATTAGATTAAAAAAAAATAAAGATTCCACATGTAAGTGAAATTGTGTAGTATTTGTCTCTCTCTGTCTGGCTTATTTCACTTAGCATAATGCCTTCCAATTTCATCCATGTTGTCAAAAATGACAGGATTTCCAACTTTTTTAAGGCTGAATAATATCCTATTGTATACATATATTACATTTTCTCTATTCATCCTTTGATGGATATTTAGGCTGTTTATCAGTGAAGTCCTTTTAATGCTTTGAATTTCTCTGACTTCTCCTAACCCTGTTCTCGGCTTTTCATGTGATCACATTGGGTCCACCTGGATGATCCAGGGTACTCTCTCTATTTTAAGGTTCTACTTGCTTAGTAAACTTAATTACATCTGCAGAGTCCCTTTACCATGTGGTGTAACATTCATGGGTGTGGTATTGCATCATATTCACAGTCCGGGGTTAAGGCAGGGCATCTTTGGGGGGCCAATTTAGAAATTCTGTCTACCATATCCTTATTCGAAATGGAAAAAATTATACAGAAACCAGTATAATGTCACATATGAACTAATGGTAGTTTTGGGCATATTTTTATCTGAAAAACTATACATTCATATACATATATAATATGTAATTTGTTACCTGATGAAATTTTAGATTACTTGTTTAACCTTTTACCCTTTCTATCTGAAATTACTAGGTCGAATGGGGAAAGGATCAAATTTTCAGTAGCCAAGATGCCTGGATAGTAATGTCCCAGTGATACAGAAAATCTGAGACTATGATCTGAAACATTTAAAGAAATATTTTTAGCTATAGGAAAGGGGAGAGGAGGCAGTGTGAGCCTGCTGTAATCATACCAATCACATGATAATCATGTGATTGGTATGATTGGAGGAATGGAGAATCATGACTTTGTGAATAATTAAACTTCCCTGATAACCCCCCAAATTCAGATATGACTTTTTACTTATTTAGTAGTTTAATGAGTATTTAATGAGCATACAGCAGGTTCTCTGCACTATTCCATGTGTGTAAGGCATGCCAGGCTCCTGCCTTCTGAGAGCTTTGTGTTGTTGCCCTGTACTTGGGTGAACACAGGAGTAAAATGGTAAAGAGAAGAGAGGCAGGGTGAGATCATCTCTTGTTATATGGACCAAAGTGCTCAGAGAGCTTCCCATGCCCATTTTCCTTTCTTCCTGAAAAACAGCCTTGAAATTTGTAGGGCTCAAGGAGAGAATCTAAAGGAGAGACGGCCTTGGCTGATTACACTCAGCAGGTATATAGGCCCACTGAGGTAGAGAGGGTTGGGAAATTATTCCGATTAAACATGAATGAGTTTTCATTTTTCTAAAGGTTTGGCATAAGGAAAGAGAAATCACAGACAATAAGCCTCGAGAGAAAGTTTCAAGCATTATTTAAAAAATTCAACTGGCAAAGTTCCAGTTTGTTTTATGGGGTGTGGGGACATATCTGGTGACACAATAAACAGTTAATGGTTCTTTGCTTTTGTGTTATCACCCTGTTTGTTGTGACTGAGGTCCCTGATGAGTGCCCAGAGAATGTCAAGGTGTGAATACAAATTGCCAATTTTGAAAAATCAGTTTGACAATCAAAGTAAATTCCTGACTTTGTCTTTCTTTCATTCAAAGTAAAGAACACCAATGTCTTTGAGCTTGTTTGAGAATAAAGATGAGGAAATTGTCAGTCATTAGGTGCTGTACTAGCAAATGAAAACAATGCTTGAGAGGCCATTTATTATCAATTCAATTCAGCTTTATTTGTGGATACAAATATCTTGTGTGTTCCTCCATTTCTTCTTCTTCTTTTTAGAAAAATAAAAACAAAAATGAAGAAATCCACAACACCAAAATGTTATAGGGAGCAGAAAATACTTGTAGCCATGAAGGTACTAAGAAAAGGCAACAGATAAATTCATACTTGTGGAAGCAGGTATCTTTCCTAAGACTGTAAGGAAGAGCAGACATACAAGTACAAAACAACGTGTCTCGTGAGAAGGCTTTAACCCTGGGTCCAAATTACCCTCAGATCTGATCAGCGCCAACTTCCTGTTCATGCAGGAAGAACAACTCTGCCACTTCTGCCTTGAATTGTTTGCTGTATGAATTGGAAAAGTTATGTATGTTTTCTGAAACCTTAATTTTTTTATTTGTATGATTGGGATAATAAAACCCACTTCCTAGACTTGTTACACATATAAAATTATGTGTCAGTTACCTGGTACATTATCTAGCACATGGTCTGTGCTCAAAAAGTAGAGGCTATCATTGCTGCTTTTATTGTTTTTGTATAGAATAGCACCTCTATGTGTTTCTCAAACTCTACCACCAAAGCTCAAAACACTCTAGTACATTTTTATTATCTTCAATGCACAGATTGAGAATTTGGCAAAATAGGCAGGACATTGATCCCACACCACAGAGTTTAAGAAAGGAAATTCCAGGTATTCATATTCCTTGCTGTGTAATTTGCCCCCTTTGTTTCAGTCTGTCTTCCACATGATGATCACCTTGGGGGCGCCGCCTCAGAGTTCCGAGACTATTCAGTTTGTTAGAGTGGCATCGGCAAAGCTTCCTGTTAAAAGTTAGCCCACCTGTCCTCCTACCAAGCAGGAGAGTTCCTTCACTCCTCTGCTTGTGGTTCCAGGGCTACCCAAGGCCAGCAAAGAGCAGAAGAGAGCATGGAGGAAACAAGCCTGTGGGATGATGCAAATGTTTCAGAGGAGCAAGCACCTTGCCTCTTCATAGACATGGCAATTTCTTAGACTCCCAGCCTTCCTTCTTTGACTTTGGATTGTTAACCCTTTGCTCCCTGAAGCTGTGTTTGACTCCCTGTGCCTTTGAAGTCTGAAATTCTTCATGTATCATCTGATTCTACCTTGGTTCCTGTTTCATATGCTATGTATCTCTCAGACCATGATCTTGAACTTATCCATGATCCAAATGACCAATTTTAACCTTAAATACTGGGAGCAGACTGTTCCAGATAAGTTTGGCAAATTTGTAGGAAGGAAATAAAAGAACTATGGAGGCTCCTGGACGTTATTTCTCTTTAGGGAATAAGGAATAGCATGGTTTGCTCTAGTCTTACTGTGCTGACCCTCCTCCTCCATACTACCGTTATTAAGCTACTGCTTACCTGGCATTTTACAGGCACATGGAACTCACTATAATCTCCAGAAAAGAGTGAACCATATTATGAACAATCAAGCACCGTATTTAGTTGCTTTATTTTTGCTAAAAGACACAACTTATTTTTTTATTTTTTTGCTTCCTAAGCCATTTGCACAAGTGCTACCATGGATTAAACCTGACAGGTATGAGCACATAGCATAACTAAGTGATGCACACACATGCATACTTCCTTCAACACGCACGCACGTGTGCAAACACACACATTGCCATTAACATGTCAGATTTGTGGTGCCTGAAAATTTTCTTTAGAAAGTTGTAGAACATCTGCATGAACTATCAGCTCATATTCTGTGAAAGCTGACAAGTTATTAGTAAATCTTTCTTCCTCCCTTCATCTGTATTTGAAATGTCCTGAAAAGTCCTGAGATGGCCCTAGTTTAGCATCTTGTTGATGTCAATAGGAATTTTACTCACGTAAAAGGCTCTGGATCAGGCCCCCAGGCACATGCAGCAGACAAGAAGCATTCTGAAGGTGGTGGAGGATGAGAGGGTATCAAATAATATCCACTGTAAGAACAAACACTCTAAGGTACCCATTAGCTGCAGTAAACAAAGTGCATTTGGCCGAGTCTTGTTTGATGTAGGTTTACAAAATAGTTTGCCAAACAATTCTTTTTCTATATAAAATGTTAACGAAAGAAACAGAGAGTGCTAGTGGTCCCATTGTTAGGTAATTGCATTATAATATTGTATAGTAAGGATGGGTCATCTGATATTCAAGATATATCTATGCACAGAGGCAGCAATTTGGTAGAAGAATTGATACCTCTTTCACCATCCTTCTAAGCATTTTAAACAAAGCCCGCCCTGTGACTTACGGCCCCATTCTGGAGTAAATAACCATTGCAGACTACCATGTGTAATGGTATAAGCACTTCTGAGGGAAATTTAATTTAGCACACTATAAAAAAAGTCCCTCTCCTTGGAATATATCTTATAGACTAGGGCATTGAGACAGTCTAAAACAAATTAATACAGTATCTCTTGATTGGTCTTAAAAAAACTGTATAAAATCAATGCCCTCTTATTTTTGTCTTAGTATTTAATTTCATTTGCGTATGACTAAGGCTGTTTCTCTTTTGATAAATTTAATTTGCTAGAGTTTGGCCCCCAACACGGAAAGAATGGCATCCTTTGAGAAATGGCTGCCAACCACAGCAAGTAACATTGCAAGTAAATTTTATCTATATATTTTTCAAACTTCTCAGATCGCTGACATTTGGCCTGATGAGGTAAGCCCTGGGGATGAGAAAAGCACCAAGCAAGCTACTGTACTGACATGCAAAATGCTTTATAATCTGTCTTTCTCTTTCATGGCTGCAGTGATCTGGGTGAATTAGACCAAATTGGGCTAAATACTGTCCTTGGCTACACTCATGTAGCTGTTTGCAAAAACTAATAGGAGCCGTGTGCGCACATCCAAGGACAGAATTTGGCCCCTTTCGTCTTTGCACAAACAGTTGCTTTGGTTGAGATGATTATTCCTGAGTGACTGTTTTATAAGCAGTGTTTTTGCCCAGTTTAAATATCTTTTCACTTTATTCTTCATAGTTGAGACATTTATGAATGTGGAAACATGTAACTCAAAATATTCAGTTTCCAGAAAAAAATAAAAATCTCCCTAATAAAACCTGTGAGTACTGCAAATGAACTGGGTAAGAGGTAAAGCAAGCCATAAAAATGGTGGCAAAACCAGAGTAATGCTGAGAAAAAAAGTGTTAACCCTCATTAATGGTAGCAATCTGATTAAAATTTTCATAGCACAGTGATCCTTGGTCGTTCAAAAGGGTAATCTGTCATTAAATAATATTTTCAAGGAAAATTCCATTAAATACATTTCTTTATTCAGATGCAGATTAAAAGCTGAAATTAACTCTCAATACAAGTCTTTCTTTCTCCATCAAAAATACATTACATAAATCTCACTTTTTTCCAAGGTCTAAACTTTTTGACACTGAAGAGAGAGAGCCAGTTTGATAGAAAAGTTTTTATTATTACTGGAAATTGCAACCTTGGGTCCTCTTTGAATTTCCTCCTAGAAAATCACGCATACAACCAGGGCCTGAAGGTTCTGGAAGGGACTTTTTGCATAAATCAATGCAAGATATTAATAACATGAAAGTCACCCTAGAATTTGACTCTTTGAGGCACTTACAAGGGTCAGCTCATTTCTTTTGTGCTTTGAGCAGATCTCTTTATTGCCCTTTCTCTGAAGATGATCAATTTAAGACTGTATTTAGTTATACATTGGAATAGGCGTTTTCCAAAGTTCATAATTATATACATTATCCATGTATTTACCAATAACTGCAAGTTAAATATTTTCATTTCTGTAGGGTTAATCATTTATGCAAAAATAATCCCACTGAGTTCTTTGAGTGGGTGATAATTTGTCTAAAATACTGGATTTTTTTTTTTTACTACCTGTCAATGTGAACAGATTCCAAGTCTTTGAGACTCATCATATCTCTGCTTGAAACATTTTGAATACCAACTCCAAAAACTCGACATTAATAAAACATTGAAGTTCCAACTTAGGCCCATAAAAGTCAAGAAATCCAGAGTTAAGGTCGACCCAGCTCTCTTAACTCTGTTCTCCTGCATGTATGCATGGGTGATGGGGAAGCAGTACAAGCTGTTGCTTAAATCAGTCTTCCTGCATAATCTGAAAATGTAATTGAATTAGTGTATAAAGTATTTACATACCCTGGAGTGGAGAGCCCCACACACTATATTTTCCATGTCCCCCCTCAGGACCCTCATTTTAACTTCTCACTGCAGTGGTTCCTGCAAGGCTTCTTCAAACATTCAGAAATTGGACTTGCAAATACAATTTCCCTTCTTTTACGAGGCTTCAAGATGAGTGATGCACACTCAGTTCTCCTAGTTGCCTTTCAGTTTCTGGCCAGACAGATAGAGTTTAGGTAACATTCTTCCTTTTGGTTAACATCCTCAGGGGTTTCTAGCTATTAGACAATGCCACTTGGTAGTTAAGGATTATTTTATGTTCTAATTCAAGTTGGTGCAGGACAGTTTGCCTTAGTAATATGAAATTCATTCTACAGTATGTTAGGAAATTCATTTTAGAAACATTGAAACATCAGATTGAGTTTAGGAATGGTTATATAGCAGGGTTTTAAGAGAGAGGACATTGTTTTCAGATGGTCCCATGTTACAGTAGAGTCCTTGTTTTGCCACTTCGCTATTAAACTTTCCAAACCTCTCTTTTCTTTTCTATAAAAAGGGAGATGATGATGGTTCTGATTTTTAGGAGTCAATGAGATTTTCAGGAGTTAGAGATGATGTGTATAAAGTGATTGAGATGCAGTAAGCACATAATAAATGACTGCTGTAATTATTATCCTCATTTTGGTAAGAAATAACAGCATATTGCTTCAGTTCACTCCTTTTCCTTCGTTTCTCAGTGAATGTGAGATGGGGGCCTCAAGCAGAATGTTTGAATGTTAAAAATGAAATTCAACAATGAACATAAAAAGGATTCTTTGCCTCAGTCATGATTCAAAAAATGTACCATGATACGATTTTTCATCATTCGGATCGACAAAGATTAACAAGAATGGTAATACCCAGTACTGGGCATGGGGAAACAGGCTTTCTCAGACACCGCTACTGTTATAAATGTGTACACCATTTTGACAGGCAAGTCTGGTAATGTGTATAAAAAATTTTAAACATGCATCTTGTTTACTCAGCACTTCTACTCTTACAAATTTAAATAATCAGATAAATTTTCGAGAACACTCATAAACGTCTTACTGAAAAACTGGAGAGAAGCTAAATGTTAATTTGGGACTATTAAAATAGATTACGATACAATCATACAATGGGATACTACATAACCATTCAAAATGAATGAATTTTACATGTGCCACACACAGGTCTGATTGAACAGTCATAAATTGCAGGGAGATATTTGAATGGTTTCTTTATTTCTTTCAGGTAGCTGTTTCCACTGTTCTCTGTGGGACATCCCTTTCTGTCTGAGCAGTAAGTTTTTTTTAATCATTTCTCAGTCTTTTTACAGAACTTTCCAGTCACTTTTGGTTATTTAAGTAGTCTCATGCTGTTTATTGAGACCTAAGCCCAGCTTCATGGCCTGGGAACTGTGCAGTTGCACAAGGCGGTGCTCAGAAGGGCCCTGAACTTAAGGTTTAATACCTGGGTGTTGCTGTCTTAGAATTCTTGAGAATTTTATTTTTGAACATGTCTTTTGTAAGTGAAATCTGATGAGACAATAGAGCATATGCATGAACTGCGCAGACACATCCAATACATGTGTCTGGCTTTCTTTGATCTTCCATTTGCTCCATGCCCCTGAGCACAGAATTCCAGGTTACCCACCATGTGTGGCAGTTCAGTGAAACTCAAAGGGGGCATAATGTGAGGGAGTTTCATGTAGAATGAGTAAGTGAAGTCCCTGACAGCCCTTCTTGGCCTCTTGACCATGCTTTCCATGCAAACCAGAACTTGTTTTGTGTGCAGAAAGAGGAGTGGTGTTCTAAGAAACATACATGGCCAAGAGACCTTGTCATATCCTTTCATACTTGTGTTACTTCTGTGCATTTTCCAGCCACTTATGCTGAAAATGATGACGTGGAAGTAAAGGGAAAAAAGAAGAACAGATAATTACTTTTCGTTTAAGTCTTTTCTAACTTAGTAAGCTGGAGCTAGTGTGTAGAAGGTGAAAGTATCAAGAGGTGAAATTGAAACAGTTGAGTTAGTTTCCACTGTTCCACCTAAGAATGAAATACATATGCAGGAGTGGGCTACAAAATATAAATTGTGTCATTTTGGTGATCCATATATAAGTTAAAAGCTTTATGTTTGCACTTAGAACTGACATAGTAAAATATAAATATGAATGGTAATGTTCATGCTAATAATTTGAATTTTTAATTTTTCTTTACTTAGAACATTACATGGCAAATACCATGACAAGTCAAAGGGGACACTGCAGAATCATGGAAACAACTTTATATTTT
Source organism: Manis pentadactyla (assembly GCF_030020395.1). Lineage (NCBI taxonomy): Eukaryota > Metazoa > Chordata > Mammalia > Pholidota > Manidae > Manis > Manis pentadactyla. The sequence continues at coordinate 75,521,914 of NC_080022.1, read as the reverse complement.
ATTACCATTAATACCACTATTTTTTTTACTGCTTTTTGAACAAGGACTCCCATATTTTCATTTGAAACTGAACCCCACAATTTCTGTAGCCTGGCCCTGATGCGAATGGTGAGAAGCAAATGTACTGGGGGCATCTGTTGCTTTTGTTTATCAGCATTCATTCACTCTTCTGTCAATAGTCCCTGATTTTCTGGAGACATCCCCCCCTCAGGCCGTGTGTTTAGAAAGGAGTTGACTTTATACCTGGCTCTAGAGGTGCATGTGAGACTCAAGCTTGGTCAATCAAAATATTTCATTTTCCTGGTTCTATTGATTGGTTTGGAGATGACCATTTGAGTTCTTGTATAAGAAAGAGCAGGAAGAGATTCTCTGACTTGTTGCTAGAATTTAACCTGAGGACAGGTGAGCCTGGAGTTACTGATGGACACAATCTGGAGTCCAAGAGAGTAATACCAACATGAGAATGGCAACGGTGAGAGACAGAAATGAAGTCCTGGTGATATCATTTGAGTTCCTGGATTAAGCTGTGCCTGAAACTAGATGAGGTTTTTAGTTGTGTGAGAACTTTTGTGCTTGAAATAGTATTATTTCAAAATAATTAGATTTTGAAAAGAGTTAGATTTTGTCACTTTAAACAGAGTCCAACATAGCATGTACAGTGTGCTCTCACTATGCTTGTGCGTGACAGGTGTCTCTAAAGCTATACACCGAACCAGTAACAGCGGATATCCCAATCAGAGAGGATGATGAAGAGGACTTTCATGTACAACCTTTGTACTGTTCTCGATGTTAACATTTTGTAAAGCAGGTATTTATTACCTTAAAACCAGCAAAAGCAATAAATGTGCTTCCGTTTTGGAAAAATAAGTCAATGGTGCTTAATCTTAACGTTTTAATTTCCCATATGGATACAAACGCAGATGTCTTAAAGTAGATCTTACATGGATTGCTCAGTAACAGGAAGAGTTCTGTTCCCATGCCAGTTTCTCTGCAGAATGACATGGGCGTGCAGGGCAGCCACAGAGCCACAACACGGGATTTTACCAGCAATTTCACTGGTTGGTGCCATGTAATTATACTGCAGAAAACAGCAAATAGGAGAAGATTAATGAGTTTGGCCTTACTAACCACCAAAGGTGGAAAATTTAATTCTCAAGTAGGCACTCTTTTGTCTTACTGTGTTCTAATGCAAGTGTGTGTGAATAGAGGGAGAACATTTGAGTTTGAGACAGTATCAAAAGAGGGCATTGAGAAGGCAAGGAGTGAAGTCAAGCAGTTAAGGAAGGTTAGAGCAATCTCTTGATGAGCATTCAAAAAACCCTGCAGAAGTATTTTCACTAGCCCAGGATCCTTCTAGGTGGAATCGTACCACTTTGAAGATATTCAGTGGTAGTGTTTTACGCATAGCATTGCGCTCAGTTCTCACACAGACAGCAGCATCAAGAGGGAGGGTCTGGGTGCAAGGATTCTGTTTCAGCATTGTGTCCAGGGTTGTGCTGGGTCAGGCCAGGCTGTGGTCCCTGTGGGCCGTTCTCCTGTACATGATCCTATCTACTTGCTAACATTTTTGTTCATGATCTCAGCCCTGCCTAGATATTCCTGTTCCCTCCAAACTAGAATGCACACAGACATTTTCCCTCATCCAAAAGTTTAATCTAGAGAAATTTGTTTCCAATATTCTCATAATGAAGATTTGAATGTTTCCTTTCAGTATGACATTGCTTTTTCATGAATGTGCTTAGAAGCAAACATGGGCTATCATTCATTCACATTCAACAAATCACGTAGTCTCCTGGAAACTTGTTTTGACAGGGTGAAAATTTAAGGACACTGGTGGAGGTTGAGAGGACATGGGGAAAGAGGGACCCTCACGAGGAATTGAGAGGAAAAGAAGTGAGGGGCTGGGCCTCTCTGGAAGGCAACTTTGGCTGCTACTGCACCATTTTGCTAGTGTTGACTTCTGGGATCAGTGTGGGTGGTCACAGTGCTTGGAGGGGGCAAACACTGTTTAGTTATGGCTAATTTTTTTTTAAGTAACATGAGTATCAGGTAAAAATGTTCAAATGGAACAAAAGAGAACTCAGTGAAAAGTAATTCTCCCTCTCACCCTGATGCCTCCTCTTTTGTCCCCTGAGGCCACCACCCTAGCTTGTGCATTCTTCTGGACAGCCTTGTGCCCATTTAAGCTTGTCTCCTGGTCCTTCACTTTGGCTTTACCTTGGCTTTGACCTGTGAAATAAGGGCCTGAACTGCAACTGAAGATGATACACAGCTCTGCACTTTAGCATTCTTTCCTTAAGCAAAGTAATGAATAAAGAACATATGCAAGAGCTTGAAAGCTCTCACTCTGGGGTACATGATTAACTCCTGTACCTGTTTTTCACACCTTTCATTGCAGAAAGCCGAGCAGGTGACTGGTACATTCTCTCTTTCTGCAGCATGCGATATTTCCAGTTCACTGCAAAACAAAGTTCAAACTGCTAAAAAAGCTAGTTTTTAATTACCCTGAGATACAAGTTGCAAGGAGGCAGCCTGACAGCTCTCATCAATGAGATTAGTAAGCTGTGAAGACATGTGGTCAGATATGTCTTGTCATAAATATATACAGCGTGATCATACGCCATCATAATTGCTATTATTACAGGATCATAAAGATTTAGAGTTTCAGAAACAGAAGTACCTTTGAAAGGTCAGCTAAGAAAATAAACTGAGTTCATTAATAAAACAGGGGTACAAAGAGAGATGAGTGTTTGTAAGGAATTCTTATGAAAATCAAGTAAACAAAGATTTTTTATAGTAACATTCACTTTTAAGTTAGGAAGTGGGCAAATGAGATCCTAGCAGATTACACTGAATTAAATAATGCAATGATTTTCTAATGTCTGTAACTAACACTGGCTACTGGTATACACTGACTTTCTTAGATAATTGTGTATTAGACTAAATTTTCATGATTGATAGTTCATAAATTTAAGAAATGGGGTACATGTAATTCTAAAGTAACTGAGGAAAGGTTTTCTAGCAATAACAACACATTTTCCTTTCTAAAGCTTCATGCATGAGTGTGTGCACGCATTCTGCTCACTTTGCCCACAGATCATCCCGAAGGGGGCTTTCAAGAAGATCTTTTTTCTCTTGCTGTAGTGTCAGATCTTAAAATAAGATTTAAAGGCTAGAAAGTCTGATTGAGTGGGACTGAGATGTGATTTCTAGTAGTACCGCTTACTAGGGCCTGGAGAACAGAAAATGCTGTTTCTGTGTGTTGGAGGTTAGACATATTTTAATTCAGCCTTTTCTTTTGGAATCAAATATATGCTGTAGCTACCTTGAGATGTGTAGCTGCTTATTATAGTTAATGGATTGTTCATCCTCTTTGTCCTTGAGATAATCCTAAGGATGTGCATAAAACTGAGATCATGTCGTCCATAAAAACCAATCAGCCCAGAGTTGGTCCACAAGGTGTTGAACATTCACTAGAGCAGATGGGAAAGATAATGTTTAATAAAGAGTTAGAGGATTAGGTGGCACAAAACATACTAAGAGAAAAGGATAATTTCATTTCAGGTGAACCTCTGTGACATTTCTTGCACCCAAAGACAGATTAAAACGATCCCAGAGCCCTGACTTTGGGCTGCTCCTTCCCCGGTGCTGACCCCGCGTACATTGTCAGCTTTTGGCTCGGCTGGCATCATTGCCTGCATCCGTGAAGAACTCAGAAGACAGCTTCGCAGGTTTATGAAGATGTATGAAGTGAGTCATTCACAAATGAATATACATATGAGGAAATGACAGAATTCTGCTAAATAAGTTTGTTTTTGAACAACTGACACATCTGAGCATGGTTTAGAAAGGGATGCACGTTAAGTTTATGTAAGTGACAGTTACAAAGATGACTGTCACAATGTTTACTGATGGGGTTTCTATTTATCTTAATGTTTAGAAATTAAACGCAAAATGGATTTTGGATTACAGCCGAAGCGATTCTGAGCCTGAATTGAATATTACTATTGGTGGCAAATAGAAGTAGCAGGAAGGTGGTCAAAAGACCTCTGGAGAGGTAAGGCTGGGAGGCCTTTGACAGCTTAGGTACGACCTCGTTTATTTCACCACGTTTACTTAACCGACGGATACAGGCTGGAGAGGGAGCCGGCAGCGGCTGTTTGCGACTTGCGGGTCTGGGCTCCGGCATTCGTTCGCAGGGGCAGCCGTGGCTAGAGAGCACGTTGGTCGGTGACCTTGCTGAGGAGCTTGACCATCCAGGCAGCTCTGCTCCTGCTTTGTCTTTCGTTCTAGGCTCTGGAGTGTGCTTTTTGCTATTCTGCTAGTTTACCGCCAACTCTGAGAAGTACTTCTCATTTTAGCTTCCCAGAGTCTAAACTCTCAGAGCTGGAGGAAATCGTCACACAAACGCAACCGCCCGGGTCTGCGTAGCTGCTCTTGCCCGCGTTTGCAGCAGGGCTGGCGATTTGCAGTGCGCTCACGCCGTGGCGATGTGCTCTGCGACAGGTTAAATGGAATTCGGGAATATCTCAAACCATTCCTTAAGTAATAGAATTGAAACGTTGTGCTGCTGAAGTGGCCTGGGATGGAAACTTCTGAGTGAAAAGTTAGATCCTGGTCTTTCTTGAAGACTAAATGGAGCCCTGAGGAATGCGGTTTTCAGGCATTCTCCATTTGTTAATTTTGGAAATGGACTTTCCCGCAGTTTTACTTCCTCTTTGTGTTAAGCCTTTGGTTTGCTTCTACGTGCAACTCTGAGTAGAAAACTTGGGATTGTTCTTTTTACCTTGATTCTAGTCAATAGGTCCAGAGGCAAAACAGCAATGGATATAGCCATTAAGAACCATAAATAAACATACTAATTTCATAGCATAATCAGTGTCCCTGACAGAATAGCAAACATGAAAGATCAGGTCCCAGGCAGAGGATCCTGCAGACTGTCAGATGTTCACAAACCTGTGTCTCAATTAAGAGGCCTGGGTAGAAAAAATCCTTTCTTTCTTTTTCTCTTTTTTTTCTTTCTCTTCCTCCCTTCCTCACTTCCTCTCTCTCTCCCTCCCTCCCTCTTTCTTTCTTTCATATTCTAAGTAAATTTTTTGAAAAGTAAAGAAAAGCAAGGAAATATAACTTCTAGAGGAGGACAAGTATCCAAATTCCCAGTTTAGATCTACTATCCAAATCTTCCTTTAAGGTCTCAGAGAGTTTGTCTTAACTGTGAAGGCAAATACCTCACAAAAATACGCCATGGCATGGCTTGTGATCTTTGAATAGAAATACACAGGGCCGAGCTTTAGGGTTCACAGGCGCAGGTAAAATATAATAACCTTAATTAATCTTATAGCAATAAATATCTCTGCTGTTATAAAACAGTGTTTATCAAATCCAGACATTGTGTACCACCTTCATGGTGTCTGTCATGACTGAGTAGCAGCAGTGTGCGATTAGCATTTCTCTTTATATTGATTGAGCAGGAGGTGCCCATGTATTAGGGCTTGGAGGGGAGGCCATAGTAAAGGCATGGGTACACTTTTCACTGTGGTGGGAGGTTAATTTGACTTGATTCTTTTTATTCAAGGTAGGCATAGGTAAGTTGCTGTTTTGAAGGAACTACAGTGCATCTGGGAATTGTTATATAAGCGATTACATATACAGCAACTTTGTAAGCACACTGGTGAAAATTCCTTTTATGTACCTGATCAGCTATGGAACAGCTGCTCCAATTCAGTGTTCTGTGCTGGAGCCAAGGACCTCAGGAAAGTGTCTGACATACTGTATGACGATGGAGCTGTCTCTCTACATACCATTGCCAGTTGCCTCACCCTTAGTTGAGTCCTCATTATAACCTGAGATAATTTTTAAGCTGTCATCTTTTCCTTCTTGTTCGTTTTGACTGTTTAAACCAAATTCTATTGTTTAGTTCAATCTCCCTGCACTGAGTATGACACGCTTTACAGTCCTGGCACTGGGTGTCAGGATTATAGCCTCCTAATCCTCAGATCAGCACCTCTGAAATGGAAAGCATTTTTCCCCCACTACAGTCCAGGTTCCAATAGCCCAGTGCAGGAATTTCCTCTGCACCAGCCTGATTGTCCCACATAGTCTCTTGCTGAGCACTCTCAGTGACGGGGCACTCACTAGCTCCTCTGCTAGTCCTTTCTGCTTTGCAGCTCTATTTATTAGAAAGTTTTTCTGTAGAACACTCAAATTTGCTTCCCAGTCCCCTCAAATGTTTTTGCCTCAGCTCTGCTCTCTGGAACTTAAAATACAGACTTACTCCCTCAAGTCAGAATTTCAAAATACTAAAGGGAGTTTTCTTGTTCTCCCCAAATCTCTTTCCCAGGCAAAACTTATATCACTCATTCATTCAAAAAATGTTTATTGCATAAATATGATGAGCAGGTGTTGGGTTAGATGCAGTGGGTGATTCAAACAAGCATTTCCTGTTGACTTCGCTTACAGAACTGTCAACACATTGACTGCCTTCTTCTAGATGAACGTTCTTGTCCTTTGTTTCTAGATGGCGAGCTCTTTGCAGTCAGAGACCATGGCTTCAGCTGAACATCCCTAGAGTCTACTGTTAGACACATAAGTGGATGCTTAATAAATGCTTTCTGACTTCCCTCCATTCCTCTAAAAATGAGGTCCCTAAGCCTGATCATAGTGTCCTGCCCTTGGCTGGACCTGGGCTGAACACTGTGGAGGCATTACACCACTTGACCTGATGCTGACATTATGGGGGCCCACAGACCTTGGTCCCCTAGGCTACTATAAGGTTAGGTCTTACATGGTATCTTATTTAAATTCACCAACAACCTTGACAAGGGGATACAATTATGACTCCTTTTTAGACGAGAAAATAGAAGGAGATAAGGGAGTTAAATTGAGTTAAGCCACAGGTGGTCTTTTATTTTACATTTAGGACTTTTTCTATTATGAATCCAAGCTCCTGGTTTTCCACCATTTTCTAATTTTGTACCTGAGTTGTTTTTTTTTTTCCTGGATAATTATTTTTTATTGAGGGGTAGTTGACACACAGTATTACATTAGTTTCAGGTGTACAACACAGTGGTTCAACATTTATATACATGATAATTCTAGGTACCAGCTATCACCATACCAAGTTGTTACAATATTTTGACTATATTCCTTATGCTATACATTACATCCCGGTTACTTATTTATTTTACAATTGGAAGTGTATATATATATATATATATATATATATGTACCTGAGTTTTTGATTCCAAAGTAGAAACATACCATTATCCTAACTAAATCATATCTTGTTAGTTGTGACTACTTCTAGCTTGTTGGGACCTTCTGAAATCTTAATATATTTATTTTATATCTTAGCTATTCTTTTCACTTGTGTACTTGTTACTGATGTACTAACCATATATTTAAATATAATTTATTGATGAGAAGTGCTGGTGGTCAAGGGAAGAGTGTTGTGTCAACCATGAGAAACTGAAACCTTGCTTCAGGATGACGTTGATCCAGCAGTGCTGTTTGGGTCATACTTGTTAAACTATTCATCTTGCAGTCCATATTTTCCCATTTTGGCCATTACATGAAAAACTTTGCCAAATTAAAGCATGCATTTTATTTTAAATAAAATGTTTTCCTGTATGAGTTATATAGTTTCCCACATAACAAGCATACAACAGTTAATTTTTTATTTGCTATTCCAGAGGATATGATCTGGTCCATATTATTGTTTAACATATGTACTAATAAATAATGTCGTTGAAAGAGCTATATTTACGTATGTAAATTTCATCACGTTTTTTTTTCTCATGATATTTTCCCCTTCCTCCCTGCCTCCATACATATCTCTATGAACCATAATTTTAAAATATGGGGGAAAGGTGTGTTTAAGAGAACATGAAAGACTTGATACAAAATAATATATTTTCCTAAGAGAAATGCTCTGATTTCAATGTACACATGCAGAACTTTAAAACCTGAATAAATATGACTGAAGAAACTATCAAGTGGAGGATGTTACTTAGGAGCTGAAGTATGGGATTTGCCTGTCTCTCTCTTTCTCTTGCCTTGGGCGATCTAGTTTAATTACAAAAGTTGCCTTTCATTCTGTTTAGTGTTTTTCAGCTATGCATGAAAAAAGTTAATCAAAAATAAAATGAAAAACTGTGATGGCTAATTCAAGTCCAATAGATTGCTGTTACCTAGCTCATCTTTGGGGATGAATTCCAAAATATTACTGCTAAAGCATCATTAGATGTACTACTGGTCTCTGCTTCTCTTAAATAAAGAGAAAAATTCCTTTAATTTCAGAATTTTTCAAAATGAGGAAATTATGAGAAAATCAGGGTTTTTCCTATCTTCATTTATTCCTTATTATAATTGTTGGGAGGTTTTGTAATAATAGAAGACACTAGACCAATAATCTCAGAGATGGGTAATATCTTCCTTTGGAGCAGATAGAGAAAGGAAATGTACCAGCTTTTCTTGTCCTCTAGTGTGCTTCTGCAGGGCAAGAAAATAACTCTTTTTCCCTGTACCCACCTTCAGTTCTTTGGCTAGGACCCTGTAAAATAGACTGACAAAAGACAGATTAATAAGAGAAAAACAAACACGTTTGCTAGCATGTGCATTGTGCGTACGTGCAGTAAAGAGTGACTCAAGGGGTATTTAGGACCTCGGCTCATATAGCATCTTAACAAAAGAACAATACATTTTTAGAGACAGAGACAAAGGAAAAGGACTGAGTTTCTAGGGTGGCAAGTTGTGGTAAGGTTAATATCCAGGGAAGCTAAGGGCAGGTAAGGGCTGGTCAATAAAGTTTGTTACATAGATCCTTTTGGTGTCCTCCTTGATAAGCATCCAGAGTTGTTTTAAGTAATTTCTGTCCTTGGTAGAGGAAGGAGAGACAGTTTTACAAATTTATACCCTGCTTTTAGGCAAAAAGGGGAAGGGCTGAGAACTTTTCTTGTGTCTCTTTCTCCTCATCTGCCTTCAACTCAAATAACCCTTATGCCTAAGAGGCCTGTTTTGAGTGGCACGTTTTGCTTCCTGTCACTTTGGAAGGACATAGGATTAAAGGGACTGTTGATTCTTGGCCTATCCTCCATGCGGCTCTCTTGTTGAGAAAGGGGACCCTGGTGCCGATTACCAGAGCCAACCCTGGGCGTGGCTTGTGCAGGTCTTCCTCAAGGGCTGAGATATCATTTTAGAACATTTCAGATCCTCTCTGTGAGAATACTACTGCACACCACAAACTAAGTGACACAGTTAGAGCTGTTAATAAATGTCACATCATTAATGAACTCTGATAAACCCAGACTTGTTTCTTTTTTGTTTTTTGGGAGGTGAAAGAAAAGATATAGGAGAGGGGTGGGAGACCAGTGAGGATTTTTGAGAGCCCTGATATTGTTTTGAAAGGTTGGTGTAAGTGTTGGTGGACAAAAACAGCATGTTATCAATGTAAGTCTGTGGCATTTTTAGCTAAGCCTGTCAGACGAAAGATTTCTAGATGGTGTATATCCATGGCTCCTGTGGCCTAAACAACCCTGAGTTTCTCAGTTGTTTGAAGTGAGTGGTGTTGAGACACAACATATGCTTCTTCCCCTCTATGCAGAGCAATGAAATTTGAAAATATGTGCTGAAAGAGAAAACATAGTTTCCTATGGCAATTTATCTCCAAGAAAGGACACCTTCCTGGGATAGTGATAATGGTTGCTAAAACCTCACTGAGAAAGATAATTCATTTGCCCAAATTTGGGCTTAGTTCATGCTGCAGCTGGCTCTGTAGATTGCCAAGGGACCATCAATCTACTTTGGAGGGAGGTGTGTTTGGGAATCATGTGGATGTGGCCTCCCTTTACTGATACTGGTTATGATAAAAGAGTTCTGGGGACTTTCAGAGTAATGTATACTATTCACATAACACAGCATTGTATGTCTCATGAAGTTTTTTTAAAAAACGCTGTTTAAACTTGCTTTCATAACAACCTGAATAAGTGAAAAAATATGTTGGAGTCGACTGAGGAAATCTGTGAACATTTTCTCAATAATAGCAACTTGACCAATGTCCTGTGCATATATATTTTTTCTTAACATCGAAGTCCAGTTACTTGAAGGTATTAAACATGTAACCCTCCTATTTTAACTTCCTGGTGGGGACAATAAGTCCCATATTCCAAACTTTAGCCAGCAGCTGACATAACAGCTGGGAAGCCAATTTACCAAAAGTCCAGCTTTGACTATTTCAAGGTCATATGTAGGACATACAAAATAATCAGAACTGTTCTCAGAGAATAACCAACATCATGGAGTGAAGGGTCAGCTCTGAAGCCAATGTACATGTCAAAAAGAGACACTTTTGAAAAATTGAGGTATAATTGACATACAACGTTGTGTTATTTTCAGATGTACACTTTACTAATCTGCTACTTGTCTATATTGAGCAATGATCACCACAATAAGTCTTGTTAATGTCCTTTGCCATACATTGTTACATAATTTTTTTCTTGTAATAAAAGCTTTGCAGATTTACTCTGTTAATAAAGATTGACTCCCATGTCTTTCAAATATGCAACACAGAATTATTAACTATGGTCACCATGTTGTATATTACATTCCCTTGATTTATTTATTTTACAACCAAAGTTTGTACCTTTTGACTTTCTTCACCCATTTCACTCACCTCCTACCCCCTGCTTCTGACAACCACAAGTTTGTTCCTTTATATCTGTGAGTTTGATTTTTTTTCTTAGATTCCACATATAAGTAAGATTGTATGGTATTTATCTTTGTCTGACTTAGTTCACTTAGCATAATGCCCTCAGGATCCATCCATGTTGTCACAAGTCACAATATTTCCTTTTTCATGGCTGAATAATATTCCATGGTATTAGATATATTTTCCTTATCCATTCATCCTTCAGTGGATATTTAGGTTGTTTTCATATCTTGATTATTATAAATAACACTTCAATGAACAAGGGGTGCATATATATTTTTGACTTGATGTCTTTGTTTTCTTCATATAAACACCCAGAAGTGAAATTGTAGGATCAAATAGTAATTTAATTTAAAATTTTTTTGAGGAAACCCCATATTGTTTTAAAGAGGCATGTTTTAAAACTGAGGTCTAATGAGTTGCCCAGGACTCTACTGAGGTCTCCTGCTTTTGGCCACATGAAAACAGGTTAATGATGAAGCACAACATCAGCTGTGGGGTGTTATGAAAAGATCACTGACTCGGGAAATCAGGAGACCTGATTCTTAGTCTCAGTTAATAATCATTAATTGTAATCTTCCTTTGTGAGCAAATGCTGTATTACTTACTATATGTCAGGCATCTTTGAATATATTTTCTCTAGTCTGTACAATAATACATCCAGGAAGATATTATTATTATCCCATGTGCAAGTTGAAGAAACAATTTTGGAGAGATTAAGTGACCTTCCCAAGGTAACTTGATATAGTATTCCAATACTACAGTCATGTAGTATTCCATTTCATGAACATAAATGTCTTGATTAGCTGGACATATCTTTTTATGAACATTAGGATCTTATATGAAACTTTTTCATTGTATTGGTTTCTCCTTTACTATTAGATACTAAATTCTGATTAAGGGACTGTGGGTTATTCTTTGTGCTTAGCAGAAATACTGCCGTTCATCAAGCATTAGATAAGTGTGTGCTGAATGAGTTGATGAAAATATTGGGGGAAAGTGAAGTCCCTCGAATTTGAGAAGGTTGACATGATTGGAAGCAGGTAGAGGGGGCTTCAAGGAAGTTAGGTGAAATGACATTTTTTTTCTGTATTTATGGAGATGGGAAGGTAGGGTAATAAAAACTACTTGAAATGACACTGAGATGAGCATGGTTAAGCATGGGTTACCTCCTTTTGTGAGGTTAATCAACTTTGTAAAAGACTAGTAAACAGAAGATATGTAAAATAGTTGATTAAACTACACACAAAAATACTTAGAAATGTGCTTAAATGTATTTGGCAGGTCAGTGATGATTTATGCCTGTACAGCAAAAATTCTATATCTATTTCTAACTTGACCATCTGTATGATTCACTTTGGGGAAATCTAATTACCCTTGAATATTTGACCTTCAGTGTGTCAACATAAACATTTTCACAACCTGGCTTCATGGAGATGTGGCAGCTGTGCTCGAGAGAAATAACATTTTTCTTTAGAAATGTTAAAGGCCACAGTCTACATTTTTTGTTTTGTATCTTTCCTTCTGACCCATTTGCACTTTTATTACTTTCTGAGTATTGTCCAGATGGATCTCATCCAGTAATGGGGAGAGAGGTGGGAGGTTGGAGGTAGGGGTTGTCACAACGAAGAAATGAGTTTATACATGTGAAACCTTAGAATAATGTCTGTCACGTAGTTAGAGCTCAGTAAACTCCTCCTGTCTTTTATACTTCTTACAGCTGAGTTATAAGGTAGTTATTTTATAGGCCTTATTCTAAGTCACCCAGGATGGGTGCAGAGCTCTTTATGTCTCTTCAGTCCAAGGTTGTAATTTGCTCTGAGAATTCTGGGGGTGAAGGTCAGTGGTCTCCACAATGGGGAGAAGTGAACTCCAAAGACTCTTTATCCATCAGGGGCATCGAGTGATCAAGAAGAGGTAGCAGGATTGAGCACTGATTGGATAGTTAGAGTGAAGCTGTATTAAGCTTATTATTTCATATGTGTCTTCTCATGATGTTGGTCATAATCTGATAGCTATAGGACTGGTCTTACCAGTTCATCCATTCACTCAGTGATCTGTTGATTCATCACTCATTTAACAAAAATAAAGCACTTGAGAGTTTCCTAGGATGGTTTCAGGTACTTCAGATACACCCATGAACAAACAGAAAAAGATTCCTGCCCTCCCTGGCTTACATTTTAGAAGAGGGAGACAGAAAATAAGCAATTAATGTAGTCTGTAAATGATATAGAACATGGGATGGTAATAACTGTTATGGAAAAGGAAAAGGTAGATCCAGGTAAAAGGGATCAGCAGTGCTTGATCAGGGTAGGATGGTCCAGCTAGGACTCACTGAAGAGGTGAGAACTGAGCAAATACTTGAAGGAGGTGAGGGAACGGACTGTGCAGCTGTTTGCAGGCAGAAGAGCTGACACCAAGGCTGTGCCTGTCGTGTTTGAGGTAAGAAGGCCTGCATGAATTTTTTGGAGTGAGCAAAGGGGAGAGTAGAAGGAGGTAAAATCAGCAGAGTTATGGAGGGCCAGGTGATGTAAGCCTGTTGGCCATTGTGAAACTTTGTGGTCACCTAATGGCAGGTCTGAATCAGTGTTTTAAAAGACCATTCTGACTTCTGTGTGGAGAACAGAGTCTAAGGGACAAGGATAGAGGCTTGGAGACCTGTTAGGAAGCTACTGTAGCTTCGGAGAGAGATGGCAGTAGAAATAAGAAGTAATTTGATTATGTTATACGTTTGGTCTAGAGTCAATATCCTAATGGAGTAGATGTAGGGTATGAGAGAAATAAAGAGACCCAAGAAAGACCCAAAAACTTTTTTGACATAGGCTCTGAGAAAATGGAGCTTCCAGCAAAGGAAATGTTTGTATTAGGTTTGGGCAAGAACATCAGGAATTCTTTCTTTTTTTAAGAAGTCAGTTAGCCATCTGGATTTATGAGTCTGGAGTTCAGGAAAAAGACCTTGGCTAGAGATGTAAATATGGGGGTATTTGGCATAAAAATATAATTGAAAACTATGGGGTTGGATAAGTTTGCCGAGGGAGTGAGTACACATTGAAAAATGGACCAACAGCTCAGTGCCAGGGGCATTCCAACATTAGTGGGGTGGGGTCAAGAAGAAAAACCAGCAAAGAAAACTGAGGAGTGACCAGTGATATAGGCAGAGAAGTAGGTGAGACATAGGTGCCCAGTGGGGAAAGGTATTAATGAGGGGTGATCAAACATGTCAATGCTTGTGACAAGTCAAGTAAAATGCGGAGCAACTGGATTTAACTATGTGAAAGTTGCTCGGTAACCTCGATGGGAGCAGTTTCACTAGATGCAGGGGAGTGAAAGCCTGCATAGAGTGGGCAAAGGAAGAATGGAAGGAGGTGAATTGGAGACACAATAGACTTGTGTCAAGACTAGTCTCCTAGATGGAATTTGAGCATTTCTGTCCTCCATTGGCTCATTAATGTGCCTGAAGTACCAAGTTAGAATTTCCTTACTTCCCTGTCAGAGAGACCCTGTATTCAACCACTGAAAAATGTAAATATTCTGACATTAGTATCTTGAAGTTATTATCATCATGGTATGGATTTGTCTGTTTGTACTGAATCCCTAGGGTGATGATGAAATTGTAGAATTTCAGAGCTTAAGGGATCTTAGGCATGACATAGCCCGACCCCTGTTAACAGAGATATTTTTGAGGAAAGTGACTTACTCAAGGTCACATATGTGATGGATGACAGACTCAATACTAGCACCCAGGACTTTGCTGTAGTGCCTTTTCAACTTCACAGTGTTTTCTCTTGGGTTTAACTCAACATGTATGTGGGACAAGTAAAGACATGAGGTAAGTGTCTGTTAAGTGAAAGAGAGAGTGAATGAAGGTGCTGATAGATGAGCAAAGACACTACAAAGCTTGAAATGTATGGGAAAAATAGTTGAGAGTCCATAAGGCTCATGGTTGGAGATTTGCTCTGGGGACACAAGAGAAAAAAGCCAGGGTGAGAAATTATAACAGGTAAGGGAACAATAAGTGAGAACTGCAGACTGAAAATTGTGAGTGCTTTTTACCTTGAAGGCATCAGGGATGTTTAAAACTGTTTTAGAAGTAAATGTGGACTGTTAATGAGGGTTAATGGAAGGGAGTGAAGATGGAAAAGCTCTTTACTAACTAGAATTGGATTGATGGCAATTTCTTTTTAATCCTCACTGACAACATAAAACTACTGACTTGGAGGCAGCAGGTTTACAACTCCCTGAGAATAACCAGATACAAGGGGTTTCAACTTGCTGGAACTCTTATTATGTGCTTGAATGACTCCTGAAACAAAAGAAAGCTGTGCATGATTGTTTAGGAAAGTATAAGATAAACAAAGCATCTGTTTTCTAACATCTACTAACTGTAAACTGATAGTTGTGTTATATTGGTCTCTGCTCATTTTAAGGGTATGTGATGAAGATGACTTTAGTGGTTCTTAAGTTCAGTACATAAATAAATGATGTTAAGACTCCACTTTAACTTATGCCCCTCCATTTTTTCATATGTATTTGCTGCTTTTCTTTCAGAAAGGAAAATGCACATTACAAGTTCTCTTGGAAATATTCCATCCTTTTTTTATGCCTTTCTTTTCTCTTTTGAAAGATCCCCCTCACACTGCATAAATAGAAATGTCCCTGAGATTCATTTGATTTCATGGATGGAAGACTACTCATTTCAAATATCTTTGGGAGAACCAGATAAAATAGCTACACTGTACTGCATTACCTGATTTAGTGCTGGGGACTGCTACAGGACTAGATGACTGTGGGAAATTGTAATGGGAAACTCAAGTTACTTTTCACTTTTAAGTTCATTGCTTTGAATCCAGTGGAGTTGAGAGTAGTCAAAAGTTATTACTATCTGATTTGACTGTTCACTGTTCCAAGTGAAATAAGTGAGTTGTGCCTCTGTTTTTCTGTAGTAAGGGAAATGCTCCTATCACCTGGGTGCTAAATGGCAGTTCTTGAGCAGTGTCAGCACAGAACTGGCTGGAAAAGGTGACTTGTTCTTTCTTTCCTGCAGCCATTACCTTGTCAGGGTGAAGGCATATTGGTGAAGCAGTTGGGGAAATCTTACGCCTCTGTTTATCAGGCTGTATCTATTCTTGGGAGACAAAGAAGCCATCCATTTGCAAAGCTGTCAATCTGGTACCCCCAGCCACCACTAAAAGCCACTTCAATTTATTTCTTCAGTTCTTTACACTTTGCAGAGAGTTTATTGTAAAGATGTATTAACCAGTAAGATGCCTTGAAGATAAATTGCACTCAACTTTGGGAAGAGATAGCAAGTTTTGCAAAGGTACCAATGGTGGTTTAAGAGAAAAAAAGCAGTCGTGCTTAATGCTGCTGGAAGCATCATTATCTAGACCTCAACCATTTAATTTTTGTTAGCATGTAGTTTTCATCTCTTATTTATTCTTCTCATTTGCTTCCTTCCCTTCATATTTAACATTTTTTTTCTGTTTATTCAATTTTGCTTTTATTTTTATTTTGTTTTGTTCCTGGTCTCTTGATTTTTCCCACCTATAAGGAAGAAAGAAATGGGCATTCAAATCATAATGGATCTTTTCCTCTCTGTTCAATCATAATCAGAGCAGACTAGTATTCCTAGAGCAAGGGTGTAACTCTCTCGATCTTACTTTGCTAGGATTAGTTGGTTTCCCTTGCCTGCAAGCCATAGAGTTCCACAGGAAACTGAGGAGGGCCAGTTTCCCCTTAGCAGCCACCCCTAAGCTTGAGACCAAGAGGGAAATGCCAATGTTTAGTCCCTTTTCTTATGCAAACATGAACATCATTCATGTTAAGTCTTATTATTTAAGTTTAAATGATCCCTTGACAATATTGGAGGCACAGACAATATTCTGAGGTCTGACTGAGCCATGTCTCTAGCCTAACTCTGGAGAGCTGGCTAGTGTAGGAATTCAGGGATGAGAACCATTGGGAAAGTATGGCCATTCCTTAAGAACTGTGTGTAATGTAGTCAATGACCAATTTCTCTTTTTTCCAAGTGGAACAATGTAAAATTTAAAAAAAGTTCTTGTGTGCTTTGAGTTTGCTGCTTTAAAAATGATGGATAAATTAAAAGATGACACAAATATGTCCAGGTGATTTTGACAGTTGAATATTGAGCAGTAATTATATATCAAGTCTGCACCAAACTGAAACATAGGCTTGTCTCTTGTTTATACGTGTAGTCTAAGGTTTATCTGAAATGTTGAAGCATTTTGCACATTATTGGGAATGGCTATAAGTAAAAAAGCAGAGGGAAACCTAAAATGGGCCTATTATTTTATATTTTTTCATTATTTAGATTTCCTTTGGGTTCTTAGGGGGATTTCTGAAGAATTTTGTTTTTACTATTAGTTATGTCAGTGGATATGCTTACTGGGCTTATAAATGTCAGAGTACTACATGACATTGTCAGGACATTGAAATCCTTGTACTATTTTATCCCTCAGGACTCTAAAATACCATCTGGTCGGGGTTAGTTTCTTTAATGCTCCTTGAATAACTCTCAACCCTGGGATGTCACCCCACCTGCATGCAACCTTTTCCTAACTTTGCTTTGAGGATTGACATCTGCTGGTCCATTAGGCCTCCCTCAATATTTGCTTTGCCCAGTTGCTCTGAAGTTTATATCCTTTAGATTGACATTGGTAGTCATCTAGGTTTCAGTTCAAGGCCTGTTTCCTCTAGAGGTTCCAACTGTCTCCCCTCTTTTTAGGAGTAATTATAGAATCTAATGTTTGTATCATTCATTAAATAAAATCACATGTGATCTTCTATTTTTACTGAATAGTTTTATGTTCCCTCTATGACAACAACTCCCAAATGCCTAAATGATGTCTTGCAAAGTATCTGCCAGACACTCCACCCCACATTCAGCCTAACAGAGCTCTGACTTCATATCAATTTGCTGTTCAGAGAATATTTGGTGAATGAGTGAATAAACTGGGTACTACTTTGTAGACAAACTTCATCCCAGAATTGTAACAAGAGCCAAAATACTGCCTTTTCTCCACTAAATTTCTCCTAACTGGCTTTTTTCTCTTTCTCCCTTTCCTCTTTTTGAATCATGATATTAATTTTTGAGCTGTTATTGATATTGGAGTAAGAATTCAAAGCACATGGGAAGAAAAGTATTCAGCATCTTTTATTCATTAATGCAATGTTTTCTGCTCTAGATTTAAAAAAAAATTTTATTTTAGTATTATTAATCTACAATTACATGAAGAACATTATGTTTACTAGGCTCCCCCTTTCACCAAGTCCCCCCCACATACCCTTTCACAGCCACTGCCCTTCAGCGTAGCAAGATGCTGTAAAATCACTACTTGTCTTCTCTGTGTGGTAGAGCCCGCCCAGTACCCCCCCACACATTATACATGCTAATTGCAATGCCCCCTTTCTTTTTCCTGCCCTTATCCCTCCAGTCCCACCCATCCTCCCCAGTCCCTTTCCCTTTGGTAACTGTTCGTCCATTCTTGGGTTCTGTGATTCTGTTGCTGTTTTGTTCCTTCAGTTTTTCTTTGCTCTTATACTCCACATATGAGTGAAATCATTTGGTACTTGTCCTTCTCCGCTAAGCTTATTTCACTGAGCATAATACTCTCTAGCTCCATCCATGTTATTGCGAGTGGTAGGATCTGTTTTTTTCTTATGGCTGTGTAATATTCCATTGTGTATATGTACCACATCTTCTTTATCCATTCATCTACTGATGGACATTTAGGTTGCTTCCATTTCTTGGCTATTGTAAATAGTGCTGCAATAAACATAGGGGTGCATCTGTCTTTTTCAACCTGGGCTGCTGCATTCTTAGGGTAAATTCCTAGAAGTGGAATTCCTGGGTCAAATGGTATTTCTATTTAGAGCATTTTGAAGAACCTTCATACTGCTTTCCACAATGGTTGAACTAATTTACATTCCCACCAACAGTGTAGGAGGGTTCCCCTTTCTCCACAACCTTGCCAACATTTGTTGTTTGTCTTTTGGATGGTGGCGATCCTTACTGGTGTGAGGTGATATCTCATTGTGGTTTTAATTTGCATTTCTCTGATAATTAGCGATGTGGAGCATCTTTTCATGTGTCTGTTGGCCATCTGTATTTCTTTTTTGGAGAACTGTCTGTTCAGTTCCTCTGCCCATTTTTTAATTGGATTATTTGATTTTTGTTTGTTGAGGCATGTGAGCTCTTTATATATTCCAGCCCTCAATCCTTTATCGGATCTGTCATTTATGAATATATTCTCCCATACTGTAGGGTTCCTTTTTGTTTTATTGATGGTGTAATTGCTGTACAGAAGCTTTTCAGCTTAATATAGTCCCACTTGTTCATTTTTGCTGTTGTTTTCCTTGCCCGGGTAGATATGTTCAAGAAGAGGTCGCTCATGTTTATGTCTAGGAGGTTTTTGCCTATGTTTTTTTCCAAGAGTTTAATGGTTTCATGGCTTACATTCAGGTCTTTGATCCATTTTGGATTTACTTTTGTATATGGGGTTAGACAATGGTCCAGTTTCATTCTCCTACATGTAGCTGTCCAGTTTTGCCAGCACCATCTGTTGAAGAGACTGTCATTTCGTCATTGTATGTCCATGGCTCCTTTATCAAATATTAATTGACCGTATATGTCTGGGTTAATGTCTGGAGTCTCTAGTCTGTTCCATTGGTCTGTGGCTCTGTTCTTGTGCCAGTACCAAACTGTCTTGATTACTATGGCTTTATAGAAGAGCTTGAAATTGGGGAGTGAGATTCCCCCCTCCTGTATTCTTCTTTCTCAGGATTGCTTTGGCTATTCAGGGTCTTTGGTGTTTCCATATGAATTTTTGAATTATTTGTTCCAGTTCATTGTAGAATGTTGCTGGTAGTTTCATAGGGATTGCATCAAATCTGTATATTGCTTTGGGCGGGATGGCCATTTTGATGATATTAATTCTTCCTAGCCACGAGCATGGGATGAGTTTCCATATGTTAGTGTCCCCTTAGTTTCTCTTAAGAGTGACTTGTAGTTTTCAGAGTATAGGTCATTCACTACTTTGGTTAGGTTTATTCCTAGGCATTTTATTCTTTTTGATGCAATTGTGAATGGAATTGTTTTCCTGATTTCTCTTTCTATTGGTTCATTGTTAGTGTATAGGAAAGCTACAGATTTCTGTGTGTTAATTTTGTATCCTGCAACCTTGCTGTATTCCGTTATCAGTTCTAGTAGTTTTGGGGTGAAGTCTTTAGGGTTTTTTATGTACAATATCATGTCATCTGCAAATAGTGACAGTTTAACTTCTTCTTTACCAATCTGGATTCCGTGTATTTCTTTGTTTTGTCTGATTGCCATGGCTAGGACCTCCAGTACTATGTTAAATAGCAGTGGGGAGAGTGGGCATCCCTGTCTAGTTCCTAATCTCAGAGGAAAAGCTTTCAGCTTCTCGCTGTTCAGTATAATGTTGGCTGTGGGTTTATTATATACGGCCTTTATTATGTTGAGGTACTTGCCCTCTATTCCCATTTTGCTGAGAGTTTTTATCATGAATGGATGTTGAACTTTGTCAAATGCTTTTTCAGCATCTATGGAGATGATCATGTGGTTTTTGTCTTTCTTTTTGTTGATGTGGTGGATGATGTTGATGGATTTTCGAATGTTGTACCATCCTTGCATCCCTGGGATGAATCCCACTTGGTCATGGTGTATGATCTTTTTGATATACTTTTGTATTCGGTTTGCTAGTATTTTATTGAGTATTTTTGCATCTACGTTCATCAGGGATATTGGTCTGTAATTTTCTTTTCTGGCGGGGTCTTTGCCTGGTTTTGGTATTAGGGTGATGTTGACTTCATAGAATGAGTTTGGGAGTATTCCCTCCTCTTCTATTTTTTGGAAAACTTTAAGGAGAATGGGTATTATGTCTTCTCTGTGTGTCTGATAAAATTCTGAGGTAAATCCGTCTGGCCCGGGTGTTTAGTTCTTGGGTAGTTTTTTGATTACCGTTTCAATTTCTTTGCTCATAATTGGTTTGTTTTACTTTTGTGTTTCTCCCTTGGTCAGTCTTGGAAGGTTGTATTTTTCTAGGAAGTTGTCCATTTCTTCTAGGTTTTCCAGCTTGTTGGCATATAGGTTTTCATAGTAGTCTTTAATAATTCTTTGTATTTCTGTGGAGTCTGTCGTGATTTTTCCGTTCTCATTTGTGATTCTGTTGATATGTGTTGATTCTCTTTTTCTCTTAATAAGTTTGGCTAAAGGCTTATCTATTTTGTTTATTTTCTCAAGGAACCAGCTCTTGGTTTCATTGATTTTTGCTATTGTTTTATTATTTTCAATTTTGTTTATTTCTTCTCTGATCTTTATTATGTCCCTCCGTCTGCTGACTTTAGGTCTCATTTGTTCTTTTTTTTCCAATTTTGATAATTGTGATGTTAGACTATTCATTTGGGATTGTTCTTGCTTCTTCAAGTGTGCCTGGATTGTTATATACTTTCCTCTTAAGACTGCTTTCGCTGCATCCCACAGAAGTTGGGGCTTTGTGTTATTGTTGTCATTTGTTTCTATATATTCCTTGATCTCTATTTTAATTTGTTCGTTGATCCATTGATTATTTAGGAGCATGTTGTTAAGCCTCCATGTGTTTGTGAGCCTTTTTGTTTTCTTTGTAGAATTTATTTCTAGTTTTATACCTTTGTGGTCTGAAAAGTTGGTTGGTAGAATTTCAATATTTTGGATTTTGCTGAGGCTCTTTTTGTGGGCTAGTATGTGGTCTGTTCTGGAGAATGTTCCATGTGCACTTGAGAAGAATGTATATCCTGTTGCTTTTGGATGTAGAGTTCTATAGATGTCTATTAGGTCCATCTGCTCTACTGTGTTGTTCAGTGCTTTTGTGTCCTTACTTATTTTCTGCCCAGTGGATCTATCCTTTGGGGTGAGTGGTGTGTTGAAGTCTCCTAGAATGAATGCATTGCAGTCTATTTCCCCCTTTAGTTCTGTTAGTATTTGTTTCACATATGCTGGTGCTCCTGTGTTGGGTGCATATATATTTAGAATGGTTATATCCTCTTGTTGGACTAAGCCGTTTATCATTATGTAGTGTCCTTCTTTATCTCTTGTTACTTTCTTTGTTTTGAAGTCTATTTTGTCTGATATTAGTACTGCAACCCCTGCTTTCTTCTCGTTGTTGTTTGCCTGAAATATGTTTTTCCATCCCTTGACTTTTAGTCTGTACCTGTCTTTGGGTTTGAGGTCAGTTTCTTGTAAGCAGCATATAGATGGGTCTTGCTTTTTTATCCATTCTATTACTCTGTGTCTTTTGATTGGTGCATTCAGTCCATTTACATTTAGGGTGACTATTGAAAGATATGTACTTATTGCCATTGCAGGCTTTAGATTCGTGTTTACCAAAGGTTCAAGGTTAGCTTCTTTAGTATCTTGCTGCCTAACTTAGCTCGCTTATTGAGCTGTTATATACACTGTCTGGAGATTCTTTTCTTCTCTCCCTTCTTGTTCCTCCTCCTCGATTCTTCATATGTTGGGTGTTTTGTGCTGTGCTCTTCCTAGGAGTGCTCCCATGTAGAGCAGTCCCTGTAAGATGTGCTGTAGAGGTGGTTTGTGGGAAGCAAATTCCCTCAGCTTTTGTTTGTCTGGGAATTGTTTAATCCCGCCATCATATTTAAATGATAGTCGTGCTGGATACAGTATCCTTGGTTCAAGGCCCTTCTGTTTCATTGCATTAAATATATCATGCCATTCTCTTCTGGCTTGTAGGGTTTCTGTAGAGAAGTCTGATGTTAGCCTGATGGGTTTTCCTTTATAGGTGACCTTTTGCTCTCTAGCTGCCTTTAAAACTCTTTCCTTGTCCTTGATCTTTGCCATTTTAATTATTATGTGTCTTGGTGTTGTCCTCCTTGGATCCTTTCCGGTTGGGTTTCTGTGTATTTCTGTGGTCTGTTCGATTATTTCCTCCCCCAGTTTGGCGAAGTTTTCAGCAATTATTTCTTCCAAGATACTTTCCATCCCTTTTCCTCTCTCTTCTTCTTCTGGTACCCCTATAATATGGATATTGTTCCTTTTGGATTGGTCACCCAGTTCTCTTAATATTGTTTCATTCCTGTAGATCCTTTTATCTCTCTCTATGTCAGCTTCTATGCGTTCCTGTTCTCTGGTTTCAATTCCATCAATGGCCTCTTGCATCCTATCCATTCTGCTTATAAATCCTTCCAGAGTTTGTTTCATTTCTGTAATCTCCTTTCTGGCACTTTGTGATCTCCCTCCGGACTTCATCCCATATTTCTTGCATATTTCTCTGCATCTCTGTCAGCATGTTTATGATTTTTATTTTGAATTCTTTGTCAGGAAGACTGGTTAGGTCTGTCTCCTTCTCTGTTGTCTCTGTGATCTTTGTCTGCCTGTAGTTTTGCCTTTTCATGGTGATAGGAATAGTTTGCAGAGCTGGGACAAGTGATGGCTGGAAGAACTTCCCTTCTTGTTGGTTTGTGGCCCTCCTCTCCTGGGAGAACAGCGACCTCTAGTGGCTTGTGCTGGGCAGCTGCACACAGACAGGGCTTCTGCTTCCTGCCCGGCTGCTATGGAGTTTATCTCCGCTGTTGCTGTGGGCGTGGCCTGGCTCGGGCAGCTACTCCAAAGTGGTGGAGTTGTGTTGGAGGGAGAGTGGCTGGGAGGCTATTTATCTCCGTAAGGGGCCTCCGTGCTCCCTGCAGCCCAGGGGTTAGGGTGCCCAGAGATCCCCGGATTCCCTACCTCTGGATTAAGTGTCCCACCCTGCCCCTTTAAGAGTTCCAAAAAGCTCCCGCCAAAACAAAACAACGACCACAAAAAAAAAAAAAAAATTCAAAAAAATAAAAATAAAAAAATAAAAAATGGCCTCTTGTTTTTCTTTATTCTCCGGCGCCAGCCTCAGGCATCTGCTCAGTGGTCTTGCTGCCCTGTTTCCCTAGTATTGGGGTCCCTAGGCCTTTAAGACTTCCAAAAAGCGCTTGCCATAACAAAACAACAACAACAACAACAACAACAACAACAAATGGCCGCTCGCTCTTCTTATGTCCTCCGGCGCCAGGCCTCCGGTACCCGCTCACCGTTCTTGCTGCCCTGTTTCCCTAGTATCCAGGGCCCCCCGCGCACGCACTGTGTCTGCGCTCTGGTCCGGATGGCTGGGGCTGGGTGTTCAGCAGTCCTGGGCTCCCTCTCCCTTCCGCTTTGACTCCTCTCCTTCTGCCGGGAGCTGGGGGGAGGGGCGCTCGGCTCCCTCCGGTCCGGGGCTTGTATCTTACCCCCTTCGCGAGGCGCTGGGTTCTCTCAGGTGCGGATGTGGTCTGGATATTGTCCTGTGTCCTCTGGTCTTTATTCTAGGAAGGGTTGTCTTTGTTATATTTTCATAGATATATGTGGTTTTGGGAGGAGATTTCCACTGCTCTACTCACGCCACCATCTTGGCTCCACCCCGAACTTGCTCTAGATTTTAAAAGCTTCAGTGAATAAATGTAAAGTCTATCTAAACAACAATCAAGAAATCAAAGACCATTTAAGAACCTGCCATGATTTAGGAATTAAAAATAAACGCTCATGTTTGGGTAGTGGTGCTGAGGAGGGCAAGAGGAGTAAGAAAAGTGTTGAGAAGTTACTTGGTTTAGTGGAATGGACACAAGCTTTACAAGTCGGTGGGAGAAGGTGAAGCATGAATCACACTTGAGTATCTATAATATTTAAGGCACTGTATTAGGCATTTTACATCAACTTATCAACCCTTGCTGGAGGTACAATTAATTCTATTTTACAGA
This sequence comes from Manis pentadactyla, assembly GCF_030020395.1. Lineage (NCBI taxonomy): Eukaryota > Metazoa > Chordata > Mammalia > Pholidota > Manidae > Manis > Manis pentadactyla. Next base: position 75,497,412 of record NC_080022.1, on the reverse strand, counting down.
AGTGAAATTGAGGCTCACAGAGTTTAAGTGCTGTTCCTAAGGCCACCCAGCTAATAAGCAGCAGGACTAAAATTTAAACCTGTTTGATGCCCAAAGCTCTGCTCATTTTGCTGTATTATAGTCACAATCATATCATAATTTTTATGGGAATCAGATGGACATAGGTTTGACTCCAACCTCACAAACCTACTGGATTATACCTGTTTAGCCTGCTGGATTTCCTTGTATATAGGTACTGATTGAAGAAAAGATTTTAACATTATTTAATATTCTATATACCTTACCAGAAGTAACTCCTAAAAAATATTGCTAGCATACACCAGATTCAGAAAATTAGAGAAAGTAGAGTAATTCCCAATAGTCTCACCAACAGCTAAAGATAAAAAATGTTACATAAAGTTCCACCTTCTCCTATGGTGACTCTGCCTAGAGCTGAATCTTTGTTAAGGAGAAAGCCTCTGGTTTTCGCCACCCAAAGCTGTAATGTGCCATGTAAGTAATATACAGACACATCAGCGACCTCCCTCAGGGAATCTTTTTTTCATGAATGGCTGTGGACAAAATGAGGTCATAATCAATGAATATACATAGGGATCACACTTTGCTAAGGTTATGGAATGATATAAATTAAATATGATACCAACTTTGGAGAAATCAAATTGAGGTTACAACACTACATTGGAAGCATTAGATTATCTCTGCTTGGCTTGGCTAACATTTGCTCACTTGCTGGCTTTGTATTTAATCTGATAAATCCTTGAGGAGGCAGTTCTTAGGGAGGGGTCCCATTCTGGGGAACTCTTCTCTGTGAAGTCTAGGGAAGTCTTCACAAACATTATCTTGCCAGAAGTTCCAGATACTACTACCTGGTTGAAACCCTGATTTAGTTAAAATATCAGTCTGTTTGGGGGCTCCCCATTTCAGTTTGGAACTTTAATCAGTTTTGTGCAAAAACATATGGGTCATCATGGACTTGGTTCTGAAATGTGGGTGGTGGTGAGGAATATATTCTTTTCTGTTTGGGTGTGAGTCTTCAGTTTCATTGTCTGCAAATGGAGAGGTTTAGACCACATAAATGCTTAACCTTTTTGAAGCCAGAGCCTCTTTCTAGAAGCTGATGGAATCTATGCAAACTCATCTCAGAAAAATGTACATACCTGTAATTTCAGGTTGTTGTTATTCCACTTACAGACTCTCAGGAGCCCAAGAACCCTTGGTTGGAGAATTACTGGATGAAATGATCTCTTGGCTTCTTTCTTGTTCAAGTATTCTACTATTCTACCTTTTCTATGATGATTTGGGTGATTGTCATGATACTAATAAATATTGGATATGAACTATTTAAGTAGATTTAACTTCTGTATTTATAAGTGACAAAATGTCATATGATAGTTTCCTTTCTTAAAAACAGGTCTTTCTGAACCTTGTCTGCTCTTTAGAATCACCTAGGGAGTTTTCAAAAATTTCAGTGTCTGGCCACACCCCAAATACTTAAATCAGAATCTCTGGGGGTGGATCCCAGGCATCAGTTTATTAAAGCTACTCAGGTGGTTTCAGTGTGTAGCCAGGTGTGAGTCAGTGCTCTGGCAGGATTGAAACATCTTCAGAAGTTTCAGATAACAGGAACATCAACCACCAGCTGAAGATGAAAGGACGTTCTGTTCTTTCTCTGCTTTCAATTGCCCAGTGTTAAATCCTGTATTTCCAGCTCAAAATAAGGTTCTGAAAACTCTTGTGTGTAATTATGCTCCCAATGTGTTAGCTCTTGGATAAGCTGGGCAAGTGTAACAAGTCCTTGTTACAAATATTGTGTTACAAATAGTGAATGGCCTTCCTGGTAATGCATATAGATGTGGGGAGGGCTATATTAGGAAATCTGCTCTGCCACAAGCACACATCAGAAAGCTTTGTTTTCAATATAAGAACAATTACCATTGTTATATGCCAAATTGTGTGCAAATTGTTTTATTATAAACTCACTGTTGGTCCCTATTTAACTGGGAAATCATTTGCTCTAAATTTATCTATTCTCTGCGTGACATTGACATTTGCTGGCAATGCCAGACTTACTTCACTTATAAGAAAAGTTTCCATGGAGAACAGGCAATGCTTTTATGAACTAATTAATAATCTCTAGAAGATCTTTGGAAGCTTCTTGCATGTTAACTCTTCCTGCTCTCTTGCTAATTTTGACTCTTCATCTAACTCATAGACAGAAACAATGGCTGTCATGAAATGGAGCAGTAAAAGCTTTCTTCATCAGACCAGTTCTGCAAGGAAAGAATGCTTACTGCCAAAGCTTGAAGATGAGGAATGAGATGTATAATGAAAAGTTGTTTATTTTTAAGAGTTTTACAAGTCAATTTGAGTTACTTCATCAGCCAAGTTTTTATCTCTGTACTAGGCAGCGATGACATGTTTTCAGTTTGAAAAAATGTCCATCTTTGCTTCCCATGGCATCTGTACTATATTCAAACCACTCTGCATTTAATGCAGACTAAGTCTTTTCAAGTCACATGGTCTATTTGAGTAATAGGAGCCCATTAAAAATGACAGAGACAACTCATATTATAGTGATTTCTCCCTTTGTGGGTTTTGCAATTTCCTTACCATGCTTTGGTGTTTGAAGATGACATTTTGAAAATTGGATTTAACTACTTGAAAACCTATGACATCGAATTATCAGCAGCCACTTGGCAACCTGGAAGGACCTCACTTGCTCACCACCATCTGTTTACCACTTCTTAAGAAAAGGATAAACTTCTTTAGAGGATGTCTTGCTTTATACACATCCTTTTGTTATTTTTTTTTAGAAACGCTATTTAACTCTAGATCTAAGGGAAAATAATATATGAATCCTCTGAGTCATTAAGTGGTACAATCTGAGTGTAAATTTCCTGGCACCAGTGAGGACTTCAGCTCTTGATTGTGACTGTTGCTAACCCAAATATTGCCACCAAGAAAAGGGCACCTATTAATCATTACTATTCTAAACACATTGAAGCACCTGGGAAATCTTTGATTTAGCCAGGGTGTGTTTGACTACAAAAGGCAATGGCATACATTTGTATGTGTAATTATTTTCTACATATATTGCATTTGAAAATTGGCTGAAATTTATGTTGCTTAATCTTGACCAGAACTAGAAGAAGTACCTAAACAATTACAACAAAACGAAAGCTAGTTTAACACCTGACTTGCCAAGGGCTTACTTTCAAAGAAGTATTGTTCACAGAAACCAAAACCCTGCTTATTATTTGGGCTTCAATTACAGGACAGCATGTAGTAGGTTTTCAGTAATAAACATGGAACCAACTGAATGAATGAAAGTGTCTGTCTTGTATACTTGAACTAAGAATTGCATTTTGAATAGGAGACATGCTCTTTAAAAAATTTATAATATTTATATCAAACCTCACAATTTTTATTAAAAGTTCTAATGATTAAATTATTGCCCATCTACTCAGGCTGCTTTTAATATCACCTTTGTTCGTGTAACCATGGCCACCTCTTTGGTATCTCTGCCTGAGGTCCTGAGCTCTCCTTCCTCAACGGGTCACTTGGCTCTGCATCGTGTAGGATGGGAATCATCTGAGGGCACGGGCAGTCTTGAAATGGGATTATATTTTTCATGGCCTTTCTGTTATGGCCTGATTTTTTCATGTTCCCCAATTCCTAATGCCCAGTACTTCAGAATGTGACCGTATTTGGAGATAAGGTCTTTAAAGAAATAATTAAGTTAAAATAAGGTCATTAGGGTAGGTCCTAACCCAGTATGACTAGGTCCCATAAGAAGAGGAAATCTGGACACAGGTGGAAGACCATGTGAGGACGCAGATGGAAGGCAACTAGCTACATGATAAGGAGAGAGGCCTTGGAAGAAACCAACTCTGTAAAACCTTGATCTCAGGCTTTCAGTCTCCAAAACTGTGAGAGAATAAATTTCTGTTCTTTAATCCTCTCAGGCCATGTTACTTTATTACGACAACCTTAACAAATGAATTCAGCTTTCTCGGTTTTCTAAATTGTTACTCTTCCTTCCCAGATATCAGTAGTCTTTGAACACTGAAATACATTCTAAGCTCCATGTTACATACAAAGCTTCAAGTTAGTTTGTTTCTATGTTCCTTAGACCACTGATAAAACTGATCATAAGATTTTCCTAGATTATCTCTTCTGATATTCACAGTTGCATATTTCCTAGTTTTTGCAACATAGGAAAGAGGAGCTCTTTTAAGAAGTTCCTATAAATTAGAAAAAGTTTATTTATCATAGTTTTAGCAAAAGTTGCCTGAAGAGGAAGATTTTCCATCTATGGCTTGTATCTGTATCATATAAGATGGAAGTGAGGAGAAAATGCCAAAAGATGTAGATTAATTTATATTGTGAATATGCATAGATTGCACATTATTATTTTTCTGCCTTATCACTTGCTCATTCTAGCATTCCATGGCAATGAAGAAATACAAAGATACTGGAACAGATGATTAGAAGTTTGTATTTGTCATGGGATCTGGTGTCCACTGAAATCCAAGTTTGTGGCAGGGAAATCAGAGCCTGGTAGAGCAGGCAGCTATCCAAATGCTGTGAAGTGCCAAGGAAGCCCGGGAAGACCTTTTTGTCTTCCTATCTCTCCTAAACTCACAGTCAGGGCTAAAAATGCTGTTATTAAAGAGTCTATGTTTTATGGTAAAGAAAACTTTCAATCATTAAAAACATCTTTAAAAATCCAAATTCTGCCTGAAGGAGCTGAGCAGTATTTGGCCTTATGGTGGTGATGTGATGAAAATGACTTTTGTTTTGGGTTATCTTTAGAATAATAAATTGAGAAAAACAGATGAAACAATCTTTTCCTTTTGGTGGTTTGGATGATCTCCAGATCATTTGGGCTACTTGAGATGATCAATGATGTTAGGGGCTATTTGAGATCACTCCCTAATTAGGGATTAAAAGCAGTAGCTCTGGGGATTTGGACATTAAGCTTGGAGTTATTGTGTCATGGAGGTTAAAGGGCAAGTAAGATCATGGGTATGTCATGCTCTGTGCATCTGTCTAAGGGCTTCATGTGAGGGCACTGTGCTAACAGCCCTGCAATCATGCTTAATGAAAAATCATATTTAATGTATAATCATGAAATGGTTGCCTAGATAATCTTGGAAATCTGAAATTTGTCATGTTCCTAAAGAAACCTTCTGCATGTACAGATATATTCCTGTCATTCCATTAATCATAAGAGGAGCTTCTGGTATATCAATAATGAAAGGCTGACTAATGTTTCTAATGATGACCCTAAGGCATGACAAAAACTCTTAAATGTTTTTTGAATCTTCAAAGAGAGTAAGTTATATTTCTCATAATCCAAATGTATTTTTATTGTATTCTATTTCTCTGGAAACTAGTAATTTGTATGTAGTATTATATATATATCTATATAACATATGTATACTCAGCATGGTGAGTAAAAAAGTAGGGGCTTTGGAATCAAACAACTTGATTTACATCACAGCTCTTCATTTGCTATCCCTGTGATATCAGAAAGATATGTAACACCACTTACCCTCAGGTTTTGCATCTGAAAAATGGGTATAACAATGCCTGTCTTTCAGGATGTTGTGAGGACTAAATGATATATAAAATATATTCAATCATGCTTGCCACATAGAAGTGTCTGAAAATGTTTAATTCCTATCTCCCTGGTCAAACACATTAATCAAAATATCCCATTTTCTGACCAAAGCAGATAAAGAATTTACTGTGCATCTACATAGATTTAGGTGCATGGAAAAAAAGATGAGACTAAGCATAGTAGGATAGTGTGTCCCTTGTAGGTGGGGCTGTCTTTTACCTAGGCTTGTTTTCGGGGTGCTGGCTTCTGTGACTTTAATTTGCAGGCTTATTTTCTTTAGGATAATGAATTTTTATTTAAATCTGGTGAATTTCCTTTGAGCTCCTTTTAAGTCATTTGAACACAGGAAACACTTTTTTCATGCTTTTAGAGTTTTTCTGATTGACTTTGTTCTCCAAAAAGGGCTGATTTTAATATCTTAAGTGATAAAAAGTGCCTTTGACATGAATGAAGCAATTTAATTAGTAAATCCAGAAATTATAAAGGATTGGAAATCACACCCTCCATCCTTTTAAGAAAACAGTGTAGTGAAACTTTTGTTAGGTGCATACAATGTGTTGAAAGAGTTCTGTACCATGTACCTTGAAAGAAATAAAGCAATTCAGAAAACTTTGCAAGAGGTCTACTAAGGGAATTATATAACTGGTCAGTTAGCTGATTGGTACACCTTATGGGTCAAAACTTCTGTAATTTACAGAAAGTGCATATTAAGCATTTAATAATGCATAAAATTAAAACCTCCTATTGAAATTCAACATATTAAGTAGACAAAAGGGCTAATATAATTGTGAGGTGGTCTAATTTTTGAATTAGTTCACCTCAGAGTACCTTAATCCTGGAGTAAGTAATATACAAAGGCTCATTTAATGTTGTAGCTAATGGGAATTTAGTGTCAGTTTGCCCATCTCATGATGATATTGTGTGAATTATTTCTAGTCAGTTTACTATGAGTACTATCCTGTAGTATGTCATCACTAAACAGGGAACATTGCTCTAACTGCTAGACATAAACATAATAACATGTTCCACTGTAAAACTATCTACAGTATATAAATACTGATGCTATACTCAAAAGCACCATCATTTTTTATTGCCTTGGTAATGGAGTGTTCCAGAGAGACATGTAGACGGATGATTAGTGATTGGTGGATTTTATGCCAGTATCTTCAAATGTTAAAGAGCAACCCTGATGATAGCAGTTGGAGGAATCAAAGAGCAGCTGATTCCTCTTTCGAAAGCGAATTATCGGGTTAAACTCTGATAATGTTGCACCTTAAATCACAGGTAATGATAAGGAATATAGGCAAGTACACTTCAAATATGGTAGGTAAAAAAGCATACTACTGCTTTAATACTAATATTAGGGCATTATAATAGGAATTAGAATGTAATTTTTACTCATAAGAGCAGTTCACAAAAAAATGGGGAGAATTAGTTCAGCTGTATATTTTTCAGTGTTTTAAAAATATGCATGCACTTTATTTATTGAGGTACATCTAATAACATGAGCAAATCTTAGTGTACAGTTGATGAATTTTGACATGTGTATACACTTGATGTTACTTTAATGATGTTTTAATTCTCAATGGTAGTGAACAGTAGTGGAAAATGAAGTTTTTGAAATGTAAGTATGGTTAATAGTTGTGTAAGTTTAAGAGACACTTGGCAATTCGGCTTTGTTTTCAGACATAGAACAACCAGTTGAAGAGCTAAAAAGTTTAAAAAATAACAATTTAAGCATGCAAATGGGGTTGAGAATCAGAAGAAAATCACACTGATGAGGATGAGCCATATTGGGTCTTGATCCAGTTCTCAGTCACAATGTTATTTCCATGTTTTTTTCTTTTGCACTGAACCAGCTTTGCAAAATGTATTTGTGGGTGGAGAACCTTCCAAAGTCTGAAATGGGTGGGTCAGTTCTAAGAGTTGAATAAGGGGTATGAGTCACAATCCAACTCACTAAGTTGGGGAGGTCAAGTTGACCTTTATGACATGCCTTTATGACATACAATCTTTCTTGCCTCTGTAGTACACCGATAAGAGCTGTGCATGATTTGTACATTTGAAGGGTCATTTTTGGTGTCATCTGAGCAGAAAGCTCCTTTGGACCTTCATTTTGTTTAGAGATGCTGCATTCTTTAGCCACAGTCTCATAACATATATAGAAATTATGCCCCACATGGATTTTTACTAATATGGGCGGAAAGTAGCTTTTGATAGCAATGTTTCAACTATTGGTACCTTTTGGTAATTGCTAAAAATCTCAGTTGTCATCAGGATATATATGTTAACTATTTTGAATGTTTTTTGTAGGTAAGTAGGTTTTCCAATATTAGCAAAATAAAACATATTGTTTTCCCAAATTTCAATAACACACAGATTTTTGGGTAGTGTAACAAATAATGTGGAGGTCTTTCAAACATATAAGGACACTGTAGAAACTCCCTCTAAATCATTGTACAATTTTTTGGTAGCTGGTCTTGAGAATAAAGGGTTATAATCTGTGCATATCAACTATTGGGATCCTTGTTGTAAGAACTAAGTTTCCTTTAACATGTAGCTATACTTCCATTAATAAAAACTGGGATGGCACCTATGGTTTGCCTAGAGCTGATTGTGTCATTCCTTCCTTCCTTTCTTTTTTTAAGATTGCAATAAGCCCTAAACCCCTACTTTGCTTCAGATGCTGTAAATTGGTTTACAGTAATTTTCACATCTTCAACTTTAACATCTGTAAATATAAGGGCATATATTAAATCCTTAGTTATATTTGTGGGAGCCCAGAATCTGCTAGGACCAGAGTTGTGTCAAAGGTACCTGTAGGCATATTTCTCCTGGCATTACACAACAGAAATCAAGAAGGAGTAAACATTGTTCAATTGGAAAGAGATCAGTTTCAGAGACATAGTCAACTCTATCGTATGCACTACAATACAATTATGAAACATATAATGTACCATGAAATGTCTTGATTTTGTTTTCTAGAGGCCTGAGGGTACTACAATGACATGTAGAAAAAGAGAAGAGAGTAACCTCTTTGTGAGAACTTAGGGTCAGAGTCTGTAAAGCTGTAGAGTAAGGATAGTATTTATTTTTGGCATCCTGTTACTTCTTTTAGTGCCCCATTTCTCTTTCAAAGTGTTCTTTTCTTTACTTTCAGCTGCAATCAGTTAAGGTCCACAAGATTAGCTGAAGATAGTTCAGATTGCTTTTTTGGAGAGGTATTTTTTTTGCAATTTAGTAAGTGTTTTCATGACAAAAAGCTTCAAAATGGAAAAAAGAATGAGTTTCTAATGGTGGATTCTTTATTTTTATTTATTAATTCTTAAAATTTTTTTTCTTTTCTTTGTGAATTCTTTATTTTTTTAATAGAAATCAGAACAGTCCAAATCAAGCCTTTAATTTATAAATGTTTAGGATAGTGTTCATGATTTAAAGAAACAATTGGAAAGGAATGAAAAGGAACAGATGGAAGCAGAGGTCAAACACACATTGATTGACACTAGTTTTCTTCTTTTTAACTTAAATGTAGTTGATATACAATACTATATTGGTTTCAAGTACACAACACAGTGGTTCAACAGTTATACATCTAATGGTGGATTCTCAAAGTTCATACTTAACTGGTAGAAAAGGAGATAACTTTCAGATGAAAGCACGCTGATTACTGCCTAATCCAAACGGGCCCTTTGGCAAAATTGCGCATCAGGAACCTAGCACATGTGTTCTAGAATAGGCATGTCTACAGAGGGAACTGAAGGGTTTATTTCGACTGTGCTGTTTGTGATGGTCTTAGGTAGGGTGATTAGGTAATTAACCATGTAATTTATTAAAGCCTGGCCATCTTGACCCACCGGGCGATAGAGCCCCTGTGGAATCTTCTGAGGTTGTTTGGACTTGGATCACAGCTTAGTTCTCACTCTGCCCACTCATGTTTTCAGCTACTCCCTTCCAAGATGTTGATACCTCGTGTAGTCCTTAAAAAACATTCTTAACCCTAAACACTCTGTTTCAGACACTGCTTCCTGAGAACTAAAGTGGCACGGACAAGCAACTGATTTGTCTGCTTATAAATCCTGTTAAGTTTTCCCAAAGCTGGTGACGGGGCCTGACATGGGAGCACTCAGCATGGGGCAAGGAAGGCAGTGAGGGTTGACCTCCAGCAGCCCAGATAGAGTCCTCAGGAGAAAGAAGTGGGGAAGGTATGTAATCCATTTAGAAAATCAGTCTACATGCTCTGGAACCAGACAGCCCGGGTTAAAACACTGTCTCTGTCACTTAGGAGTCTAGTTACTGGCAAGCTACTTAGCCTCTCACTCCTTCAATTTCCTCAGTTTGGAGATAATAATGATGATGATGATGATGATGATGATAATGCTAATTATATATATGTATGTAATACATATATAAAAAATATATAGAGTTTATTTTTTATTTTTATTAAAAATTTTTTCTTTATTAAGGTATTATTGTTATACATTCTTATGATGGTTTCACATGAAAAAACAATGTGGTTACTACATTTATGCATATTATCAAGTCCCCACCCATACCCCAATGCAGTCACTGTCCATCAGTGCAGCAAGATGCCACAGATCCACTATTTGACTTCTCTGTGCTACACTGTTCTCCCCATGATCCCCCACACCATGTGTACTAAACGTAATACCCATCAGTCCCCTTCTCCTCCCTCCCCACCCGCCCTCTCACACCCCTCCCCTTTGGTAACCACTAGTTCCCTCTTGGAGTCTCTGAGTCTGCTGCTATTTTGTTCCTTCAGTTTTGCTTCTTTGTTATACTCCACAAATGAGGGAAATCATTTGGCATTTGTCTTTCTCCACCTGGCTGATTTCACTGAGTATAATGTCCTCCAGCTCCATCCATGTTGTTGCAAATGGTAGGATTTGTTTCTTTCTTATGGATGAATAGTATTCCATTGTGTATATGTACTACCTCTTCTTTATTCATTCATCTACTGATGGACACTTAGGTTGTTTCCATATCTTGGCTATTGTAAAAAGTGCTGCGATAAAAATAGGGGTGCATATGTCTTTTTGAATCTGAGAACTTGAATTCTTTGGGTAAATTCCAAGGAGTGGGATTCCTGGGTCAAATGGTATTTCTATTTTTAGTTTTTTGAGGTGCCTCCATATTGCTTTCCACAATGGTTGAACTTGCTTACATTCCCACCAGCAGTGTAGGAGGATTCCCCTTTATCCGTATCCTCGCTGGCATTTGTTGTTCTTAGACTTTTTGATGCTGGCCATCTTTACTGGTGTGAGGTGATATCTCATTGTGGTTTTAGTTTGCATTTCCCTGATGATTAGTGATGTGGAGCATCTTTTCATGTGTCTGTTGGCTATCTGCATTTTTTCTTTGGAGAACTGTCTCTTCATATCCTCTCCACATTTGTTAATTGGGATATTTGCTTTTTGGGTGTTGAGGCATGTAAGTTCTTTATATATTTTGGATGTTAACCCCTTGTTGGATATGTCATTTACAAATATATTCTCCCATACTGTAGGATGCCTTTTTTGTTCTGTTGATGGTGTCCTTTGCTGTACAGAAACTTTTTAGTTTGATGTAATACTATGAGTTCATTTTGCTTTTGTTTCCCTTGCTCAAGGAGATGCGTTCAGGAAGAAGTAGCTCATGCTTATATTCAGGAGATTTTTGTCTATGTTGTCTTCTAAGAGTTTTATGGTTTCATGACTTACATTCAAGTCTTTGATCCATTTCAAGTTTACTTTTGTGTATGGGGATAAACAACAATCCAGTTCCATTCTCTTGCATCTAGCTATCCAGTTTTGCCAACATCAGCTGTTGAAGAGGCTGTCATTCCCCATTGTATGTCCATGGCTCCTTTATCATATATTAATTGACCATATATGGTTTGGTTTATATCAGGGCTCTTTAGTCTGTTCCGTTGGTCTATGGGTCTATTCTTGTGCCAGTACCAAATTGTCTTGATTACTGTGGCTTTGTAGTAGAGCTTGAAGTTGGGGAGCATAATCTCCCCAACTTTATTCTTCTTTCTCAGGATTGCTTTGGCTATTCATGGTCTTTTGTGGTTCCATATGAATTTTAGAATGATTTTTCTCTAGTTCGTTGAAGAATACTGTTGGTATTTTGATAGGAATTGTACTGAATCTGTAGATTGCTTTAGGCAGGATGGCCATTTTGACAATATTAATTCTTCCTATCCATGAGCATGGGATGTGTTTCCATTTATTGGTATCTTCTTTAATTTCTCTCATGAGTGTCTTGTAGTTTTCAGTGTATAGATCTTTCACTTCCTTGGTTAGGTTTATTCCTACATATTTTATTCTTTTTGATGCAGATATGAATGGAATTGTTTTCCTGATTTCTCTCTCTGCTAGTTCATCGTTAGTGTATAGGAATGTAACAGATTTCTGTGTATTAATTTTGTATTCCTGTGACTTTGCTGAATTTAGATATTAGTTCTAGTAGTTTTGGAGTGGATTTTTTAGGGTTTCTTATGTACAATATCATGTCATTGCAAATAGGGACAGTTTAACTTCTTCCTTGCCAATCTGGATGCCTTTTATTTCTTTGTGTTGTCTGATTGCCATGACTAGGACCTCCAGAACTAAGTTGAATAAAAGTGGGGAGAGTGAGCATCCTTGTCTTGTTCCTGATCTTAAAGGAAAAGCTTTCAGCTTCTTGCTGTTAAGTATAATGTTGACTGTGGGTTTGTCATATATGATCTTTATTATGTTGAGGTACTTGCCCTCTATACCCATTTTATTGAGAGATTTTATCATGAATGGATGTTGAATTTTGTCGAATGCTTTTTCAGCATCTATGGAAATGATCATGTGGTTTTTGTCCTTCTTTTTGTTGATGTGGTGGATGATGTTGATGGATTTTTGAATGTTGTACCATCTTTGCATCCTTGGAATCAATCCTACTTGGTCATGATGGATAATCTTTTTAACGTATTTTTGAATTTGGTTTGCTAATATTTTGTTGAGTATTTTTGCATCTATGTTCATCAGGGATATTGGTCTGTAATTTTCTTTTTTTGTGGTGTCTTTGCCTGGTTTTAGTATTAGAGTAATGCTGGCCTCATAGAATGAGTTTGGAAGTATTCCCTGTTCTTCTACTCTTTGGAAAACTTTAAGCAGGATGGTTATTAGGTCTTCATGAAATGTTTGATAAAATTCAGTGGTGAAGCCATCTGGTCCAGGAGTTTTGTTCTTAGGTAGGTTTTTGATTACCAATTCAATTTCATTGCTGGTAGTTGGTCTGTTCAGATTTTATGTCTCTTCCTTGGTCAGCCTTGGAAGGTTATATTTTTCTAGAAAGTTGCCCATTTTTTCTAGGTTTTCCAGTTTGCTAGCATATAATTTTTCATAGTATTCTCTAATAATTGTTTGTATTACTGTGGAGTCTGTAGTGATTTTTTCCTTTCTCATTTCTGATTCTGTTTTTGTGTGTAGACTCTCTTTTTTTTCTTGATAAGTCTGGCTGGGGATTTATTTTGTTTATTTTCTTGAAGACCCAGCTTTTGCCTTCATTGATTCTTTCTATTGTTTTATTCTTCTCTATTTTATTAATTTCTGCTCTAATCTTTATTATGTCCCTCCTTCTACTGACTTTGGGCCTCATTTGTTCTTCTTTTTCTAGTTTCGTTAATTGTGAGTTTAGACTGCTCATATGGGATTGTTCTTCTTTCCTGAGGTAGGCCTGTATTGCAATATACTTTCCTCTTAGCACGGGCTTCACTGTGTCCCACAGATTTTGCAGTGTTGAATTATTGTTGTCATTTGTCTCCATATATTGCTTGATCTCTGTTTTTATTTGGTCATTGATCCATTGGTTATTTAGGAGCATGTTTCAAAACCTCCATATATTTGTGGGATTTTTCATTTTCTTTGTGTAATTTATTTCTAGTTTTATACCTTTGTGGTCTGAGAAACTGGTTGGTGCAATTTCAATCTTTTTGAATTTACTGAGGCTCTTTTTGTGGCCTAGTATATGATCTATTCTTGAAAATGTTCCATGTGCACTTGAGAAGAATGTGCATTCTGCTGCTTTTGGGTGTAGAGTTCTGTAGATGTCTGTTAGGTCCATCTATTCTAATGCGTTGTTCAGTGCCTCTGTGCACTTACTTATTTTCTGTCCGGTTGATCTGTCCTTCAGAGTGAGTGGTGTGTTGAAGTCTCCTAGAATGAATGCATTGCGTTCTATTTTCCCTTTAAATTCTGTTAGTATTTGTTTCGGATATGTAGATGCTCCTGTGTTGTGTGTATACATATTTATAATGGTTATATCATCTTGTTGTGTTGACCCCTTTATCATTATATAATGTCCTTCTTTGTCTCTTGTGACTTTCTTTGTTTGGAAGTGAATTTATCTGATACAAGTACTGCAACTCCTGATTTTTCTCCCTAATCATTGCATGAAATATCTTTTTCCATCCCTTCACTTTTAGTCTGCGTATGTCTTTGGGTTTAAAGTGAGTCTCTTGTAGGCAGCATATAGATGGGTCTTGTTTTTTAATCCATTCAGTGACTCTTATGTCTTTTGATTGGTGCATTCAGTCCATTTACATTTAGGGTGATTATTGATAGGTATGTATTTATTGTTATTGCATGCTTTAGATTCATCATTACCAAAGGTTCAAGGTTAATTTCCTTACTATCTAAGAGTCTAACTTTACTCACTTAATATGCTATTACAAACACAGTCTAAAGGTTCTTTTCTTTTTCTCCTCCTTTTTCTTCCTCCTTCATTCTTTATATATTAGGTATGATATTCTGTACTCCTTGTCTATCCCTTGATTGACTTTGGGGATAGTTAATTTAATTTTGTATTTGCTTAGTAACTAGCTGTTCTACTTTCTTTGCTGTGGTTTTATTACCTCTGGTGACAGCTATTAAAACTTAGGAACACTTCCATCTATAGCAGTCCCTCCAAAATACACTGTAGAGATGGTTTGTGGGAGGTAAATTCTCAGATTTTGCTTATCTGGAAATTGTTTAACCCCTCTTTCAAATTTAAATGATGATCTTGTTGGATAAAGTAATCTTGGTTCAAGGCCCTTCTGCTTCATTGCATTAAATACATCATGCCACTCCCTTCTGGCCTATAAGGTTTCTGCTGAGAAGTCTGATGATAGCCTGATTGGCTTTCCTTTGTATGTGATCTTATTTCTCTCTCTGGCTGCTTTTAGTAGTCTGTCCTTATCCTTGGTCTTTGCCATTTTAAGTACTATGTGTCTTGGTGTTGTCTTCCTTGGGTCCCTTGCGTTGGGAGATCTGTGTATCTCCATGGCCTGAGAGACTATCTCCTTCCCCAGATTGGGGCAGTTTTCAGCAATTACCTCCTCAAAGACACTTTCTGTCCCTTTTTCTCTCTCTTCTTATTCTGGTATGCCTATAATGCAAATATTGTTCTGTTTGGATTGGTCACACATTTCGTTCAATATTCTTTCATGCTTAGAGATCCTTTTGTCTCTCTGTGCCTCAGCTTCTTTGTATTCCTCTTCTCTACTTTCTATTTCATTTATTGTCTCCTCCAACATATCTAATCTGCTTTTAATACCCTCAATTGTGCTATCCAATGATTGGATCTCCAACCAGAATTCATCCCTGAGTTCTTGAATATCTTTCTGTACCTCCAAGAGCATGTTAATGATTTTTATCTTGAACCCCCTTTCAGGAAGATTCATGAGGTCAATGTCATCTTTCTCTGAAGTTGAATTAATTTTACTTTCAACCAGGTTCCTTTGGCATTTCTTATTTGTACATGGCACCCTCTAGTGTCCAGAAGCTCTACTCTCTGGAGCTGCTCAGCCTCTGAAGCAATGTCAGGGGTCACAGGGGAGCAGTATTGGTGACTTGGGGGAGGAAAGAGCCATTTCCTGCTTCCCAGCTGCTATGCCTGTCGCCACTGCCTGAACCAGTGGGCTGAGCACACAGGTATAAGCCTCTATGCTTTGCATTTATAGTTGCTGTAGACACATCTTCTCTCTGGCTGGCCTAATGCCAGGGTAGGGTTTGCTGGTTGGTGAGCCAGGTGGGGTTGCCCGGAGGAAAGGCACAGTAGGCTGGGTGTTATGGAGGGGGTCCTTGGAGCTGTGTAGCCAGTCAGGGAGTTGGAGCACCTGAAGGTCATGAAAGCTCCCAACCTGCTGGGCAGAGTGCACTTGGACAATTTTGTCTATCTGTCCTTTCTCCTGAGCAGTAATCTCTGTGCAATCCTTGCCCCTTTAGCAGCCCTCTTGCTAAGGGCTTCCTTGTTAAGAAGTCTCTCAGACTGCCCACCTTTCTTTTGTCCCAGAGCAGCCAGATATGGATCCCTGCTTTCCACAAGTAGCTGGAGTCTCAGTATCTCCACAAATTCTGCCTGTCTTAACTTTCCAATCCCTTAATCACAAGAGTATCATGAAAGCACCATGAAATGCAGCTTTGTGCTCCCAGAGCAGATCTCCAGAGTTAGGTATTCAGCAGCCCCAGGCCTCCACTCCCCGCTCTGTTTCTGTTCCTCCTGCTGGTGAGCTGGGGTGGGGGAAGGGTTTGGGTCCCGACGGGTCACAGCTTTGGTACATTACCCTGTTCTGTGAGATCTGCTCTTTTCTCCAGGTGTATGCAGTCTGGTGCAGTCCTCTTTCCTGTTACTCTTTCAGGATTAGTTGTATTAATTATATTTTTGTATTATATGCAATTTTAGGAGGAAGCCTCTGTCTCACCTCTCACACCACCATCTTTAATCCTCTCTATAGTGTTTATAATAGTTCCTGGTACATAGTAAGTGTTAAATAAAAATCTGTCAATATTTAATGTTATTCGGATAGGTAGAGTTCCACAGGAGAGCAATAGGGGCTAGTTGAGATTCCTGAGCTTTTTTTTCTTGCTCCTCCAAATAGGTCATTAAAAAATGTTACTATTTATTACCCATTGTTATTTAAATCGATAAATTTTAAAAACACCTTATGAGGATCCAGAGTTGATAACTTCAACACTTCCTCAAATCCTATCTCTCAGTTATTGATAATGTTTCTATTTTGAGTTAACCAATAACCTGTGCTAGAAAAAAAAACTAACTAATGTAAAGAGGATATTTTACTCTTGGTTCATTCAGGCTCATTTCAAAGAACTCAGTAGACTTGTGAATGTACACTGTTTTTGTTCAGCTGGCATCCATATTTTAATTAGATTTCCTTAGTTTTTTCCCAATATCTCGTTGGGGTTCCAAGGTCCCATCCAGGCTACACATTGCACTTAGTCATGTCTCCTTTGGCTTTTCTCTGCTGTAATAGTTTCTTGGATTTTCCTTGTTTTTGATAACTTTGATAGGTTTGAGGGGTGATGGTCGAGTTGTTTGTAGACGGTCCCTCAACTGGGGTCTGTTTCATGTTTTTTTCTCATGATTTGACTGGGCTGTGGGGTTTTGGGAAGAGGACCACAGAGGTAAAGTGCCATTCTCAGTACATCTTCTTCAGACCATCATCTCAGGGCTGCACCCTATCAACATGACTTATTCCTATTGACATTGACCTTGATCTCCTGGCTGACATAATGTTTTTCAGATTTCTTCACTGTCAAATTACTCTTTTGTCCACTTCCATACTGTGTTCTCTGGAAGGGAGTTACTATATGTAGCTCACATGTAGTTGAAGAATTATACTCAATTCCTTGCTGATAGGATATTGTCTGAAAGTATTTGGAAAGCTGTGTGGGAGATTTGTCTCCTCTCACCCGTTTATTTCTTTATTCATTTATTTGTGTCAGTATGAGTTATCTATTTTATATTTTGGATTGTAATCCAATTTATTAATTTTGTTATTTAACTTTATTTTGTTGCTCAAATTTATTTATTTTTTTGATTCTTGACTTTAAGATAAAGATGTTTAATGGGAGATAACTTATTTTCTCTGCAGTTTGTGGGTCTCAAAGAATACACAGAGAGAAGGTAATGCATGTTGGCAAATTTTAATTTTATCTCTAGACAACTAGCATTTTTAAATAAAGATGATTTCTTTTAATTAGTAATATTTCTTACTGAATTGGCAACTAGTTGCTTTTTCTCTTCTAAACTCCAAGGTTTTGCTTGTTTGATTTGAATTGTATTTGAAAACAGCTTTCTTGGTATATAGATGTTTTTATTGTTTGGCAGAATCAAGTAGCTTAGGCCTTAGTAAATATTAGGGCAATGATTATGAAGTGGTAGGATTGAGCTGGTTGTCACCCACAGGTGACTTAAAGTTAAATGTTAAGAGAGACGCTTATGAATTTGATTGTGCTTAGTACAATTAATCGGTTTAGGCTGCTACTTTACAAAGTGTGTTGTGGACACTTAATTCTAGTTATAGTGGTGCAACAATTCAGATACAGTCTGTATGTTTGAACATTTTTGTACTGATAATGCAGAGAATATGCATATTTATAAATGACCCAGGTAGACACATTGACTTTATCAATGTCAATTTTTACTGCATATCTACAAGGTTTATGGAATACCTTTCAATGCTTGTTTTATTAAAATGTTCTCAACATAGTAGACATATATCCACAGGTATTAAAAATTAAAAGAAAAATTAGTAAGAATGTTTGATATCTTGACTTGGGTAATAGTAAAAATGAAGATATATTTATGGATATTTAAAATTAAATATGAATGATTCTTTGAGGAGATAAAGGAAAGCTCAACTTTGGCACTTTTGATGAATACAGCTCACTGGCATTATTTGGAAATTATCCATAATTCTAAATGGTTAACTTCTTTTGGTTTTATAGGTATTGAATTAGTTGTAGAATTTCAATGCTCCAAACATCGCTGATGTTTTTACATTTTGCCGGTGTCTAAGATGTGCTAGGCACTGCTGAGCAACTTTGCAAATAATGGGTAAGTCTACAAACTTGGCATTGTTGTCTTTCCCATATCACATCTGAAAATAATTGTCACTCAGAGAGAGCAAGTGCCATGGCTTTAATTTCTTTTCCTTAAACACCAAACTTGTTCCAACTCAGGGCCCCTGTGCTGTTCCCTTTGCTCTGAATAATCCATCCCATCCCAGTCTCTGCATGAGTGGCTTTCCATGTCATTCAGATCTCAACTGGGGCATCATCTGCTCCCTGAGTCTTCCCTAGCCATCTAAACATGTTATTTCATTCCCACCCTCACTCCACTTGCCCTTTACAAATTTAACATTATCTGAAATTATCTGAATCCTTTATTTATTTTCTTCTGTCCACTTAGGGAATTTTAATCTTCATGAAATAGGATCATAGTCTTGTCACCACCACTGGCTCTGCAGCCCAGAGTAGCTGTACAGTACGTATTTGTTGACTGAATTCATAGATAAATCCTATAGAGCTAGTGAAGGAGAGCTGGGATTTGAACCCGTCTGTTTCGCTTTAAGGTCTATGGGCCTTCCACTCAACCACTTTGTTTTCCAGCTGGGTCTAGTGGTTAATATCTGAATAAATATAAAATATTCAGCCTTGAACCATGATATTTGATCCAAAGAAAATTTAAGTTTTAGCAAATAATTAATTTTACTAAAAATAAAAGAGCTGATTGCTTCAAAAATTCTGTAGTATTATGCTTCGTTTTGCTAATGAAGTGACCCTAATTTAACAGTCAATATGGTAATACTAAATAGTCTTAGCTAAAAATCAGTGATAATGCTAAATAGTTTTCAGATTTTTATAAGCTTACATACATTTCACAGACTCTGAGAACTTCAAAAAGTGATTCTTTGTTAGATTAATTTGAGTTGTTATGGATATGTAAAAGTAGAAAGGAAACTACTTTGTATTTTAAAAAGAATCTTTCACAATCCAGAGTTTTCACAAATTTGGATTATCCTCCTCAACAGTTAGATAGAATTAATAAGGTTTCACTGAATTTCTAAACTCTTCTTCTCACCAACGGATGTGTACAAATGTCTCTTTTTTGGGGGGGAACCTAGACCATCATGGTTTCAGGAAACCAGGACATGGCTGAGGCATTTGCAGGAAAACAAGGAGTTGAAGAACAGCTGACGGCGTGACTAAGAATCAATCATTGACCAGGCTGCTATATTGGTATAACTGGCAATGATTTACAGAATGGTAGCAGGAGTCCAATGGGGCGTATCCTTAGTACCATTATGACACTCTGGCATGGAATCGTAGTTAAAATGACGTAACTGACTGGGAAAGAAGTTTTAGAGATACCTATTTAGATTACTTAATAGCCAACAACAAAATAGTTCCCATGAATTTGTTTTGCCTTATGATATGAAAATTTGTGAGCTATTTTACTGGAATCCTGTAACAAAATTATGCTTAAAGCAAATTAATCAGAAAATGTCTCTCACATGCTGTGTAATATAGTATTTTGTATATATCCAGGGAGATATGTTTTATTAATCGATAATGCCATATGAAAAAAAGTTATGTACAGAAAATAATTATGTCTGCTGAGTGCTGAAGACATGGGAGGGGGCATAGAGGCAGTGAGTGTGGAACTGGCCAAGTGATAGATGTGGTTCATTTGAAAGGAGTAATGTGAGGTTTATCTACTGTGCTGCATCTTGTAACTTACTTGTTAAATTTATTCAGGAAAGATGGCTTTGGTGATTTTCTGGAAACTAACTAGTGGGTTGTGAGAGATAATTAACAAAACTTCCTGTTTCTTCTCTTGGAACAGATGGATATTTTTGAAATGCAGCAGAACACTGAGCTCAGTTTGAGGGCATGCATAGTTGAGTTGCTTCTGTTTGTATAATGAGGTGCTACTTGCTTATATTCCAGAGGTCTACAGCCTTTTATCTGCACAGTCATGCAACTGGTTTCCATAGAACTGAGTAGCTAAATGCAGCAGCCAACATTGGCTTCAGAACCAGACTTTTAGAGACACTACCCCAAACAGGTTTTTTTTTCCCCTGTTGTTTTTTTCTACCTGATGAAACACATCTCGTCTACCTTATTATCTTAGTTGTGTGGGTGCCAGCATTGGAAATTGGCCTACTCTCTGGGTGGAACTTATTGGAAGGGCAGATATGAAACAAGGTTCACTGCTAAGGTGTCAGGTACTAGAATCTAAAAACAGTAACATAGTTGAAAGACAGGAAGAGAGAGAGAGAGAGAGAGAGAGAGAGAGGACAGGCCATATGCAAAAGTCTTCCTGCTGATTGAATATTCAGATGAGAATTGCTCCCTGTGACAAGTCAAGGTTTTAGCAAAAGCAGGGGTCTCATGTTTTTGATATATTTCTTATATCCAGTGGCCAATGGAGGTGTGAATTTTATTGATAACTCTTGAAAGTACGTTGCATGTTTATGTATCTGCTCTTCATGAGAGGAGAATTCACCATGCAGCTAATAGGCCTGGCCCTTTACTGAACCATTTCTTCCAAGAAGGAAAGGTAGGAATCTGTATTCTATTTTCCTAAGGAGTCCTCTTTATTCCCTCCCCAAATGAATAAAGTCCACATTCACACAATCTGGATCTGCTCCCATTCACGAGAAGGAAGTAGAAGGGCCTTTTTGTTTTGGTAGTTTCCTTGGGAGAAGGAATGTGGGTTGACTTAAGTCATTGTCTTTAACTTAACTTGATTTTTACATGAGAAGTTCAGAGAAGATGGAGAAATATCCAAAGAACATGGGATTCCCTTGAGATTTCATGTCTGTTCAATTTGGCCAACACTGAACAATAGAAAAAATACAATGGGTGGCTGCTTTTTTTTTTTTTTTTAAGAGTTGCTTTAGGTTGTTAACTTTAGATTGTGAGCTCCAGGAGGGCAAGTTGAATAAATGTTCAATTTGAATTTGAAGAGAATGCTGAGCAGCAGTGTCTGACATCAATATTTCCAACAGGCCATAGCAGCTTATGTAGATAATTTGGGTCCTTACTGAACTAGAAGAAGAAGCAAAGCTCAAACTGCTTCAAGCCAAGTGATGGTTCCTGAGATGGGCAATATAATAAAGGATAGGAATATACATTTTGGGTAAAACACATGTAGAATCAAGTCTCTTCCTTATTCAAAAACTTAGATAGTGTATTTATTATCTAAAGTCCAAATCCTTACGACAGTATTAGGTTGTAACACAAATTTTCAACTTTATCTTCTACCAGCCAGCATTCCTATATGCGTTCCCTTCTCATTAGGATATACATCAGCCCTAAATATTCTGATTTGTTTTCACACTGATTCCTGAAGGCATCAGGTTGAATGCCTTTTATTTTTACTTTCCAAGTATATTATCTTGCACACAGTAAACCTGTAATGAAAGTTTGTCATATTATCTTTCATCTATGAAAAAAATCAGAACTTGTTTAGGAAAGTGTGAAGGACTTGCTCCGGTACTGAGCACAGCTCTTTATGCTTGTTTCAGGAGGAAGTCCACATTCTTTGATACTGTATATGAGAAATATTTTTGAATCCAGCCTTTGCTTCCTTCTCCAGTTTCATCTTTTGCCATCTTTGTTTGTGGTTCATGACTGGTTCTGCCTCCTGGCCTTCATGCATACTGTTCTTAACACCTGGAATAATCGCATCCACCTCAACTTTCTGTCCTTGGCAAATGTGTGCTTGTCCTTGAGTCTCAGCTCAGGAGTCACCTTCTCTGGAAGTCGCCTCTCACCTAAGCTCCCCATCCTCCTCCATGGGGTTCACTGTTCCTTTTATATGCTCTTAGGGCATCTTATGGTTACTCCACAGTAGCCCTGATCACATTTTTTTGGAAATTTGCTGTTTGCTTATTTTATATCCTTTCACTAGACTTAATAGGCCCTCAGGTGCATGATGTCTTGTTTACTGCATTATTCCTGGGCAACAAATAGTGCCCGGGACAAATATTTATTGAATATATTTCAGTCACCTATAAGTAACTAGTTATAAGAGTTAAGGGTATATAGATATGTTTTGCTTCTATATCCTTGGTTCATCAGAAGCCTGCTAACGTGGAGAAATGTTACTAAGGCACTCACACTGCAGAGTACATGTTAGATGTTGAGATAATTCTCAAACAAAGTGTAGGTGCATATCCCTTCTATCTCTCCTGAGGAAGGAAAAAAGCTATCTCCTGCTGTTACAACTTTAAAGTAATACATTAATATCACAGTGGATAACATGTCTTAAAAGAATCAGAAATTGGTCCAAGGACATGGAAAATCTCTACTGAAAATCATTAAAGTTTTTGTACAGAGAAACTCTTATGATATCACCAAAATGAAAAAAAATGTTTTTAAAGCTGTTTATCAAGAGCTACATTCTACATGAAAATAAATAGTAACAACAGAGGAAGAATAACACTCTATTCCTTTTTTTTTAAGAAAAGAAAACCTGGGTGTATTTTGCCCTTCACCTTCATATCCTATTTTACAGTAGTATAATACTCAAAGACTTAAACTTGTCTTTTGTACTACATATTCTTATATTTAAAAATAACACTGTTGAGATACCGGTGCAGCAGTTTTAGTTCAACTGTGTCACTGGAGGTAAACTTCAAGTGTTCTAACAGGATGGCAGACTGAACACAAAGATCTGAAAGTAAAATGAAATACAGGGAATACAAAGGAATAAACCATGAGACAGGGAGGGTTGTCATTGGTGGATGAGTTGTTTTAACACATTTCTGGAAGATGGAAGGAAAATGGGAGCCTGTTGATGGACTTTTTCCTTTTAAATTGAGAAAATGCTAGCTTAGGACACTGAAGCAGGAGCTATGACAACGGGCAGAGCTCACCTGTGAGGAAAACCTCTGAAGGAACAGTGAATTCCATCCAGATATTTAGGCCTAACTAAAAGGTATACTAGAAAGACAGAACAAAGAGAAGGAAATGGTCAAAACAATAGAAGAAAAATATTCACAGCTGAATAGAAAAACACCATCTTTGTTACTGAAAAATCCCACCCAATGTTGAGATGAATGAGAAACTCACATCCAAACACAGCATCATGAAACCTCAGATACAGAATAAACAGTATGTCTGAGAAGCTTCCAGAGAGAAAATGTAGGTTAAAAAGGTGAAGGAACAAGAATCAGGCTGACATTTGGCAATCCCAAATGTGTGGGATATTGACAACAATAGAGCAAAACAGTTTGCAAAGTTCTGAGAAAAAAATTACGAGTCAAAGTATGAAGAGCAGAGCAGACTTTTTCAAGCATACAAGGCCCTGGGACATCTACTTGCAAGCACTCTTGCTTAGAAACTTATGGTGTATTCTGGAAAAGTGAGGGTAAAATCCATGAAAGAGAGAAATGGGCATAAAAGAAACTGGAACTAAACCAAGAGTCTGAGGAGAAGACATCATAGCATGACAGTTGTGCTAGAAACTTCTGAATCCCTCTTGAAGCATGATGCAAGTAGAAGAAAGAACAGATTCCAAAGATTAGACAAAATGGTTGGTGAGCTGATGTCATGAATGACAGAGTAAAGCAGGTATGTTTCTTCTAAGGAAACAGAAGAGAGAATTAGAAAAGGAGAAATGAACAGGAAACAGGAAAATCATAATCCAAATAGGATGCAAACTAAAGTGCAGCATGATTTTGAGCAATTACTGTAGGGACAAAAAAAATGATGCATTTCGACTTGTCTTCCAGCAATATCTTCCTTTGAGTTGCCTGGGCTTATAATATTGGATACTGTATCGCTTAAGGCTTGGCTACAAGAAATAGGTATCTCCAAATAACAGAGGCTTAGGAAGACCGATTGATTCCTCTCTTAGATGAAAGGAAGAACTTCAGGGCTGACCTGATGGCTTGAAGATCATGGAGGAACCCAGGATCTTTCCAGCTTGTTCCTCTGCCAGCCTCTACCTGTGGCTTCCATATAATGCTAAGTGTGAGTAAAAACAAAATCATAAGCTATTAAAAGAGGATGCTTCTGAATTAGAGCTATGAATGAGTGGTTAGAGGAGTGGTGGTTTTTTATCATAAACTTTTCAGTGTATATATATATATATATATATATACACACACACATACAAGTACAGTAAGTAGCCTATATATATATGTATGTATGTATATATGTATATATCTGTATATTTACCATGTACAAATATTATTTTGATTAAAAATAAAAATGATAAAAGAATTAGTAAAGGGAGAAATTAATTTCATATACTTTTAGTTCAAATGTCACCTTCTCAGAGAAATGCTGATTGACTTTCTAAAATGTCACAATCCCTTTTGCCATCCCCAAGAAACTTTCCAGTTTGTTTTCTTGTTTTTATTTTTTTCTTTAGAAGTTATGAGTATCTGTAGTCTTGAAATTTACCTGTTTGTGTGTAAGTTGATATCTCCACTAACTAGAATGTAAGTTCCATAGGGAAAGGAATATTTTAAAAATTGTTCATTTCTATGTTTTCAAACCCCATAATAATACTTGGAATAAGGTAGGCATTTTATAAGTATTCACTGAAGAAATAAATTCCTGAACAAATATTTAGAAGTTATAAGAATCAGAAAGAGATTAATAGGAAGCTAGGACTGGAGCCCTATCATTAAGAAACCCACTGGTTCAAGAAAATATGGTAAGAATACATTAAATTTGAGTTTCACAAGGTGTGTTCTAATTTGTTGAGATATATTTGCAAAATAGCTTCATGACTGAAGTAATTTTGGGAAATGATATATGCTATATATACCTTGGAAGATTTATAATATATATTGGTATGTAAAAAGTTTTGATGAGAAATACAGTAAGTAAATAAATTTGCTTGAAACAGCATTGACATGACTCTTTTACATCATAGTAATTTTATCGATGTCTTGTGGAATAGATCTCCATGGGGCACATTTTCAGAGATGCTGCTAAATGTGTTACTTAGATATTATAGGGCAAACTATATATAAGTTTTGAGGAATTCAAAGAAATTGGAACAGTACAGATTCACATGTGGTGAGACAGTGATTGTGGGGTTCTCATCATCACATGTGAAAAAATAAGAAGTGTGAATTTGTCCTAATATATCTTTCTCTGGACAAACTTTTATGACTGGAGAGAAGACTGGATGGAATTGGGTAGCTGGGTATAAAAAGCAGCTTGTCTTCCTTGCATATCCAAAGGGCCAAGCTATTTGCTACTTACTGTACTTGGAAAAGAAGTTCAGAGTAGTATGTTGTACATATTAGACTCAATGTACTTTTCATCCTTTCACTGTTTAATCACTGAACAGGACTCCACCAAGTAGAACTGAGGCTATATAAAAAGGTGAGAAACCCTAAAACTTAATCAGAAACTTTTAAATTCTTCTGATAAATTTGTACTCTTCCAAAACACTCACAAAGGCTTTATGCTAATCCTATGTTTATTCCCAAAGATTATCAAATGAAATTAATGTGTTTTTAAATTATACATCTCTTTGATTTTAATTTTCTTAGCATATGGTGGTTTTTTGGTAGCAATCGAAATAGATGGTTATCTTCTAAACTCTGCCACAGCTTTCTTATTATGCTGTACTAGTCATAATTCCCAATCATTTTTGGATATCTATTTTATGGATCATAATTATGATATTAAGTATACATCGTAAGTGTTCCTTAAGGATTTTTTTCATTACTTCTAACTCCTGGGGTAAGTCAGGATTAGTTTCTACACTTCACAGTTTAGGAAACAAAAAAAATGTAACCATTTCAATTAAATTTGGTCTATTAAAAAAGTCCACAAAGTCTTTATCCAATAACATCATACTTATTTTTATTTTTATTATTTATTACATTTTTTTGAAATTAAAAAATTTTTTACATTGAAATCTAGTCAATATATAATATTATATTAGTTTCAGGTATACAACATAGTGATTTGACAATTACATATGTTTCTAAATGCTTACACAGTAAGTATAGTTGCCACTTGTCAACATACAAAGATATTACAGTATTATTGACTATATTTCCTATGCTGTATTTTATTTTATTTTATTTTATTCCCATATCTAATTTATTTTATAATTGGGAGTTTGTGCCTCTTTATCTCCTTCACCAATTTCACCCATCCTTCCCACCCCCTTCCCTATGGCAACCACTAGCCTATTTTCTGTGTTTATGAGGCTATTTCTGTTTTGTTTGTTTCATTTATTAGTTTCCACATAGACTGTAATCATGTCATATTTGTTTTTTTCTGTCTGACTGGTTCACTTAGCATAATGCCTTATGATAAGGTATATACCTAAGGACTTAAGGATTAAAACATATTTTAAAACATATTTGGGTCTATCTATGTTGTTGCAAATGAAAAGATTTCATTCTTTTTACGGCAGAGGAATATTCTATTCTGTATATGTGCCACATCTTTATCCATTTATCTATTGACAGACACCTAGGTTGCTTCCTTATCTTGGTTATTGTAAATAATGCTACAATAAACACGAATACATTTATCTTTTTGAATTAGTAATTTTGTTTTCTTCATGGAAATTCTCAGAAATGGAATTACTGTGTTGTATGATATTTCTATTTTTAGTTTTTTGGTAAACCTCCATACTGCTTTCCATAATGGTTACCCCTGTTTACATTCCTACCAATTGTGTATAAGAGTTCTCTTTTCTCCACATTCTTATTAACACTTGTTATTTCTTTTCTTGTTGATATTAGCCATTCTGACTGTTGTGAGGCGATATCTCATTGTGGTTTTGATATGCATTTCCTTGCTGATTAGTGATGTGGAGCATCTTTGCATGTATCTATTGGCCTTCTTTGGAAAAATGTCTGTTCAAGTCCTCTGCCCATTTTTTCATTGGATATTTCTGGTGTTGATTTGTATGACTTCTTTCTCTACTTTGGATATTTGTCTCTTATTGGACATATCATTTGTGAATACCTTTTCCCATGCAGTAGGTTGTCTTTTCATTTTGTTGATGGTCTCTCTGCTGTGAAGAAGCTTTTTAGTTATGCAGTCCCACTTCATTCACTTTTGCTTTTGTCTCCCTTGCCTAAGGAGGCATATCCAGAAAAAATTACTATTGCCAATGTTCAAGAGCTTACTGCCTGTCTTTTCTTCTAGGAATTTTTTGGTTCCAGGTATTATATGTAGGTCTTCAATCCATTTTGAGCTTGTACATGGCATAAGATTTGGTTTCATTTTTTTGCATGTTGCTGTCCAGTTTTCCCAGTACCATTTATTGAAGAAACTGTCTTTCCCTATTGTATATTCTTGCCTCCTTTGTTATATATTAATTGATCATATAAGCATGGATTTATTTCTGGGCTCTCAATACTGTTCCATTGATCTCTGTGTCTATTTTGTACCTGTTTTATTTCTGTAGCTTTGTAATATAGTTTGAAATCAGGGAGCATACCTCCAGCTTTGTTCTTTTTCAAGATTGTTTTGGCTAGTAGGGGTCTTCTGCGGTTTCATAGGCATTTTAGGATTATTTGCTCTAGTTCACATCATACATATTTTTATTTTTATTTTTATTTTTTTTGTAGATAATTATTTTTTATTGAAGGGTAGTTGACACATAGTATTACATTAGTTTCAGGTGTACAACAGAGTGATTCAACATTTATATACATGATAATTCTAGGTACCAGCTATCACCATACCAAGCTGTTACAATATTTTGACTATATTCCTTATGTTATACATTACATCCCGGTTACTTATTTATTTTACAACTGGAAATGTGCACTTTTTTTTTTTTTTGTGAGGGCATCTCTCATATTTATTGATCAAATGGTTGTTAACAACAATAAAATTCTGTATAGGGGAGTCAATGCTCAATGCACAATCATTAATCCACCCCAAGCCTAATTTTCGTCAGTCTCCAATCTTCTGAAGCACAACGAACAAGTTCTTACATGGAGAACAAATTCTTACATAGTGAATAAGTTACATGGTGAACAGTACAAGGGCAGTCATCACAGAAACTTTCGGTTTTGCTCATGCATTATGAACTATAAACAGTCAGTTCAAATATGAATACCATTTGATTTTTATACTTGATTTATATGTGGATACCACATTTCTGTCTTTATTATTATTATTTTTAATAAAATGCTGAAGTGGTAGGTAGATACAAGATAAAGGTAGAAAATGTAGTTTAGTGTTGTAAGAGAGCAAATGTAGATGATCAGGTGTGTGCCTGTAGACTATGTGTTAATCCAAGCTAGACCAGGGCAATAAAACATCCACGGATGCAGAAGATTTCTCTCAGAACAGGGGGGGTGAGGATCTAAGCCTCACCTCTGTTGATCCCCATTTTCTCACCAGATGGCCCCCCTGCGACTGTGCCTGTCTTAGGTTGTTCCTCCCTTGAGGAATCTTACCCGTCTCTGGCTAACCAGTCATCTTCCGGGGCGATACAGGGAAATGTAAAGTTGGTAAGTGAGAGAGAAGCCATATTGTCTGAAAAGGTTAGCTTTTTACTTCTTTGCATATTTATGCCCTGTGGCTTCTATGCCCAGCATTTGTCTTGAGGTATCTTTACCACTTGGAAGAATTATGATACTCGGTAAATTCTATATGAGGCACGAATTCTATTTAAGGGTTGTAATTAGGAAGGAAGAAGAAAAGCTATAGAAGTAGTAGGCGGAAGAAAACATGGGAAGATTGATTATTTCTTTGACATATATTCTTGTAGAGTAACTTCAGCATGTACAGGTTTTAAACTACTAATTAAATTGCGCACACACATTAACATAATAGGAGTATAGTTACATAACCAAAGCATACCTGTAATTACCAGCCATCTCCAGTGAAACCAAGAAAACCAGTTAGGCACCTTAGGCATTTGTGAAAACTTATCTATGATATGGTGGATATTGTCCAACTGAACTTGAACAGTCTGAGAGAAATCAGACAAATTAAAACAACCCATTCCTGGGGAATGTTCACATCCCTTATGTTCTTTTAACAGTAAATAGTCTGTAGTTGTAAGATTTTGGAGTGCTACAATTTGCACTTCTCCTAATTCTTGGTTGAGTTCCAACAGTATAGATCCAGTCAAATTTGTTGTTTTACTGTATGCACAGGCCAGCTTAGATATCTCCTTCATTCCCATGGCAAGTCCAGGAACTAGTGGGATGAGTGCATCTACACCTGTGGCAGTGCGTGGATCTTTGTTGGGGTTTTTTGATGATCATCTTCTGGCATGAGTCTTCCAGGGAGTGCTGATGTTGGAAGTTCTTTTTCATATCGTATCTTAGTTCATTTTCAGGGTAACCAAATTAGGCTTTGATCCTCTGTATAAACACAAACAGACCCTTTGCCTACACTTTTATATGCCCTTTATACCCTTGTGTAGAACTCATTGGAGGTCACCACACAGGAACTGCCTTTTTTTTTTTTGGTATCATTAATCTACACTTACATGAAGAATATTATGTTTACTAGGCTCTCCCCTATACCAGGTGCCTGCTATAAACCCCTTTACAGTCACTGTCCATCAGCATAGCTAAATGTTGTAGAATCACTACTTGTCTTCTCTGTGTTGTACAGCCCTCCCTTTTCTCCTACCCCCCATGCATGCTAATCTTAATATCCCCCTTCTTCTTCCCCCTTCTTATCCCTCCCTACCCACTCATCCTCCCCAGTCCCTTTCCCTTTGGTACCTGTTAGTCCATTCTTGAGTTCTGTGATTCTGCTGCTGTTTTGTTCCTTCAGTTTTTCCTTTGTTCTTATATTCCACAGATGAGTGAAATCATTTGGTATTTCTCTTTCTCCGCTTGGCTTGTTTCACTGAGCATAATACTCCCCAGCTCCATCCATGTTGCTGCAAATGGTAGGATTTGCCCTCTTCTTATGGCTGAGTAGTATTCCATTGTGTATATGTACCACATCTTCTTTATCCATTCATCTATCGATGGACATTTAGGTTGCTTCCAATTCTTGGCTATTGTAAATAGTGCTGCGATAAACATAGGGGTGCATTGGTCTTTCTCAAACTTGATTGCTGCATTCTTAGCGTAAATTCCTAGGAGTGCAATTCCTGGGTCAAATGGTAAGTCTGTTTTGAGCATTTTGATGTACCTCCATACTGCTTTCCACAATGGCTGAACTAACTTACATTCCCACCAGCAGTGTAGGAGGGTTCCCCTTTCTCCACAGCCTCGCCAACATTTGTTGTTGTTTGTCTTTTGGATGGCAGCCATCCTTACTGGTGTGAGGTGATACCTCATTGTAGTTTTAATTTGCATTTCTCTGATAATTAGTGATGTGGAGCATCTTTTCATGTGTCTGTTGGCCATCTGTATTTCTTTTTGGAGAACTGTCTGTTCAGTTCCTCTGCCCATTTTTTAATTGGGTTATTATTATTATTATTTTTTGTTGAGGCATGTGAGCTCTTTATATATTCTGGACGTCAAGCCTTTATCGGATGTGTCATTTTCAAATATATTCTCCCATAGTGTAGGGTTCCTTTTTGTTCTTTTGATGGTGTCTTTTGCTGTACAGAAGCTTTTCAGCTTTATATAGTCCCACTTGTTCATTTTTGCTGTTGTTTTCCTTGCCTGGGGAGATATGTTCAAGAAGAGGTCACCCATGTTTATGTCTAAGAGGTTTTTGCCTATGTTTTCTTCCAAGAGTTTATGGTTTCATGACTTACATTCAGGTCTTTTATCCATTTTGAGTTTACTTTTGTATATGGGGTTAGACAATGGTCCAGTTTCATTCTCCTACATGTAGCTGTCCAGTTTTGCCAGCACCACCTGTTGAAGAGACTGTCATTTCGTCATTGTATGTCCATGGCTCCTTTATCAAATATTAATTGACCATATATGTCTGGGTTAATGTCTGGATTCTCTAGTCTGTTCCATTGGTCTGTGGCTCTGCTCTTGTGCCAGTACCAAATTGTCTTGATTACTATGGCTTTATAGTAGAGCTTGAAGGTGAGGAGTGAGATCCCCCCTACTTTATTCTTCTTTCTCAGGATTGCTTTGGCTATTCGGGGTCTTTGGTGTTTCCATATGAATTTTTGAATTATTTGTTCCAGTTCATTGAAGAATGTTGCTGGTAGTTTCATAGGGATTGCATCAAATCTGTATATTGCTTTGGGCAGGATGGCCATTTTGATGATATTAATTCTTCCTAGCCACGAGCATGGGATGAGTTTCCATCTGTTAGTGTCCCCTTTAATTTCTCTTAAGAGTGACTTGTAGTTTTCAGAGTGTAAGTCTTTCACTTCTTTGGTTAGGTTTATTCCTAGGTATTTTATTTTTTTTGATGCAATTGTGAATGGAGTTGTTTTCCTGATTTCTCTTTCTGTTGGTTCATTGTTAGTGTATAGGAAAGCCACAGATTCCTGTGTGTTGATCCTGCAACTTTGCTATATTCCAATATAAGTTCTAGTAGTTTTGGGGTGGAGTCTTTAGGGTTTTTTATGTACAGTATCATGTCATCTGCAAATAGTGACAATTTAACTTCTTCTTTACCAATCTGGATTCCTTGTATTTTTTTGTTTTTTCTGATTGCTGTGGCTAGGACCTCCAGTACTATGTTAAGTAACAGTGGGGAGAGTGGGCATCCCTGTCTAGTTCCCGATCTCAGAGGAAATGCTTTCAGCTTCTTGCTGTTCAATATAATGTTGGCTGTGGGTTTATCATAGGTGGCCTTTATTATGTTGAGGTACTTGCCCTCTATTTCCATTTTGCTGAGAGTATTTATCATGAATGGATGTTGAACTTTGTCAAATGCTTTTTCAGCATCTATGGAGATGATCATGTGGTTTTTGTCTTTCTTTTTGTTGATGTGGTGGATGATGTTGATGGACTTTCGAATGTTGTACCATCCTTGCATTCCTAGGATGAATCCCACTTGGTCATGGTGTATGATCCTTTTGATGTATTTTTAAATTCGGTTTGCTCATATTTTGTTGATTATTTTTGCATCTACGTTCATCAGGGATATTGGTCTGTAGTTTTCTTTTTTGGTGGGGTCTTTGGCTGGTTTTGGTATTAGGGTGATGTTTGCTTCATAGAATGAGTTTGGGAGTATCCACTCCTCTATTTTTTGGAAAACTTTAAGGAGAATGGGTATTATGTCTTCCCTGTGTGTCTGATAGAATTCCGAGGTAAATCCATCTGGCCTGGGGGTTTTCTTCTTTGGTAGTTTTTTGATTACCACTTCAATTTCATTGCTGGTAATTGGTCTGTTTAGATTTTCTGTTTCTTTCTGTGTCAGTCTTGGAAGGTTGTATTTTTCTAGGAAGTTGTCCATTTCTCCTAGGTTTCCCAGCTTGTTAGCATATAGGTTTTCATAGTATTCTCTAATAATTCTTTGTATTTCTGTGGGGTCCGTCATGATTTTTCCTTTCTCGTTTCTGATACTGTTGATTTGTGTTGACTCTCTTTTCCTCTTAATAAGTCTGGCTAGAGGCTTATCTATTTTGTTCATTTTCTTGAAGAACCAGCTCTTGGTTTCATTGATTTTTGCTATTGTTTTATTCTTCTCAATTTTATTTATTTCTTCTCTGATTTTTATTATGTCCCTCCTTCTGCTGACCTTAGGCCTCATCTGTTCTTCTTTTTCCAATTTCGATAATTGTGACATTAGACCATTCATTTGGGATTGCTCTTCCTTTTTTAAATATGCTTCTATTGCTATATACTTTCCTCTTAAGACTGCTTTTGCTGTGTCCCACAGAAGTTGGGGCTTAGTGTTGTTGTTGTCATTTGTTTTTATATATTGCTGGATCTCCCTTTTTGATTTGGTCATTGATCCATTGATTATTTCGGAGTGTGTTGTTAAGCCTCCATGTGTTTGTGAGCCTCTTTGCTTTCTTTGTACAGCTTATTTCTAGTTTTATGCCTTTGTGGTCTGAAAAATTGGTTGGTAGGGTTTCAATCTTTTGGAATTTACTGAGGCTCTTTTTGTGGCCTAGTATGTGGTCTATTCTGGAGACTGTTCCATGTGCACTTGAGAAGAATGTGTATACTGTTGCTTTTGGATGTAGAGTTCTGTAGATGTCTATTAGGTCCATCTGCTCTACTGTGTTGTTCAGTGCTTCCGTGTCCTTACTTATTTTCTGCCTGGTGGATCTATCCTTTGGGGTGAGTGGTGTGTTGAAGTCTCCTAGAATGAATGCATTGCAGTCTATTTCCCCCTTTAGTTCTGTTAGTATTTGTTTCACATATGCTGGTGCTCCTGTGTTGGGTGCATATATATTTAGAATGGTTATATCCTCTCCTTGGACTGAGCCGTTTATCATTATGTAGTGTCCTTCTTTATCTCTTGTTACTTTCTTTGTTTTGAAGTCTATTTTGTCTGATATTAGTACTGCAACCCCTGCTTTCTTCTCGCTGTTGTTTTCCTGAAATATGTTTTTCCATCCCTTGACTTTTAGTCTGTACCTGTCTTTGGGTTTGAGGTGAGTTTCTTGTAAGCAGCATATAGATGGGTCTTGCTTTTTTGTCCGTTCTATTACTCTGTGTCTTTTGGTTGGTGCATTCAGTCCATTTACATTTAGGGTGACTATTGAAAGATATGTACTTATTGCCATTGCAGGCTTTAGATTCGTGTTTACCAAAGGTTCAAGGTTAGCCTCTTTAGTATCTTGCTGCCTAACTTAGCTCGCTTATTGAGCTGTTATATACACTGTCTGGAGATTCTTTTCTTCTCTCCCTTCTTATTCCTCCTCCTCCATTCTTCATTATGTTGGGTGTTTTGTTCTGTGCTCTTCCTAGGAGTGCTCCCATCTAGAGCAGTCCCTGTAAGATGTGCTGTAGAGGTGGTTTGTGGGAAGCAAATTCCCTCAGCTTTTGTTTGTCTGGGAATTGTTTAATCCCACCATCATATTTGAATGATAGTCGTGCTGGATACAGTATCCTTGGTTCAAGGCCCTTCTGTTTCATTGCATTAAGTATATCATGCCATTCTCTTCTGGCCTGTAGGGTTTCTGTCGAGAAGTCTGATGTTAGCCTGATGGGTTTTCCTTTATAGGTGACCTTTTGCTCTCTAGCTGCCTTTAAAACTCTTTCCTTGTCCTTGATCTTTGCCATTTTAATTATTATGTGTCTTGTTGTTGTTCTCCTTGGATCCTTTCTGTTGGGGGTTCTATGTATTTCCGTGGTCTGTTCGATTATTTCCTCCCCCAGTTTGGGGAAGTTTTCAGCAATTATTTCTTCCAAGATACTTTCCATCTCTTTTCCTCTCTCTTCTTCTTCTGGGACCCCTATAATACGGATATTGTTCCTTTTGGATTGGTCACACAGTTCTCTTAATATTGTTTCATTCCTGTAGATCCTATTATCTCTCTCTATGTCAGCTTCTATGCGTTCCTGTTCTCTGGTTTCAATTCCATCAATGGCCTCTTGCATCCTATCCATTCTGCTTATAAACCTTTCCAGAGGTTGTTTCATTTCTGTAATCTCCTTTCTGGCATCTGTGATCTCCCTCTGGACTTCATCACATATCTCTTGCGTATTTCTCTGCATCTTTGTCAGCATGTTTATGATTTTTATTTTGAATTCTTTGTCAGGAAGACTGGTTAGGTCTGTCTCCTTCTCTGGTGTTGTCTCTGTGATCTTTGTCTGCCTGTAGTTTTGCCTTTTCATGGTGATAGGAATAGTTTGCAGAGCTGGGACGAGTGACGGCTGGAAGAACTTCCCTTCTTGTTGGTTTGTGGCCTTCCTCTCCTGGGAGAACAGCGACCTTTAGTGGCTTGTGCTGGGTAGCTGCATGCAGACAGGACTTCTGCTTCTTGCCCAGCTGCTATGGAGTTTATTTCCATTGTTGCTGTGGACGTGGTGTGGTTCGGGCTGCTGCTCCAACGTGGTGGATTTGCGTTGGAGGGTGAGCAGCCGGGAGGCTATTTATCTCCGTAAGGGGCTTCCTGCTCCCTGCAGCTCAGGGGATTAGGGTGCCCAGAGATCCCCGGATTCCCTACCTCTGGATTAAGTGTCCCGCCCTGCCCCTTTAAGACTTCCAAAAAGCACCCGCCAGAACAAAACAACCACCACAAAAAAAAAAAAAAAAAAAAAAAATGGCCGCTTGTTTTTCTTTATTTTCCGGCGCCAGCCTCCGGCATCTGCTCACTGGTCTTGCTGCCCTGTTTTCTTAGTATTGGGGTCTCTATCCCTTTAAGACTTCCAAAAAGCGCTCTCTATAACAAAACAACAACAACAACAACAACAAAAAATGGCCGCTTGCTTTTCTTATGTCCTCCAGCACCAGGCCTCCTGTACCCACTCACCGTTCTTGCTGCCCTGTTTCCCTAGTATCCAGAGGCCCGCACACGCACTGTGTCTGCGCTCTGGTTGGGATGGCGGGTGCTGGGTGTTCAGCAGTCCTGGGCTCCGTCTCCCTCCCACTCTGCCTACTCTTCTCCCGCGGGGAACTTGGGGGAGGGGTGCTCGGGTCCCGCCGGGCCGGGGCTTGTATCTTACCCCCTTTACGAAGCACTGGGTTCTCGCAGGTGTGGATGTGGTCTGGATGTTGTCCTGTGTCCTCTGGTCTTTATTCTAGGAAGAGTTGTCTTTGTTATATTTTCATAGATATATGTGGTTTTGGGAGGAGATTTCCGCTGCTCTACTCTTGCCACCATTTTGGCTCCCCACATATTTTTAAAGACTGTCACGTATAATTTTATTGACTAATTTACACAGCAGTTATAAAACACTCTGGATAAATAAGAGTTTCTTAATTTTTTTCTATAAGTGGTCTCCCACATGTAAAACTCAATAGGTTGATTAATGTGAGTCAGTGGTTCCACTCTTCTGGGCCTTTACATCAAAACATTATGTACATGGAAAAGCAGTTTGAATCTTCAATTAGGTCTCATTCTAGGCTGACTTGACCTTGAATCAAGTCCCTGACTTCTTGGGTTTTGCAAGGAGATTTCTCAGTCTGACCAATGCATATATATAGAACCATTTGAAATTCCCATATTTTTGGCCAAAACTCTTTGACTTTCAGCAATTTAGTATGGTGCAACTAATAGAGGTAGAGTCCATGAACCACAAAAGTTAAGTTTATTCCAAGGACAAGCTAGTATTGCATGTCAGTCAGCTGTAGTTAGCATCCATTCAAGGTAGCATACCTAACAGTTTTAGCAAGAAAGAAGTGGTAAGACTTGTTCTGGTGTAAAATGGTAGTTAATTCTCCAAGTTTAATGAAAAACATGAATATAGTGTATTTATTTGGTGGATGGGCAAAAATGGAAACCTAGTGCTGTGACCAACTATCAGATCCTCAAATCAACAAAATATCACTTTGACTGTTGTGCTAAAAAATCCCAAGTCAAATAACAAAAAGAAAGAACTTCAAAGAAAAACTTTCCAAGGACTATCTTGTCTTTTTCTGGATTAAAACATATTTTAAAATATGATTTGATTGACAAGTTGCATTCTGTTTGGATGACTAGAGTGTGGTAGAAATACTGCTGTGTGGAGTTCTCCAAATCCACCTAGGTTGCTGATATGTCTGCAAATGGGCTTAACACCAGGTTTCATGAAATATGAATTTCCTGTCATATTATTTTAGTTAAACTCAAGTAGAAAACTGTCTGAAACATCAATGTTTTTGGTCAGCCTTCCCTAAGCTTCAGTTACAGAAGCGAATGTTTCAAGATGTCTCAATGAATTATCATATTTTTTTTGACTTGCAACTCCACAAAACAAATCTGGTTGTATGGCATGAAGAGCAGGGAATAATGTCCCTTGTGTTGAACAAGAGAATGGCATAATCAGATCTCTTTATGGACCAGTGAGAATAACAGATTAGCCCAGAGAGAGGTTTGAGCAAATATGTCAGTGTGGCAAACTGTATTTTACAAAGATAGATGCAACAATCTCTGCCCACCCAAAGTTCTACACCTGGCTTCATCAGGGTGGACTGTGTGTCCGCTCCCCTTGGGAATTGAGTGAGTCTTTGTGACTGCCTGGGCTAATAGAGTTTGGTGAAAGGGACACTTTGTGACTTCCATGGATAGAATATAATGATGTCATGTACTTCCTCCATGGGACTTGCACTCTTGGAATCCAGACATCACTGTGTAAGGCTAGCCAGGAAACCTAAGGATAGGCCCAGACGGAGAGGCACTGAGCATCTGGTCCACAGTCTTGGCGTAGCTCCTGTCGATCGCCAGCACCAACCTGCTGCTTGAGTGAATCATGGTGAACACGGAGCTCCCAGCCCCAGGTGGGCTGTTACAGCTGATGCCACATGGAGCAGTGAAGAGCCATCCTCATGGCACTTCTGACCAAATTCCAGATTCATGAGCAAAATAACTGATTATTATTGCTTTAAGCCATTATGTTTTAAAGTGATTTGTTACATAGCAGTAGATAACCAAAACAGCTAATTTTAGTCAGGCCTTAATTGAGGCACAGACGTCAGTATAAAAGGAGCAAACTGTGCATCCTCCTCACTGTATCTTCCCCTTTGTGTTCCTTCACGAGTTTGAATCATCTCAGGTCTCTGCCCTTCCTTATATCACCTACTTATTTTTTCATTGTTTTGATTGCTCTTCCTTAAATCTCCTATCAGGTTTTAAGACCCCAAGCTAGACACATTATGTTAATAAAGGCTTGATTAAAGCTGAGAGTAATTAGAGGATTAAGTGTAATTCCTACATTCTATTATCTTATTTATAGAACTTGATGGCAGACTAAATTTTAACAGCAAGTGCTGCATTTAGGACTTAGCCTGACATCGAGTTCCTTCCACTTCAACAGCTTTAACATTTTAAAATTTAAATTAAATATTTCCAGCACCCAGAAAGTTATAGAGAAGAGTGCAACAAACACCCACCCAGTCTCTCTTGTATCAACTTTTAACCTTTTACCATTTTTACTATGGATTAAAAAACATATATATATAGTAGGTAAAATTGGCCAGCCATTGCCAATGGTAATTTCCTCCCCCAGAAAAACCACTATCCTGAACTGGTTGTTCCTCACTCCCATGAATGTTTTTACTATCAAGACATATGTATATGTCAATAACTAGTATATCATATTGTTTTATTTTAAACTTTATGTAAACTGAATTCTTACATATCTTTTTGCATTTTTGGGGATGTATGTATTTTAGCTCCTTTATGATATTTTATTGCGCACTTATAATTAATTAAATCTACTCTTGATGCATATTTAGGTAGTATTTAGATTTTTGCTTTTCTGAATCATGTTGCAATGCGTGTTCTTGTACATATTTTCTGGGGCACCTGTGAAGAAGTTTCCCCAGGGGTTATCCCTGGGATGATGAATTGCAGAGTATAAGGACACACACACATTTGACTTTAGTAGATATTGAGAAATTGCTCTTTTTATATGTGCTTTTGCCAATTCAATTTCTGTCAGCACTGGTGATAGTTCTCATTCCTTCACATCCTCACCAAAATGTGAAATTCTCAAACTTTCTGATTTTTGCCAATCAAAAGAGTATGAAATGCAATGTAATGGGTTTTGCATTTCTGATTACTGATGCTGTTGAATATCTTTTGTACATTCATATCCTTTGTCTATTGCTTTAATCAATTTTTGTCTTTTCCCTGTTCATTTGTAGGACTTATATACAGTATTGTATATTAACTTTTCATTAATTATGTGTGTTGCAAATAATTTCTCCCAGGCATGTACATTGTATTTTAACTTTGTATGGTGTCTTCTATTGAATGGAAGTTTTAAAAATTTAATGTCAAATATATTAATCTTTTCCTTTATGGTTTGTGCTTTTTTCTGTCCTATTAAATTAATCTATTCTTTCCTCGAAATCATTAAGTATCTTTATTTTTTCTAAACATGTTAAACATTTACTTTTTACATTAGGTTTTTGAATTTTTTTCCAGTTTATTTTTGATGTGATGTGAAGTAGACAGCTATCTTTTTTTCCTATCTGGATAACTTTCTGTTCTTGACCATGTTTTCTGAAGAGTTAATCCTTCCCCACTGACTTGTAACACCATCTCAGACAGAAACACATCTCTTTGTAAGTGCATGTCAGTTCTGATCTCTGTTTTCTGTTCCCTCATTCTACTTGTTTAACATTGTGTCAAAATCATGTTACATTAATTAATGAACTTTAAGTTCTAATATAGGATAGAATAAGACTCTACACCTTATTTTTCAAAACAGTTTTAGTGTTTGTTGGTTCTTTCCTTTTCTCTGTGAATTTTAGGATTAACTTGTCAAGTTCCTCAAAAATACTCTTTGGGATTTGTTGGAACTAAGCTGTGGCAAAATTGACAACTTTAGAATTTAGAGTCTTCCCATTCATGATCATATTCCATCTCCATTTGTTTAGACCTTTTTTAATACTTTTTAAAATTAAGGTATCATTGATATGCAATCACACGAGCAACATTGTGATTACTAGATTCCCCCCTTTATCAAGCCCCACCACATACCCTCTTACAGTCACTGTCCATCAGCAGAGTAAGATGCTATAGAGTCACTACTTGTCTTCTCTGTACTGTACTGCATTCCCCAACCCTGCCTCTACATTATGTGTGCTAATTATAGTTCTCCTTATTCCCCTTCTCCCTCCCTCCCTTCCCACCCATCCTCCCCAGTCCCTTTCCCTTTGGTAACAGTTAGTCCCTTCTTGGAGTCTGTGAGTCTGCTTCTCTTTAGTTTCTTCAGTTTTTGCTTTGTTGTTATACTCCACACATGAGCGAGATCATTTGGCACTTGTCTTTCTCTGCCTGGCTTATTTTACTGAGCATAATACCCTCTAGCTCCATCCATGTTGTTGCAAATGGTAGGATTTGTTTTCTTCTTATGGCTGAGTAATATTCCATTGTGTATATGTACCACATCTTCTTTATCCATTCATCTACTGATGGACAGTTAGGTTGCTTCCATATCTTGGCTATTGTAAATAGTGCTGTGATAAATATAGAGGTGCATATGTCTTTTTGAATATGGGATCCTGTATTCTTAGGACAAATTCCTAGGAGTGGAATTACAAGATCAAATGGTATTTCTATTTTAGTTTTTTGAAGAACCTCCATACTGCTTTCCGCAATGGTTGAACTAGTTTACATTCCCATCAGCAGTGTAGGAGGGTTCCCCTTTCTCCACATCCTCGCCAACATTTGTTGTTGTTTGTCTTTTGAATGTTGGCCATCCTAACTGGTGTGAGGTGATATCTCATTGTAGTTTTAATTTGCATTTCTCTGATGATTAGTGATGTGGAGCATCTTTTCATGTGCCTGTTGGCCATCTGAATTTCTTCTTTGGAGAAGTGTCTGTTCATATCCTCCATCCATTTTTTAATTGGGTTATTTGCTTTTTAGGTGTTGAGGCATGTGAGCTCTTTATATATTTTGAATGTCAACCCCTCATTGGATATGTAATTTATGAATATATTTTCCCATACCATAGGATGCCTTTTTGTTTTACTGATAGTGCCCTTTGCTGTACAGAAGCTTTTTAGTTTGATATAGTCCCACTTGTTCATTTTTGCTTTTTTATCCTTGCCTGAGGAGATGTGTTCATGAAAAACTTGCTCATGTTTATATTCAAGAGATTTTTGCCTATATTTTCTTCTAAGAGTTTTATGGTTTCATGACTTACATTCAGGTCTTTGATCCATTTTGAGTTTACTTTTGTGTATGGAGCTAGACAGTAATTCAGTTTCATTCTCTTACATGTAGCTGTCCACTTTTGCTAACACCAGTTGTTGAAGAGGCTGTCATTTCCCCATTGTATATCCATGGCTCCTTTATTTTATATAAATTGACCATATATGGTAGGGTTTATATCTGGACTCTCTAGTCTGTTCCATTGGTCTACGGGTCTTTTCTTGTGCCAGTATCAAATTGTCTTGATTAGTGTGGCTTTGTAGTAGAGCTTGAAGTTGGGGAGCATAATTTCTTCTGCTTTATTCTTCCTTCTTAGGATTGCCTTGGCTATTTGGGTCTTTTGTGAATCCATATGAATTTTAGAAATATTTGTTCCAGTTTGTTGAAGAATGCTGTTGGTATTTTGATAGGGATTGCATTGAATCTGTAGATTGCTTTATAGGCAGGATGGCCATTTTGATGATATTAATTTTTCCTACCCAAGAGCATGGGATCAATTTCCATTTATTAGTGTCCTCTTTAATTTCTCTCAAGAGTGTCTTGGAGTTTTAGGGTATAGGTCTTTCACTTCCTTGGTTAGGGTTATTCCTAGACATTTTATTCTTTTTGATGCAATTGTGAATGGAATTCTTTTCCTGATGTCTCTTTCTGCTAGTTCATCATTAGTGTATAGTAATGCAACAGATTTCTGTGTATTAATTTTGTATCCTGCAACTTTGCTGAATTCAGACATTAGATCTAGTACTAGTAGTTTTGGAGTGGTTTCTTTAGGGTTTTTTATGTACAATAAAATATCATCTGTGAACAGTAACAGTTTGGCTTCTTCCTTACCAATCTGGATGCCTTTTATTTCTTTGTGTTGTCCAATTTCCATGGCTAGGACCTCCAGAACTAAGTTGAATAAAAGTGGGGAGAGTGGGCATCCTTTTCTTTTTCCTGATCTTAAAGGAAAAGCTTTTAGCTTCTCACTGTTAAGTATAATGTTGGCTGTGGGTTTGTCATATATGGCCTTTACTATGTTGAGGTACTTGCCCTCTCTACTCATTTTGTTGAGAGTTTTTATCATGAATTATTGTTGAATTTTGTTGAATGCTTTTTTTGGGCATCTATGGAGATTATCATGTGATTTTTGTCCTTGTTTTCATTGATATGGTGGATGATGTTGATGGATTTTCGAATGTTGTACCATCCTTGCATCCCTGGGATGAATCCCACTTGATGATGGTGTATGATCCTCTTGATGGGTTTTTGATTTTGGTTTGCTAATATTTTGTTGAGGATTTTTGCATCTATGTTCATCAGGGATATTGGTCTGTGGTTTTCTTTTTTAGTGGTGTCTCTGCCTGGTTTTGGTATTAGAGTGATGTTGGCTTCTTAGAATGAATTTGGAAGTATTCCCTCCTCTCCTATTTTTTGGAAAACTTTAAGGAAAATGGGTATTATGTCTTCTCTAAATGTCTGATAAAATTCAGCAGTGAAGCTATCTGGTACAGGAGTTTTGTTCTTGGGTAGCTTTTTGATTACTGATACAATTTCATTGCTGGTAATTGGTCTGTTCAGATTTTCTGTTTCTTCCTGGGTGAGTCTTGGAAGGCTGTGTTTTTCTAGAAAGTTGTACATTTCTTCTTGGTTATCCAGTTTGTTAGCATATAATTTTTCATAGTATTCTCTAATAATTCTTTGTATTTCTGTTGT
Organism: Manis pentadactyla; assembly: GCF_030020395.1. Taxonomy (NCBI): domain Eukaryota; kingdom Metazoa; phylum Chordata; class Mammalia; order Pholidota; family Manidae; genus Manis; species Manis pentadactyla. The sequence goes on along the minus strand of NC_080022.1, from coordinate 75,454,667 downwards.
GTCCATAGGGATTTTTTCTTTCTCTTTTCTGATTCTGTTTATGTGTATAGATTCTCTTTTTTTCTTGATAAGTCTCACTAGGGGTTTATCTACTTTGTTTATTTTCTCCAAGAACCAGCTCTTGGTTTAATTAACTTTTTTCTATGGTTTATTCTTCTCAATTTTATTTATTTCTTTTCTGATCTTTATTATGTCCCTCCTTCTGCTAACTTTAGGCTTCATTTGTTCTTCCTTTTCCAGTTTCCATAATTGTGAATTTAGGCTGTTAATTTGGGATTGTTCTTCCTTCTTTAAATAGGCCTTGATTGCTATATACTTTCATCTTAGAATTGCCTTCGCTGAGTCCCACAGAAGTTGGGTGTTGCGCTATTATTTTCATTTGTCTCCATATATTGCTTGATCTCTGTTTTAATTTGGTCATTGACCCATTGATTATTTAGTAGCATGTTGTTAAGCCTCCATGTGTTTGTGAGCCTTTTTGTTTTCTTTGTACAGTTTATTTCTAGTTTCATACCTTTGTGATCGTAGAAGTTGGTTGGTACAATGTCAAACTTTCTGAATTTTCTGAGGCTTATTTTGTGGCCTAGTATATGGTCTATTCTGGAAAATATTCCATGTGCACTTGAGAAGAATGTGTATCCTACTGCTTTTGGGTGGAGTGCTCTGTAGATGTCTGTTAGGAGTGTTGAAGTCTCCTACAATGAATGCATTGCATTCTATTTCCTCCTTTAATTCTGTTAGTATTTGTTTCACATATGTTGGTGCTCCTGTGTTGGGTGCATAGATATTTATAATGGTTATATCCTCTTGCTGGACTAACCCCTTTATTATCATGTAATGTCCTTCTTTGTCTCTTGTTACTTTCTGTGTTTTAAGTCTATTTTGTCTGATACAAGTACTGCAACACCTGCTTTTTTCTCCCTATAGTTTGCATAAAATACCTTTTTCCATCCCTTTATTTTTAGTCTGTCTATGTCTTTGGGTTTAAAGTGAGTCTCTTGTAGGCAGCATATAGATGGGGCTTCTTTTTTATCTATTCTGTAACTCTGTGTCTTTTGATTGGTGCATTCAGCTCATTTACATTTACATGATTATTGATAGATGTGTACTTACTGCCATTGTAGGCTTTGAATTTGTGGTTACCAAAGGTTCAAGGGTAGCTTCTTTACTATCTAACCATCTACCTTAACTCACTTTTTATGCTTTTATAAACACAGTCTGAACATTCTTTTTTCTCTCCCTTCTTTTTCTTCCTCCTCCACCCTTTATATGCTAGGTGTCATATTCTGTACTCTTTGTGTATCCCTTGACTGACTTTGTGGGTAGCTGATTTAATTTTGCATTTGGTTAGTATTTAGTTGGTCTACTTCCTTTGCTGTGGTTTTATTTTCTCTGGTGACAGCTCTGTAGCATTAAGCACACTTTCATCTAGAGCAGTCCCTTTAAAATACACTGTAGAGATGGTTTGTAGGAGGTAAATAACCTCAACTTTTGCTTATCTGGGAATTTTTAAATCCCTCATTCAAATTAAAATTATATTATTGCCGGATAGAGTATTCTTGCTTTGAGGCCCTTCTGTTTCATTGCATCATGCACTCCCTTCTGGCCTGTAAGGTTTCTGCTGAGAAGTCTGATGATAGCCTGATAGGTGATCTTTTTCCTCTCTCTGGCTGCTTTTAATACTCTGTCCTTGTCCTTGATCTTTGCCATTTTAATTATTATATGACTTGGTGCTGTCTTCCTTGGGTCCTTTGTGTTGGGAGATCTGTGAACTTCCATGGCCTGAGAGACTATTTCCTTCCCCAGATTGGGGAAATTTCAGCAATTATTTCTTGAAAGACACTTTCTATCCCTTTTTCTCTCTCTTCTTCTTCTGGTACCCCTATAATGTGAATATTGTTCTGTTTGGATTGGTCACACAGTTCTCTTAACATTCTTTCATTCCTAGAGATTCTTTTTTCTCTCTCTGCCTCAGCTTCTCTGTATTCCTGTTCTCTCATTCTATTCCATTCACTGTCCCTTCTAACTCACCTAATCTGCTTTTAAATCCCTCCAGTTTGTTTATTTAAATTATCTCCCTCCTCAATTTGTTCTTTAGCTCTTGAATATTTTTCTGTATCTCCTCTGGCATGCTTATGACTTTTATTTTGAATTCTTTTTCAGGAAGGTTTGTGATTTCAGTCTCACTGAGCTGTCTTTCTGGTGTTTGAGGAATTTTGAATTGAACAAGATTCTTCTGCCTTTTCATAGTCCTGGAGCAATGGGAGTGGTTGCTGGTGAGTGGTGCAGGTGTTAGCTGGGAAGAAATAGTCCCTTCCTGCTTGCTGGGTGCCATGCCTGTCTCCACTCTCTGTGCTGGTTAACCACATGCAGGGAGCAGCCTCTGGGTTAATCTCCTCCCTAAGCTGCTGTGGGTGGGGCGGCCCTCGCAATGGCCTAGGGCACTGGTGGGGGTCACAGGCAAGTGGTGTAGGTTCCGCCCCAATAACAAAGTCTCTCTGTGGTTTCCAGTTTCAGCACCCTTCTCTGCTATCTGTGATGGTCAACTGCACTCAGGACACAGCATCTACATCTGGGCCGGTTAGCCATGTGCAGAGAGAAGCCTCTCTGTTAGGCTGTGTAGTTGGTGTAGGCACGGTTGCCCTCTGGCTGGTCTGCAGCAATGGTGGGGACAGCCGGTTTGCGAGTAGATGCCTGCAGGGAGGAAGGAGGGGCAGGATGTTTATTGCTGTGGGGGGCCTTGGAGCTGCATTGCCAACCAGAGGAATAGGGCACCTGAAGCTCCTGAAAGTTCCCAGCCTGCTGGGCTGAGTGTGCCAGGATGATTTTGTCCATCTGTTCTTTCTCCCAAACCGTTGCCCCTTTAGCTGCCCTCTGACTGTTGAGAGGTCCCTTAAAGTGCCTGCTTTTCTTTTGTCCCAGGGCAGCCTGTTGTGGGAAACTGTTCACAGTCTTAGCCTCGCACTGCTTTTCAGCCCCTCAAATCTCCAGAGCACCATGCAATGTGGGTCTGTGCTCCAGACCACCATGCACTGTAGATTTCTAGGGCTGGGTATTTAGCAATCCTGTGCTTCCACTCCCTCCCTGCTCTGATTCTTTTCCTCCCACCTGTGAGCTGGGGTTGGGGGAGTGCTCAGGTCCCACCAAATCACGGATTATTACCTTACTCTTTCCCATGAGATGTTGACTTCTCCCAGATGTAGACTGGCTGGTGTACTGTTACTTCTGGTCACTCTTATAGGATTAGTTGTATTTGCTGTATTTTCAAAGTATATGTGGTTTTTGGAGATTTCTGCCACACTACTCACTCTGCCATCTTTTCTCCCTGATACCTCTAAATGACCTACTTTTAGAAGGTTTTATAATTTTATCTGTAAATATATTTGGTCCTCATTATTCATGAATTTCATAATTGTAAATTTGCCTATTTCCTAAAATGTATTTGTGAACCCCATGTCAATACTCCCTGTGCTTTCATGGTCATTCACGAACATGTGCAGAGTTGTGAAAAATTTGAGCTCATAAATCATAAAAATTTGACATGTATTTGGGAACACAGTTCCCAACTGAGTTCCAACAAGGTGATGCTTTGCCTTTTTATTTTGGTTCTCATATTGTAAACATAAATGTACTTTTTACAGTTTTTGTAGTACCATGTTTTTTACATTTTTGTGCCCTTTTTTTGGGTGATTTTACTTTTTAAAAGGGGCTCTCAGGGGAGAATATATTCATAAATGACATATCCAAAAAGCAGTTAACATCCAAAATATATAAAGAGTGTACATGCCTCAACACCCAAAAAACAAATAACCTGATTAAAAAATGGGTGGAGGATATGAACAAATGCTTCTCCAAAGAAGAAATTCAGATGGCCAACAGGCACATGAAAAGATGCTCCACATTGCTAATCATTAGGGAAATGCAAATTAAAACTACAATGAGATATCACCTCATACCAGTTAGGACGGCCAACATTCAAAGACAAGGAACAACAAATGCTGATGAGGGTGTGGAGAAAAGGGAACCTTCCTACACTGCTGGTGGGAATATAAAGTAGTTCAACCATTGTGGAAAGCAATATTGAGGCTCCTCAAAAATGTAAAAATAGAAATACCATTTGACCTTGGAATTCCACTCCTAGGAATTTGCCCTAAGAAAACAGGATCCCATATTCAAAAAGACATATGTAGTCATATGTTTATTGCAGCACTATTTACAATAGCCAAGATCTGGAGGCAACCTAAATGTCCATCAGTAGATGAATGGCTAAAGAAGTTGTGATACACACTGGAATATTATTCAGCCATAAGAAGAAAACAAATCCAACCGCTTGCAATAACATGGATGGAGCTAGAGGGTATTATGCTCAGTGAAATAAGCCAGGCAGAGAAAGACAAGTACCAAATGACTTCCCTCATTTGTGGAGTGTAACAACAATGCAAAAACTGAAGGAACTAAAGAGAAGCAGACTCACAGACTCCAAGAAGGGACTAACAGTTACCAAAGGGAAGGGGTTGGGGAGGGCTGGTGGGGAGGGAGGGAGAAGGGGATTAAGAGGTATTATGATTAACACATTTAATGTAGGAGGGCACAGGGAAGGTAGTATAGCACAGAGAAGACAAGTAGTGACTATAGCATCTTACTATGCTGATGGGCAGTGACTGCAATGGGGTGTGTGTGGGGCAACTTGATAATATGGGTGACTGTAATAACCACAATGTTGCTCATGTGAAACCTTCATAAGATTGTATATCAATGATACCTTAATAAAAAAAGTTAATAATAAATAAGTAAATATAAGGGCCCTCAAGCATAGTGCTGAAGTGCTGTCTCTTCCTAAGTACAAGAAGACTGTGAAGTGCCTTACAGAGAAAATACACATGCAGCATAAAGTTTGTTCTGTCATGAGTTATAGTACTGTTGGCCATGAGCTCAGTGTTAATGAATCAACAATACTTTTTAGATAAAGTCTTTTTAAACAGAAACACATTAAACATGGTTATATATTGATCAGTTGGTGAAAATATGACCAGAGACTTGCAGAAACCTCACTCTCTATTTCCCCCAGGAGCAAATGGTTCAGTATTTGCTACTTAAATGTTTGTGGCAACTTTATGGAACATAATTACCACAAATAATGAGAATCAGCTATATCCTGAACATTATTTATTACATTTATTTCAAGGTTGCTTGTTGTTTATGTAGTTGCGAATAGTATCTGTTTTTACATCACATTTTCTAACTTGGTTTTGCTCATATAGGGTATATTGGTTTTAGTATGCTGATCTCATGTCCTGGCTTTGTCATTTTACTAGCTGAGTGACCCTTCTCAAGTTTATTAGTTTGCTAGGGCCTCCCTAACAAAGCATCTCAAATTTTGGGTGGCTTAAAATAACAGACATTCATTGCTCCCAGTTCTGGATCTGGAAGTCTGAAATCAAGGTGGTGGGAGGGCCATGCTTCCTCTACAAACTGCAGGGGAATGCTTCCTTTCTCTCCTAGTGCCTGGTGGTCATCCTCAATCTTCAGCATTCCTTTGCTGTAAGGATTTTGTTGTCATGTGGCTCTCCCTATGTTGTGGGTCTGTGCTGGAATTTACCTCATCTTGTGAGGGCATCAGTCATACTGGATTAGGGGTCACCCTGAAGGCCTCACCTTACTTGTTTACATCTGCAAATATCTGATTGTCGATAAGATCATATTCACAAGTTCCAGGGGTTATGGCTCCAACATATCTTTTGGGGAACACAATTCAACATATAACAGTAAGTTAATTTACCTTTATGAACATCAATCTAATTTGGAAATAGTAATTGTATCATTCTCAAGGGGCTGTTGTATTACATTAGTTAATAATATATGGAAAGTACCTAGAAATGTGTCTGGCCCACATTAAGAATTCAATATGCATTAGCTAGTCAATTACTGTTGTCAGACCACTGCTGAACTCTGTTACTGGTTTCAGTAGTTTGTAAGTTATCTTGAAAATACTCCATAGATAATCACATTGCATAGAAAAGGCACTTTTGTCTTTTCTAATTTTTTATACACTTTATTTTACTCTCTTACCTTATTGTTATAAGACCTCCAGGATAATATTCAATGGAAGCAACAACAGTAGGATAGTGGCCATCTTCTTCTGTTTACAACTTAAATGGGAATTATTCTATGATTGTATCAATAAATATGATGATTCTTACAGGTTAACAATGATGTCATTTCTCAGGCTAGAAAAGTTTATTTCTAGTCATAATTTTTAAGGGATTTCTTAATTAAATTTTGAGTGAGTATTAAATACATTTTTCTGCATTTTGTAAGATAATTTTTCTCTTCTAGACTATCAAGCCACAAATGATGGAAATCATCAGCAAATAAAAGTTCAGGCTGTGGGTTAGGAGGTGAATGGAAAGTAGGTGGAATCTGGCTGGGTTGTAAACAGAGGAAGAAACAAATTCCATTTGAATGGCTGTTTGTCTTTATTGTTTTGCAGATGCATAAATATGTGGATGTAGAGGACTAGCTTGACGTTGATAATAATAATAATAATAATGATAATAATAATAACTACAGAAACAATATGGTCAGTAAGAGTTACCATAAACAATAACACTCCCCACCAAATCCTTCTAACACAATGGAATAAAGGGATACACATTTCCTTTTGTAGTTTGCATAGTTATTTTGTCAGCTCTAATGAAGCACCAGCAAAAAAAAAAAAAAGAAATAATGAAGGAAAGTGTCTACAGCACTTTGAGGTAATATAATTCTGATTTCATGCTTAGTCACAAAATCATTCCAAATAGCTTGCTGAAATTCAGTAATACTGAATAGCTCCTCCTGCAGGCCAGTTCATCTCCAATTGCTCAGGCTCTGCATCACTGGGGGGCTGGCCATTTTCTTTTCTCCTTCTTTGTTATAATCAAATAACTTTTATTGTTATTTGAAAGTTCATGCATTGGGACAGATCATCTTTTTGGGATATGGACAACGTAAAAACCTGGCTTAAATCTGTAGAAGACATCCTGAAACCTGTTTGCAATGAGTGTCTGGACAGGGTTTGGAGCTGATGTATCTCTTTAGATGACACTTGGGTGCTGGCCTGGACCGTGCCCTCACCATCTGTTTACACTGTCTGTGAGGAGTCTCTTACGTGCTGGCAGCAGAGATATTCATGATGGAAGGCTGTAAGTGCAAAAATCAAAAGGCAATTTGGGCATGTTTCTGGTCAGATTTGGGACCTGTTTCAACAAATTCAATGGAAAGAAGGAATATTTTTACCTGTTCAACAACTTGTTTTTCAAGTTCTTAAAATGACTTCCAAAAAAGAAAAGGCTCCAAGTTATGAACAAATTATACTGAAACTTTCTTTCTTCCCTCCTTCCTTCCTACTTTCCCTCCTTATCCCTTCCTCTTTTCCACCAACCCATATTTATTGAGTGTCCATTATCTGTGTCAGATGAGTACAAAATATTTAGCACAGTTTCTAGTATATAATAAATACTTCATAAGTGATTCTATCCCTAATGAGATCAGTGCAAGTTTTGGGGCCATTTATTAGCACATGCAGCAAGCACCTTACTAAGGGGAAGCTTTATCTTGATGCCTTTTTTCTGGTCAGAAGTTGATGTTGGTGATGACACAGTCCACTGGTTGGAAAAATAACAACAATGACAATAAATGCACATGAAATCCAATTTCTAGTGCTATTCTGTAGGGTTAGTGAAACAAAATTGGTCTGAAGCCTTGATTCAAACATTGAGTCAATGAAAAAATGTAGCCATAGATGATTTGATGACTGTGTAAAAGGTTAATGGGTTACTATTTAAATAACATGGTAAAAAATTCTTTTTTCTAGTTTTAAGGACACCTTTTTCTAAGTTCACACAAATTCCTTTTTATAGCAGGTAGGCTCCCTTACTTGGCTGTATACTGTCATGCCTAAATGATCCTACAACTAAAAATTTTAAGGGCTGTCACTCAAAATTGCTAAATAGAACTTCCTCTTTAATTTGTGTACTCGCCTTTTACTTTATGGTGAGGCACTGGTTCAACTGTGGTTTCCTTTACAATAAAAAGAGAGGGCCCTGTTTTACTCTTGTGATGACCAGAGGGGGCACCTACAATGGCCCAGAGTTATTTTGACCTAAAACTTTTAGGGGTGAATCCTGCTGACCAAGTGCACATAAAGTAAAAAATGCTTATTCTTTTTAGATGAACCGCCTTTTACCTAAAAACTGTCCACAAGAGCAAAGACTGGTAAATTGAGAAGCAAAGGATGGAAATAGATGTTAAAATCGGTCATCCTAACTTCTTATGATGATGCATCAAGCAAATGACTTGCTGGACTGCGTGCTCAGCAATGCTGCATAGAGGCAGGTAAGGAGCTGCATTTGGCTTTCTTAACATAAGGTATAAAGAACTCGCACAGATCAGTGGGTAGGAGAGGCCATTAAGTGGCTAATTACTCTACTTGACTTTCACCTATTAGGTATATCTTACTGGGGGAAAATATTTGGAGGAGAAAACTTGACTCTGCTTCCCAGCCTCTCTTTCACTTCTTGACCACAAAAGTTTTGGAGGCAGCTTGTTGCTTTGCCAGTGGGATTCTGTTTGGACTGCACATTTCAGGCTGGATGCTCAGTTAGGGGCCACTGAGGGGTGCTACAAGTTCCTGAGGAGGAGTGGATGCGGTGTGGTGTTCTGTGTCACATAGTCAAGGGTGTGTAATAAGGCACCAAGAAGAGTCAAAGAATGAATTTCAGGGTCATCTCTCCACACTTGCCCCAAATCTTTCCTGATTATTGCAGTAAGTCCTTGGGTGGGAGTAGGGATAAACAAAAAGGATTTCCTGTACTCCAGTGTTGTGACATTATCTCTTCCTGCTCCCAAACAGGGCTCCTGGGAAGGGATTGCCATTGCCACCACTTGAGACATTGCTGTGGCTGCACACCCATGCCAGTTCCTTGGCCCCTGTCCAAGTGGAGGCACACCTGCCTCTCACCTGTGTCAGCCCTGGTACTAGGTTACAGAGCACATTTGGCTTTCTTGTGCACTCTGTTTCTTGCAAAGACTAATAATGCAGGGCTTAGTTCTAGCTATGATTTTGGCTTTGGCCTTTGCGGGCAGCAGCACATGCAGGCTGAGGACCCTCCTGCTACTTCACCATGCTGTTCTGAAAACCACCCTCCTCTGTAGCCCCTGCCCTAGGGCCAGATTTTAGCCTGACTCATGCATCCTTGACCTTCCATCCACACTGTTCTGTTCTCCACTGGGCTCATGGTGTACATCCTGAGGAATGAGGGGTGATGAGGCTGATATTCAACACAGACAGAGCATCAGACACACTGGACTTTGCAGTGAATGTACATCTCAGGAGTTTGCTCTGGGACCTCCATAAACAATAATGGCCACTACCATTTTTTTAGCTTTATAAATGAACATGTTGATTTTCAAAGCTGAACTATTCAAGGAAATAATATTAGAAGTTGGAGGATATAAAACATTTTAAACACTCCATATACTGATGACCTCACTTTTTTCTTAGCATATGAATTGAGTTTTGGAGTTGCAAATGAGGTGACTTTTTCTGGGTCTTAATGGAAGGATCAACAATTGGAATACATGCCTGCAAAAGTTATATTCCAGGCAACTCGGTAGGAGTTGGCACTATTAATTTTTTTTTTTTGAGAGGGCATCTTTCATATTTATTGATCAAATGGTTGTTAACAACAATAAAATTCTGTATAGGGGACTCAATGCACAATCATTAAATCAACCCCAAGCCTAATTCTCAACAGTTTCCAATCTTCTGAAGCATAATGAACAAGTTCTTATATGGTGAACAAGTTCTTACATAGTGAATAAGTTCTTACATGGTGAACAGTGCAAGGGCAGTCATCACAGAAACTTTCGGTTTTGATCACGCATCATGAACTATAAACAATCAAGTCAGATATGATTACTCATTTGATTTTTATACTTGATTTATATGTGAATCCCACATTTCTCCCTTATTTATTTATTTTTTAAATAAAATGCTGAAGTGGTAGGTAGATGCAAGATAAAGGTAGAAAACATAATTTAGTGGCACTATTAATTTTATGTTAGTCTTTTCATGTAGAAATATTCTACAACAGCAGATAATTCCTACATATAAGCTTAGCTTACATTTGCCCCTGTCATAGGGCCCAGTCCATCCCCCACCCCTACTCCTGAGTCAGGAGAGAATATTTTTTTTGACTTGTTATTACTCTCTTCCTCAAATTTTAGTTCAAGTCTATTTTGGGAACTGTGTCTATAGTTTTAAAAACCTTATTAATGAGAAGCTTTGCTCTAATATATAATTCGTGAATAAAAACCCTATCCAAGATGCTTTTTAAGTGCCAACTGAGAGTTTTAATTTACATACTAAAGTTTCATTTTGTTCTTAAACCTTTTGGACTTGCATGTTATGTTTATCAAGTATGATTCTGAAGGTTCTTATATGGGCACTGTGCAATGTGCGGGCTTCCTAGATAACATTGATAAACTCACACTTAATAACAACACTAAAAGCCACTTCCATCTGGATTTACTGGCAATAAAAAGAGACATTACAGAACTTTGGGAATTTGATTAAGGCGCCAAACACTAATCTTCGATTACAAAACTGTAGAACCTAACTACTTGGGAAAACAAAGCAATCCAAGGACAGGCTTTTGGTAAAAGCTTTTCACTGTGGATTAATAATTAATGTGTTAAATGTACTTTGTAATAAACTGTATCATAATGGATTACTTTTGATAGCTAAATTGGCAATGTACCCCAGCATGGCTCCATTGACTCAAACTTTCAATTTCAGTTGCTAGATTTATTGGGTTAAACTGCAATGAACCTATTATAGGCTTATTTTAACTTGTTTAGAAATCATAATTAATTAAAAAATATTGATGGAGACTGTAAAAATTATATAAAAATTGGCAAAGTTACAAAAAATATAACAAGACATGGTCTTTTAAAGAGAAAGTGGTATAATCTACTTTTAAGGCAAATAAGCAGTAGGGGAAAAAACATTTCAAAGGGACCAATTAGTGTTTTTCATTCAAGAAAATGTTTATGTTAGTGCTTATGGTTATTTTATGTGGGTAATAAAGATGAAATATTCAGTAAGTTAGATAGTCGAAAAACAAATATTTTAGAAACAAGTAGCAATAAATTATAATTTACCTTAACTTTGAAGTCAGAAATTAGAAGTAGACAGAAGATGAACTGTCCAGAACATTGACAAAATATCCTGTTTTGTGATGATTTTGAACCTAGCACTTTTTCGGAAATTGCATGTATATCCCACTAGAACCCTTCAGAATGCATGGAGAATGGCAAACCAAATGGACTGTCTCTTAGAAAAGTGAATTTTAGCTCCCTAATCTTTTCCTCACTTTAAGGAAATTGTATTTATTTGTATTTTCATAGGGCATTCCATTTTTCAGGAGAGGGATAGTCAAGGGTCATGGTAGAGTTAAGGTACAGGGTTACTACAAAAATCTATACTTCATCACTTGTTTTAAGACTACCTTAATCCCCAAGTAACAATAATGTCACACACATACAGAACTTTACATGTTGCAAAGGGTTTTTGTTTTTCAATCTTATGATGCTGTTCCTTATTAAAAAAACTCACATGAAATAACACTATAGTTATTATGGGTTTGTGTAAATAGATTAAGTAGTGGTGACTAGTAGTGGTAACTTCTGTGGGAGGAATAGTTTGGGGTATTCATTAAAGGAGACTTTTTAACCCATAAAGCACTTTCACACATACTATTTCATTTATCCTTAAAACGACGTGAAAACACTTGCAAACTGCAGTTCGTATAGGAAGCTCCTCTACCTTCATCATAAATAGTTGACAGCCACTGTATTTTAGGTACTTGGGCTGTATCAATGAACCATGTCCCTGACCTCAGAGAGCTGACACTCTAGTGGGGAGTATAGGCAATAAATAATAGATGTAAGAAATAAGTAGATTATAGAGAATGTTAGAAGGTGATAGTTACTATAGAGAAAAAAATGAAAGCTTTGAAGGAGGTGAGGGATTATTCACGACGGTATCTGGGTGAAGAGGGTTCCAAGATGAGAGACGAGTCAATGCAAGGACCCTAAGGCGGGAGCCTGCCTGGCAGCCTGAGGAGGTGACTGGTGTCGCTGAAGCCACTGAAGCCACGAGGTCAGACCAACAGCGCAGGCCTTGTGAGGTTGTAACTCTTGGGGTGGAAATCCCGGGGTGAAGTACCTTTGAACCGAAATCAGTCAAAGGGAGAAATAACGTGGCAGAAACCCGTTTATTGCTTTACAAGCAGTCGTCCATTTCTGCTCACCCACGTATATCCTGACGCGGCTGCCAAAAGGGGCCCCAGCCAACCTCTCCGGTCCAGATATGCCCTCGCCCACCCTCCTCATCACCTATTGACATGGAGATGCACTAAGGCCACGGGAGAGTTTCTGGAAATGTTGCTATTTACCCGCAGGGCTCTTTCAGGGGTTGGGGGTAGGGGTCTTCCTAGAGGGGCCATATGCCTTGTGAGGATTTTGCACTTATGAGCAATGGGAAACCATTCAAAATGCTAAGCAATGAATTAGCCTTGGTTAGTTGGAAAGAAGTTAATAATGAAGTCTTTCAAGGACAGTATACTCGAAATTTCTGCTTAAAATGTATATTAAAGACCTGGAAGAGAGCAGGATGAATGGCCAAGTGGCAAAACAGGCTTTTGAGTTACAATGATTAAACCCAAACCAGGCAAGATTGTGAGTAATCTTTAATGTTTCAGTCATTTTATTTAAAAAAAATTAAAACCCACAAAGCTGAAGAGGAATAATAGAAACCAGGTAATGGTAGGCCTGGTGGTGTGACCCTCAGACTGAGATTGGTGAAAGCCTTTTTAAATTGGAAAGAGGACTAGAAACAGGCATGTACAATAATGAATGTTAGGGAAAAGCCCAGGTGGCTGGTCCTGTTTGTCTTGTGATGTTAGACCAGGTCATGGTTAATGAGCAATGACAAGCTGTTTTCTATCTACCCAGAGAATCCCAAAAAGGAAAAAACAACAAGAAAAACCTCTAGTAAAGATTTAGGAGAGGTAGGAGGAAGAATGGCTTGACATTACAATACATTCTAATAAGTTCTGTGAGCTTGTCTTTCCTGAAGCTGGACAAACCAAAGGCTGACAACATTTGAAACAAGTAATATGGTGAATCTTAGTGTGTTTCAAATAGTTGATCTTCTAGTTGCAATTTTCCTAAATTAGGAAACTGTTCTAGAAGGCTGAGAGTGGTAACAGTGTAGTTAGCATGGATGGGATTTAGAAGCGATAGTCGGGGGTTTGTAGTATTTTGCGGGAAGAATGACCTGGGGCCATATGGGGTAGTATATCATTCACACAGTTCTGTGGGGTCTCCTCACACAATATGCACTGAAATCTATGACCGATTCTCATCTGTATGGGAAGGTACAGAAAAGAGGAAGGGCACAATTCTTCTAGTCCAGTGTTTTAGTGAATATAATGAGCAGCAGATCTTTGATCAAAGAGAATAATCATAAAAACCTGTTCAGAAATCTAAGATTTCTCGACACCAAATACTAAATGGTCTTAAACAAATATCTTGAAGAAAAATCACTTTAGCTCACTCATTCATTCATTCAAAAAATGGTACATTGAACAACTTCTTTGTGCCAAGAGCAGTGCTAAATGATTCAGTCCCTATCTCTTTGGAGTTTACTATAGTGGGGAAACCAAATAATAAAGATTTATTTTTTATTTATGTTTCTCTGGAGAGATGGTGTTTGAGCTGAGACCTGAGGAGAAGCTTACCATCCTGGCCATGGGTTCATTCCTTCATAAGCCCTGTGCTAGGTCAAGTGGCTTGAATTTAATTGTGCTCTTTTAAAAAATCTCCTCAAGTGGTGGTCTTTATGTCAGTTTATGGAAACTTTTAGAAAGTTAACGATAAACTTAACAATCCTGCCACTAAAGTTATAGCTTCAATTTATTTACAAGCATAGTATTTTATCAACATCTATTTACACCTATTTTAATGCAATGTAAGTATGGTATTTACCCCATTGTAATTCCTGGTATAGGGTTAATAGGAAAAGAGACATTTGCTAAATAAAGTGTTCATAAACAACTTGCACATTCAACTGTAGGGGGAGTAAATATTCGTAATAGGAAAAATTCCACTGTATAGAGTGAATCTCATAGTTATTAGGGATTTGGAAACTAGGAAATATCATCAAAATATATATATTGGTATATTACCAAGTTGCATTTTATTCTGAATTATTAAATCATAAAAAATCTCAAATTTTACTGCAATCAGGTTTTGAATGCTCAACATTCTCATGCCATTTAACTAGAACACACTTTTCTATATACAAATGGATATATTAATTTCCATAAAAGTGTTATCTTTTTACAGTATATTTAATTCAGATCCAGTTTCTATTTCCACTAAAATAATTGCTTATAATACACAGACTCGATTTTATATGACTAATTAGAACACTATGGGAAAAATAGGTTTGCAGGTAATGTTGAAATTAAATATGTTAATCTGTACCTCTGTGTGCACATTTCATATGAGCTTTAATTTGCCAAATAAATTATAGTTCTGTGTTTATAAGGTGCCCTTGAAAGAGTGTCCTATTTTTGAGCACTAATACCATGGGGAAACAAATACACAAAGCTTTTAGCTATAGGCCATACTTGCATAAATTAAGACAAGAGCAGTTGGTTGGTAAGTAGAGCTATGGTATCCTCAGCTTTTAAACACTCTGAATTGTTAACATGATTTTTTTAGTATGGTTACTAATATTAAGATAATAAATAATATTTAGTTTCAATATCGTACCCTTCAGCCAGGGCATAAATTCATTTTGAATGCTGTGTTGAATTAATGTATAATAAACATACTGCAGTTTGCTATCAGGAATTCTCAATGAAATGGAGGAAGTCAGTTCTTTGCTTATGCATTAGTACTGCCAGTTTTGCTCTGTTTAATTTTAGCTATTTATAAAATTGCTCTACTGACGGTCCTCTTTATTTTAATGTGATTGTTGTAAGGTTAGCCAGAAATGGTATGGTGTGTTTTTTGAAGTAGGCTAGGAGCTGCTGTAGGAATATGGGTCCTTAACAAAAATCCCTTTCACATTAGCCACCTGCAATCAAGACACGCATCTGCCTAACTGGGTGAATTATGGTGTTCTCTGTGGGGCAGGGGCCTGCAAAGTCACTGTGTATAACAGAAACTGCTGAGTGTCTCAGAAGGGAGTTGGATCACAGAGGACTTGTAAAAACAATGTTGCTGATAGAAGTAGAATCTGAAAGCAGATGCAGCAATTGCCACCTACTTCTGAGACAAATGGCAACTGTATTTAAAATGTTATTATTGTCTAAATAGGTTGGTTCCTTTTTATGACATTTATTTATATAACTCACAGGACTTTGGCTTAAAAGTGGCTCTGGGTCTTGAAAGCCGGTGGAGGAGTGCAATGAATTTCCCAAAGGCATCCAGGCTTACAACTAAAGGAAGGAGCAAGGAGGCCTTCGGAATGGAAAAACATAGTACTGCCCTGTGTCAGTTGACTCCAGCTGCCTAACAGAGTAACACAGACAGGCTGACTTAAACAATAGAATTTATGTTTTCACAGTTCTAAAGGCTGGAAGTTCAAGATTAGGGTGCACGCATGGTTGGTTTCTGGTGAGAGCTCTCTTTCTGGTTTGCACAGACTGGGTGAGCTCTGGTGTCTCTTCTAAGGGCATGAATGCTATTGGGTCAGGGCTCCATGCTTATGACCTCACTTAACCTCAGTTACTTCCATAAAGTCCCCATTTCCAAATACAGTCACATTGGGAGTTAGGGTTTCAGCATATAAATTTTGGGAGGGCATAATTCAGACCGTAGCATACTCTAAATTATTTAATATGGCTTTTAATTAGGAGTTCATAATGATTTTTGGTGCCAAAGACCCCCTTGGAAGTTGGTAAAGCCTATGGACTTCCTCTCAGAATAAAGTTCTTAAGCGCATAGAGTAAATTGTATAGGATTTCAGAGGAAGCCAATTATATGGAAAGGTAGTTAGCAAAGTATTAAAACATTGTGATCTAGAAATATATGAGTCCCTTATTAACACATTCAATAATAGGCCATAGTAGTTTGTCTAATAACTACCATAATTTTGATGTAGTGATGGGTAAAAGTGATATTTAGAAATATCTGCAGTAACTGTAATACAATTTGAAAATGTCTGTGAGTTTTGTTGGTGACAAAATCACAGGTAACTGCTACTGCTATTGTGATTGGTTCCTGATGTTCATAGTGGAAGGAAATGTAACATTTAAGTCAGGGGTTATGAAAGTACAGTGTTTTGTTCTTACCCAAATTCAAAGATTTTGTTAATCCCATGCATGGACCACAAGTTAATAACCCCTGGATAGGTCACATTTTAAGATGTTTGCAATTTTAATATTTGTCTTATATTAGCAATGCTATGATCATAAAAATGTCAGCTATTATATTTACTAACAAAGAATTATTATGAATTATTATTGGTTTTTGTTTTAAAGAATATTTTAAAAAGTGGTGGGTTTCAGCTGGGGCTGAGGGGGCTACTAATTGGTATAAGGTTAAAAATGGTAAGATTGTTTCAATAAGTAGCTCCTCTTACAAAGAGATTATTTAAATTCACTTGCCAAATACAAACATACTTCCTTTTTATAACTGACTGATTTAGGAAAGCTATGTATTTTGTGGGCATTACTAAAATTCCCATCAAAGAAAAAACAAATTTGGTTCATTCCATATGAAATTTATCTCACAGTAGTTTCTGAGCTTGGTCCTTTCAGTAAAGGAAAATATGTAATCAGAAAGCAAAACTGTTTTCCTTACTGGAGACAAAAGATTACTTCCCAAATAAGTCAACCTAAAAGGAGGCAGGATCTTCAGGAAGCGTGGTTGGAATATTGAGAAGATCTATTTGATTTAAAGTTCTGACGCCTGTGGGGAGTTAAGCTCTGGACAAAGAATTTGGGGTGCCTTTAAAATTTTAAAACAGTCTTTTCTGAAAAGACCTTCATGGTGGCCTTCACACTAAGTATACATGTAGACTTGTCATTCAGAATATGGGTTTTTGAGCCTTTCTGTCTGGCTTTGAGTCCTGTTCCTTCATACACTCACTTTTGTGATCTTGGCCAGGATGCTTAGCCTTCCTGTCCCTCAGCATTTTCATCTGTAAAATAAAACAATAGTACCTACCTCAAAGAGCTATTTTATTGTAGAGATGTAGTGACATAATCTATCTGAAATGCATAGAATAGGCCCTAATATATAGTAAGTATTTAATAAATGGTAGCCATTATGATCTTTGTTATTTATTCTTTCTTTAGTGTATGACAAGTGTTTCCTGGAACAAGCTCTTACAGCTTGTCCTGGGTTAATGTCTGCAATTAATACTTGCTAATCCTGATGCCATCGGCTGCCCTGTTCAGGCCTTGATTTGGCTTCAAAGAGAAGTGTCTTTACAAGTCTAATATCAGTGTGATCTTGTCCATTTCACAGAGCTCCGCCTAATATCCCCATTAAGACTCAGCTTTTTCACCTTTAGTCTTAAAGGAAGCAGAGAGGGGCCTCCTATCTTTGTTGAAATTCTGCAATATGCAATTTGAAGTTGGATTGACCTTCAAGCTGACAAAGTAAAATAAACAGTTTTATAAATGAAAATGGCTAATCTGAAATAGATCACAGCTAAGAACTTCATTTTTTATTCATTCTCTTCATACAAGGTTGATATCATACAAGTGAACATCTAATATTGCACTTCATTGTGGGGCTCACCGAAGATGCAGTTAGAGGAAATTAAGGACACAATGAACTGGCAAAAACTGGGGAATATGTCTGTAGTCTCTTATTTTGGAGAGTTATTATATTTAGATGTAGGTTGACTAATTTAAAAAAAATAGTTACTAAAATTTTACTGCTGCATTCTTTTTCTTTTGAACTCTTTTGGTTTCCTAGAAATCAACCTCACCTGACAGTTTTAACTGTTTTTATATATGGCAGAACATCACATAGTTCAGGAAAACTGCATGAAGAGGCATAAGATTACTTGTTTTAAACTCATGTCTCTTAAAGAGTACTCTACAGAAATTTCATTTTTTTTTCAGGAAAGAAAAATCTATCAATTGAAAGCCCAAATATTTACCAGAGAAAATAGAGTGAAGGAAAAAAATTTGCAGTCATATGGGGAATAAATCATAGGATCTAAACATTTCCTCACACTTGCCTGACAGCTAAGTCTAGTTGCCTTTGCGCAAGGGAGAAGTTTTAAGTCTGGTCTAAGGGCCTGTTCCTGTGACTCACTGAGCAGGCTGGGGAACTGACCCTTGTTCTGGTTCCACAGCTCAAGTTCAGGGAAGACTGGACCAAGCTGTGTTATCTGGGAAAGGCGAGGGTGATAAATAGTCCCTGTGTTCATGCCTGACTAGACTGTACTGAACTGTGTAGTCGTATTATATAAGGTCTAACACCAAGATTGATGGCCTGTGCATTTCCAGAGTAACCTCTGTCTTTGTGCAGATCCTTACACACACCAGACACACACACACACACACACACACACACACACACACACAGCCTAGCTTGTAGGAAGGCACCAAAACATTCTAAAGGTCTGCTGAGACCCTCTTTCATTCATATATTGTCATCTCAATTCTTCATTTTTTTGGTTCAGAAACTAACAACCGCAACTGTCCTGGGAAACATTGTTTATCTCTTTGTACTAATGTTCTTCTGTGTATCTTAGAAAAGTAACTCTTCTTGACTTACCCAAGTGGTGCCCATGTCAGGTCATTATATAAAGCTGAACATATCAACATTTTTAATATGATAGTTTTGTGACTACATATAATACTTGATTAGTAAAAGTTTATTGAATTGAATTATACATAGTTTAAGGTAAACTATACTCAAATGATGCACATCTAACCTTAGCATTGTTAAAAGTATATTTAACTAAATTAAATTAAAAAAACACATGACAATTGAAAAAATAGGGGGAAATTCTAGAAATGATATTTAATATAGAGGCATACTCAGTTCCTGACTTCAATTCATACTAATGTCCCACCTTCTGATGTCCTCTTGGTGTTCTGGGAATACTGGTTCCTGTGATGTGCTGCTTTCCTTTCACTTTTTGTGTTCATGTTCCAAAAGGAAGACAACCAAAATATCATTGATTTAAATCTCTCCAGAGACCCAGTACCACTGATCGTCTCTTTTCTCTGATTCGCCTCTGCAGAAATTCAGTGTCCAGATGTTTCAGAATCCAGATGGCCTATGAATCCTCTATCACCCAGAAAGGAGGAAAATGTGCATGAAAGTGGAACATCGAAAAGAAAAGAAATAATTTAGTATTGGTGAGGTAATGGCAATCCACAGGGCTCAAAGAAAATCTTCTGTTCTGAAAGAAGCAACTTAATAAAATGCATGTTATAGGCTCTACCAGCAAGCTAAAATTTCAGCCTTGCCTCTTCTTTCTATCACCATTAAGAGGCTTGCAGAGATCCACACTGTTTAAAGGGCAGACAGCATGGAAGAACTATCATGTACAATTTAAAGTAGCAGCTAAAATTGGAATGGTCACAAGAAAGCCTGTTTCTTTGCAATTAAATTGACAAGCTGTCTATGATTACCCTAGGGAACTTGGCAGCTGAGTGATAAAAAGACTGCAGAGTGTTGAAAGGTCTAACGCAACTTACTAGGTGGACAAAGACCACATCTGCTTAATATACGGATTGGGAGAGTTGTGGAATGTACTTGGCTAAATTAGCCGAGGAGGGATACTAATGATACCTTTTCCTCTCTAAGACTCTCCTTGCTCAGAATCCATTTTAGAAATTACCCACAAATATTTGGAAGCATGAATTGTAAAAAAAATAGTTTAGTACAATATCTGATGTTATTTAGTACTAACCTACAAATAATCAGAAGAATTGAGTAGAAGTTTAGCAGGAAATATTAATAAAACACTTCCATCAATGTTTATGAAATTTATATAGACTTCATATGGAAACTAGTTTCCCCAAAGAAGGTTCATAGTGATCTCAACAACGGAAGAGTTCAAAGACTATGGATGATTTAATGCAAAGTATTGTTATGTGAGAATTACATGGTATTTTCATCTTTGGGTATCCCTTGAGTTGAGTAAAGCAGAAACTTAGGTTACAAAGGATATAAACAATAAAAACAATAAAAATAGAAGGATATAAAAACAAAAACCAGATTTTGGGTGGCAGCAATTTGTGAAGACTAACACACCCATTTCAGCAATGTCTTCTTAATTTTAGTGCATAACTTAAAAGAGCAAATGCATTAAAAAATGTGAAGGTTTCTTCTGATATGTTTCATGGGTATTTGTAACACTCTACACTAACTAAATAAGTCATGCCTATGCTTACTTGCCTGTATGTTCTTTCTGAAGGCTGAGGACTGTTCATTTCAGTAAGCCTGGAAATTGATTTGTTACTATTTCCAAAGTAGGATTACCCTAAGCAGGATTTCTCAAACAGAAATGCATTATATATTACCTTGGGATTCACTTCAAAAAACGGAGATTTTCCAATTAGTTGGCCAATATTTGCTGGTCTTTGAGACCATGTGGTAGTTCAAAAAAATTATTCAAAGCTCAAAGTCACTCAAATGCTCAATGACTTCAACATTGGACAAAGATTCTCAACATCACTAATCATCAGGGAAATGCAAATCAAAACCACAATGAGCTATTACCTCACTGCTGTTAGAAAGGCTATTTTAAAAAAGACATGAAATAACAAGTGTTGGAGAGGATGTGGAGAAACAAAAACCCTCATGCACTGTTGGTGGGAATATAAATCGGTGCAGCCACTGTGGAAAACAGTATAGAGGTTCCTCAACAAATTAAATATAGACCTACTTGGTGACCCAGTTATTCCACTTCTGGGTATTTATCTGAAGAAAATGAAAACACTAGTTTGAAAAGATATATGCACCCCTATGTTCATTGCAACATTATTCACAAGACAAGATACACAAACAACCTGTGTCCATTGATAGATGAATGGATAAAGAAGAAGTGATTTATTTATACAACTGAATACTACTCAGCCATAAAAAAGAATGAAATCATGGCATTTGTGGTAACATAGATGGAGCCCAAAGGCATTACGCTAAGCAAAATAGGTCATAGCAAGACAAATACTGTATGATTTCACTCTTATATGGAATCTTAAGAAAAAAAACCCACACAAATGAACAAACAAAATAGAACAAAAACAAACTCATAGATAAAGAGAATAGTCTAGTGGTTGCCAGAGGGCAAGGGTGGGTGAAATGGGTAAAGGGTGTCTGTATGGTGATGAATGGTAGTTAGACTTGTGGTGATGACACTTTATAGTATAGTATATAAAATTGTCAAATTATAAAATGTACACTTGAAGCTTATATAATAAAAAAAGGGAAAAAAAGCTGTGTCACTTTTGATCTGGTAAGAAACCCTAGAGGAAATGTCAACACAGGGAAATCCACTCACGAAATTGAATACAGTTCAAATACTACATTCAAAAATAATTTATTATGACATATATTTCCATTTTTTGACATATGGAAAGTTGTTACAAATGGTATGTATCATTTGATTGTATTTTTATAAAAGGTTTGTGTGTATCAAAACAATTCCTCAGTAGTACAAATGGAAGAATTAAACAATAATACCTTGTATTAGTTTTCGCACATTACATTTTACAGTGATTGTACGTCCAAAGTCACCTTTTGGCTTCCCCATAACATTTTCTTGCCCCCTCTTTTAAAGCCAGAGAAAGGGAAGCCCAGGGAAGTTGTCAGTGGCTTTCCTATGGTCAATAGAAATTGGCAGAACTGAGTCTCTTTGCACTACAATCAAAGGGAGATTGAGAGCAGAGTCTGCCGTGGAACATAGTATGGGATGTTTAAAAACAATCCTTCATTTGAAAAACCTAAGTCAACATATTTGTCTAAATTGAACATTCAAACTCCCTTTTGGGATAATGGGATGAGATGATACATGTCTGCTGATGCCTTCAGCCAGGCTCCAAAAAATCTGAATCCAATTATTGAGGAAAAAAATACTCGTCCTCTTCCCTCCCATCATGTTGAAGGTTATACACTTATGTACGCATTATTTGCTTTTTCTAAAAAGATGTGCATTTGGTAAGAGGATTGCTATACAACATTTCTTTTTTCAAATGTCCCCACTGCTACCAGCTAGTACAAAGCCTCATATGAAAGGGTGGAGTAAATGCTTTTAGATGCTAATTGTAATTTCAAACAGATAGCAACCAAGTCTTGTACCAAAACAATAGTTTTAGATCCATTGAATTCTTGATTATCCATGGAAATAGGGACAAGGAATAGCAAAATCGAAATAGGAAAATCAAAATCCACAAACACAAACCTCATTTTACAAATAGCTTCAATCTTCTCCCTCAACAAACCTTTAACAATGGCTAATAACATAATTAAGTTGGCTAGTTTGAGGTTTGTCATTTTTCTACCTCCTGCTCTGGTTGAGCTACTGCTGAGTGGAATATGGGTTTACAAAAAAATAGGGTACCCAGATTAATAAAATCACAAATTGATTGGAGTACAACACCCCTTTGTTTTATTTTGACAACTGTGATATGTGCATGTGTGTGCTTAGTAAATGCTATTTAATGAGGGGGATATGCAACAATAAAACTATGCTGTCCATTCCTCTCTGCCTCTTCTATCACCGGCCCAGATTACAATTCTTGCGGTTGTTTGGATGCCTTCTCACCTGTCCTGTGCACCTATGCATTATTTAATGTTACCCATGCATTTTATTATAAACTAGCAAATAAACTTCCAGCAGTGAGCATACAAAAGCCTTTAAAAATACAGTGTAGTGTGAGATTAAGATCCAGAATGAGGCAGAGTATAGATCTTTACTTATGGTAATATTGGGTGTCTTGACAGCCTTTAAAAATGGTCAGGCCACTTGATACGTTTACAAAAATGCTACCTCTTTCTCCAAGGAAAGTGTGCTGAGATATGGAGATATGAAAATTATTTGATATCTTTATAACAGCACTACCTTGTATACAAATATAAGACGGTTGTATGTATTAACATGTAGGGTGATACTTCCAGAATTGGAAACACTAATGAAATCAGCACTGGTTCTCTACAATAACCATTTCTCCTTTTGTCCTTCCCAAGATAACTTGGATTTGTTTGGCATGGGGCTAATGTCCAGTTAAAATTTCTCACCTCCCCAGATTCTCTTACAGCTAAGGCCTTTTCACCTAGTCCTGCCCAGTGCCGTATAAGCAGACTGCTGGCTGAGGCTCAGGGCAAGGTATTGCTTTCCTTTAACAAAGGACAAGCTCAGCTGGCACATACCTTTTGCCCTTCCTTCTTTCTCTTGGAATCCAGACACAATGCCTGGAGATAAAGGGGTCATCTTGCGACCCTAAGGAAAAACAAAAATACATGCCAAGGATGCTAGAGAGGAAAGACTGAAAAAATCAAGTCTCTGATGGAATTGTAGGACCACCGATCTAGCCTTGGCCTACCTCCCTCTAAGTGAAAAACAGATTCTATTTGGGTAAGTCAGTTGAGTGGGGCTCCTGGTACAAACAGAAGAAAGCAAAGGAGTCTGATAGAACAGCTTGGTTAGACTGTAGTCTCTGAGAGAGTGGCTCCTAGTATTCTCCCTTGGCAGTCGCCCTTGTATTCTCTTCACACTCCCTAAAGTCATGACAAGTTCTAGACATAGTTTCCTCCACCAGTAGTCATACATTTGTTGGTCAATCCTTTCAGGCTACAGTGATGTTTATAAAGCCATTCATAAAGTCACAGCACTTTCACTGATTCCTAATTGCCTGATAATTTTTATATTTGGTTTCTTAGACCAATTTCTTAATGGCATCTCAAGTCACCATAAAACTTATAATTTAATATCCAGATTGAAACAGGTATATATTTAGGTGAACCCATACACATATTTAAAATAGGTCTCACATATAAAGCACTCTAACAAATCAATGTCACACAGGTCAGGGCTGAATTAAGTGCTCCTGGGATGTTTTTTAAAACTTCAGCTCTGTGAAAACACCCATTATATGGGATGATTTAAATTTAAATCTGTGATTGCCAATAGCATACTAGAACTGTAGATCAGTGAACCTTTCTGAAAGCTGTTGGAGATGGGGAATTACAAGATGATGTCTATGGTTGGATGAAGACCATCACTGAAAGGAAAGGAGTGACACACAGCAGCAATTCACCGGAGAATTCCGCTTTCTTAGGGAAAGGTGCTGGGTTACATAGGAAGGGGCATGGGGTGATTGTGGTGTCACTTCTACGGGGCTGGTGGCTATTGGCTAGGTGCTGGGATTAGGGGGGCGAGGGGTGATTGGGGTTCAGGCTGCGCCGGCGGGAACCGAGGACCCGGAAGAGAAGCAGGAATTTCGCCATCTTATGGGTGGGGGCCCTTCAATCATGAAGTTAAGAAGAAGGTCATGAATCAAGCTAGCATACCAACTTACCCTATTTTTTTTCCATCTTCTTATGAAAACACTCCAGAATTTTGAGACTGGGCTAAGTGCTTATAGCACTTCCTATGTTACATAAACATTATCTGTATGCATGTAGGTATCTGGCAGATGGCTGTCAACTCCTGGAGGGCTGGGCCCATAGTTATTTCCTTGTTTCCTTAGTGTGTATCATTGCTGGGTGCTCAGCACATTCTGATTGAGTTGAATACAGTGAAACAGCAACAGAGAGGGAGGAAGGAATTTAGAATAGCAGGCTTTTCTTCTTAGCCCTATGGCTTCCCAGCTAGAGAGAAGGGTAGAGCTAATAGAAAGAGGGCAGATGCAGGGGTTTTGACACTTGTTTTTTGAGGCTTGTAAGTAAATCCTGAAAAATCATGAACAAACCAGGAATGATAAAGAATTGGTACTTTTTAGCTTGAGAGGCACATAGACAGCAAAATTATCATTGAAAAGAATAACCACTGGGGGAAAATCCCTAATTGTTTAAAATGTCTACATATGCATAAACTATGTTTTAAATGCTTTATGGGTAGCTTACTTAAATATTGCCTTCTTTATGTGCTCATTTTTAAATAATTTCTATTTTAATAAAACTTTCTGTTTCTGTAAGAAAAGTTTAATTGAATGAGAAAATATAATAGTTGTAGATAATCATGACAAGAAAAAACTTGCTATTTAAACCATGGGTCTGCAATAAAGACATCATTATTCATTAAAGATAAAATATTAGTGGAGAAATAACTCTGGATTTTGTGCAAATTTAGGATATAAACAGCCAGTAAACATTATAGAGTATGAATATTTTCATGCACCAGGTTAACAGCAATGTCTGCCTGTTGCTCTATGTAGGGAGAGAGCTGGCATGTCCTTCAACAGCCTTCCAAGTTTTTAAGAATCAGACATTGGTTTATAAAGTGTGTGGTCACCATCAGTTAACCAGAGTATCATGGCAACCAGAGCTTCATATTTTCTACCTACATAGAGCTTGGCTTCCTCATAAGGACGGCTCCTGACGTTGATGAAGAATCCTAGGGTTCAGAAACACTGCTGCCACGTTCCTCTGCTTAGAGTGTTAAGTCCTTGCCTAAACTGGTCATTTAAAAAAAAAGAAACAAGAGAGGGAAAAAAACCCAAGGAGTTGGCTAAAAAGTTTTACCTACTTTGCCATCATGTCAATATTAGCTAGAAATAATTTATAACTGTTCAATTATATCTCAAGACTGACCAATTGAAATGAATTTTATTATTACCCTTGGGTAGCCTAGTCATTTCCAAAATGTAGCTGTTTTCAAGGACAATGAGGATCATCAGTTTCATGAGAGCTAATAAACTGAGAAATTCTTATTTTGTGCATTTAGAGTGATTTGAAACCGGAAACCCAGAAGAACTGAGGGTGTCTCTTCAGAGCACTTCCTAACGGAGTCGTTTCCGGTCCTAAGCAGGAAAACGGTGGGCTCCACGGGCATGCGCTGTGGGTCAGAAAGCCTGGATTTTCTCTGCCTGGCACTGAACTGCGGGGTAGCATTGCACAGAGCCCTTCCTCATCTAAGGTCTGACTGATTCTAAGACATTCTCTGCCTCTGGGTGGATGAAGCACCGCTGATGCGGGTCAGGCCCTGGCGTGCTCATCATGCACCTGGGATGAAACTCTCACAACTGCCTACAATTCACCTTGACTGTGGCCATTCCTTGTGCTCTCGCCCCTCACTAGTTCATTCTCATGAGGCAGTTTGTCACCCTTTCTTCCTTGGAAAGAATCTTTTGGACGTCAGTTCCCTTATATTCCACTTCTGCCTGTCTACAAACATTATGTGGACATTTCCTTTTTTCTCTTGATGTGACTTTGACCCTACGCCGGAGGCATTTTACAAACCACTTTCTTTCCCCAGTCTTTATTCTGCCAGATTATTTTTCACACAGCCTCTGCCCTTCCCTTCTCTATTACCATCTGGCTCTTCATTCTTTGAAACTCATTTTATCACCTGGATTTGTCATTTCTAACCTTTCCCACATCCCATTAATTCTGCTACTGCATTCCTGTGGCTTCCCTGTGCTTCCTGAAATGCCTCTGTTGAGTCCTTTGCCAGTTTCCTTGCTTTGATCTCGGCAAGAGGCTGGAGGTGGGGAGACACCACTGGCCTGGGTGTAGGGACACCCGGACCGAGGTGGTAAAGCCCGTGTGAGAGTGGGCAGTTGCTTAACTTCTCTCAGTCTCTTTCCATGTAAAGTGAAGAAGTTCCCAGTGGCTCAAAATTCTATGATTCTAGATTTCTTTGTACTTACAGAAAGGCGTCAGGGAAAAGTGCTGCGTGACTGCGCCTGGAAAATTAACTGCAACACGAGCCATTCACTAGCAAAAACAAGGAAATCACAGGTTTATTTGATGACATGGAACAGAGAGAGATGGAATGTGGGGCTTAGGGCAGCATATGGGCTTTTGTATTTATAGAGAGGAGTCAGGGATACTTGTATGTGATTGTTGTTCCAGAAAAATTAACTCCAACATATGAGCCATTCGCATAGCAAAAATAAGGGCTCACGGGTTTGTCTGATGACATGGCACCTAGATGGAATTTGGGACTCAGGGTGGCATATTGACTTTTTTGAAGCAGAAGCAAGCTCATGGTTTAATAGACTGGATTAAAACTGGTGAAGTTAAATAGAGTCAGTTGGACTTTGCAAATGAAGTAAACATGAGCTCCTCTCTGCTTTTCCCAATTCAGTACTCGATTTTTAAGATACGTTTTTCAGATGTCTAGGATTGAAGTTTCCATTCTGTAATAATGGAAAATAATCATGTCTCTTATTTTAAACAAAAACCATTGTGGAAGTGGATCCAGGATGCAGAAGAAAATAATGCATTATTTTACATAGCTGACATGGTACATTTGAGGCATAAAACCCTGCACACACTATAAACAAATGAAAAGCCGGAGTCAGTCCTGTTAGGCTTAACCTATGATCGATTGCAAACCGAGGGTCGTAAAATAAGTAACAGTCTGGAACCATGGTTTATCAACAGTTTTATTTTCCTGAGACAACTTTATCCTAGAGAGCTGGAAAAGCGTGGCGCCTCGATTCGAAGAGGATCGTGTGATTTTCGAAGTATTTTCAGTTTCATCTTCTAAGGTTTGCACTCGGCAAAGTTGCTTTCACAAACTCCTGCACAAAATGTATTTGGGCGTAACAGCTCGCAGAGATTTTATTAGCCCCTTGGGTTGGCCCTGAGAAAAATACACTCGAATGTAAGTTGCAAACTGGAAAGTGTTATTTTGATGAAAAAAACAATCCCACTCACAAATTCTGAAATGTCCAGCTTACCTTTTTGGGTTGCTTTCTTTTTTTTTACCTTCAAGAGAAGGGAATTGCTGGGGTGGGAAGCTTTTTTATTGTGCCCCCTGATCTTTCCTGAGTAGTCATTTAAAAGGGCATAATAGACTCATCCCTTTTAAGGCCGTTCTGTCCGTGTGCGATGGGCACAGAAAGGGGTGCCTGCGCGCAGACAGCGCCCTTGGGTTTCTCTGCCCTCGGGAGCCGAGCCGGCACCTCGCCTCTTCCTTCCTAAGCAGAATTCCCGACCGCCCCCATCCCGCAGCCCCCGGCGCGGGGGCCGGCAGCCGACCGGCCGGGAGACACCCAGACCTTCCCCGCGCGGTTGGCTAATTGTTCCTCAGTTTACACGGCGTCGAGGCAGCGAGCCTGGCGACAGTGCCACCGGCCCACCCCGCGGAGGCGCAGGCGGGAGCCCCCGGCCGGGCGGAGGGCGCGGTTGCTGGCGGCCCTCGCCCCGCACGCGGCCGCGACGAAAGGCAGCGGGACGGCCGAGCCTCTGCGGCGGTGCCGGGCGGACGCGGCCCGGCGGTGCGGCGCCCGCGGCAGCTGCGGCGAGAGGAGCGCGGGCGGCGCGGGGAGCGGGCAGGACGCGCCCAGAGACACGCAGAGAAAGGGCAGCGCCGCCGCCGCCTGCTGCCGTCCTCGGCGCGGTTAATCACGCGCTCCCCTCTCGCTGCTGATTTGCAAGAGCAGATTAATCAGAGAGCGCGGCTTGATGAAATTTGCTGTTATTGTGCCCATTTTTAGCAACATCTTTTATTATCTTCATTATTCATTTACAGGGGACCGGCATCAATTATGCAAATGAGTTCACAGACTTTGCAGATTACTTCATTTGCCGCTATTGTTTGTGGAAATTTAATTATTAAATATTATTAAGCTTGCGTTTTCTTCAATTTTCCAAGGCTTAGTTTCATTTGATTTTTCCTCCAGCTGCTCTTCTTTCCTTTCAGTGCCAAAACAGCTCCTCATCAAAGCGGCTCTGGCATGTGAAGACCAAATAAAATCTCCTCAATTTAATAATTTTGATGTTAGTCCCTTGTTCTCAGCTGCTTGCTCAAAGCAATGCAGAGAGGAACGCAGAGCACATTCAATTTAATGAGCAGAAATTGAATTCAAGTTTGTTCGGAATTGACTTCAATTAAGCAGAGTCTTAATGATAAATTAATCTCTTTTCTTTATTCCCTAGAATTTGTTTTTCAAAGTAGGAAATTGGACTACATTGAAAGACCAAATAAAGAATACCAATTTTAACTAGATCATGGAACTGATAGCAAAATTTAATTCTTTATAGTAACGTACTTGGACAAATAGCATTCTTTCTATGGCATGTATTATAATTTATATTCATTGTTACCGCTTACACTTCCATGGCATGGTTAAATGGCAGTTGAATTAAATATGGGCTTGTAATAGACTTCAGAGTTTTAATCTTTATTAAGAAACTCTAATTGAATGCATAATTAGCTTTTCAGGCTTTAGGAAATTCGGTTTAATATCTCTGTGAACTGAAAACATTGATCAGAAATTTTAAAGCAATTTTTATGAGTTTATTTTTGAGGAGAAATTATCAGGCTCTGTACAAAATGACATTTGAAACCGAAGAGCAAGCATCCGAGAGGCAAGGAATTAGGTTCATCCTGTGCTGTTACGGACACTGAGCCAAGGCTTCCTTGGAACCAGGGCCAACACTGGTAATTTTAAGTTCCTTTTATTAAAACCTCTAATGTTCCTCCAGGCCACCAAATCCATTATTCCTGTCCAGACCCTGCTGAAAAGCAAACTCACAGCTACTTGGGGATTTTAATGAGGGCGTCCACATTGATCATATGGTTACACTGGTTTTGCTGCCACTGTCAGAATGGTACCTGGCATTTTTTTTCTTCCGAATCATGGATCATCTTTTCTGGAACATGCAGGGCATAATTCTCCATGCTGCAGTCTGCAAAGCGCTCTATCTACATATGCCAAATGTTATTACTGCCGTTCCTTCAGGAGTGACCTTAGAAGAGACGTTGTGTGTTCCAAAGAACTTCAAGCTGTTCACTGTGGTATATTCATAGTCACAAATTTAAAATACATCAGTGTGAGAAAATGCATTTAGGCTGTGTACGGTTTCACAGAGAGTGTGGGTCCCCTCCTCCCTGCTTCCTGCTCTTTCCATGTATGCATTTTATTACTCTTGGCCACTCAATCGTAGTGCGTGCAAATTTGACTTCACTGTGAATTTTAAATTGAATTACATGTGATGGAGATTATCTTCTTTGTGTGACAGTACAGTATTGTCATTTCCAGTACTTGTCAGGTCCACCTGCTCTATGTTAGAATTAAAGATTTATATAATAATAGAATTTTAAAACTGACAGGATGCTTAAAAATCACCTGGTCCAACTCTTATGTTTTATAGATGAGGAAACTGAGGTTCATAACTGTTATGTAATTTTCCCAAGGCCACAGAGTCAGTGCAAGACAGAGCCAGGACTCAAACATGTAGGTAAACAGACTTCTGGGCCAGAGAATTTTTTTCTCCCACTATTCAAGGCTGGTTCCAAGTTGTGTAGTGACATTGTTGAGTAAGTGGAAACTAGTTTAAAAAAGACAGGAATTAATTTGTTGTCTTGTTCAAACCGGGATTATTGTATTGATTAAAGTGCATAAAAGCACACACAAAACCAGTAAGCCTATTTATCTGGAACTTAGACAATTGGGAAACCTAAGTAACGGGATTGTTTTGTACTCTACTTTAGTGAGAAGGGAACAAATGAAAAGTTAATAAACTAGTATCAGGGATTTATAAAACAAAAACCAGGAAACTTTGTAGTGCTGCAGGCTCCATGCATATTAAGTGCTATATTCTATAGTGGGGGTTGACAGTATTTAAATTAGTATTTCCAGCATTTGTTTATTCCATTCCCCATGAAAAAGTGGTATCCCAAACCTCCTTCATTTCATTGCAGTCTTTCATTTGTTCAACCTTAATGAGCTGTGCGTGCTGGGCAATTTGCTAGATGTTGAAAATATGAAGACTGATAAGGCTGTGAGAAGGTTACAGTCTAGCTAGTGCGGAAAATAGAAAGAAACAGCAATTATCGTATGAAATAGTAAGTGTTCTCATGCGCACAGAGTGTGGGGGTACATGGAGAAGGGGCATCTAAAGCAGACCAGGAAGCCTGGGAAAGCTTCTTCATGCAGTGTTTGCTTGAGCCCTCCCTCCCAGGGCAAGTCACCAACTGAAGAAGGTGATGGCCATATGGACTGGTATGGCTGCAAGGGTGGTTTTACCAAGTAGAAGATGCATGTGGGATAACAAGGAAGCGTGGAATGAAACGAAAGCCAGTTTTGAGAGACTGAACTAAAGAGCCAGGGCTCAGGCCATATGTGCTTTGTGTATTAAGGCTGAGTCATTTTTCCATTTAGTCTGGGAGCAGCTTAAGTGAGAATACAAATATTCCTGGGATCATGGCTATCTCATCTCTATCCCTTATTAACTAATATAATAGGTACGACTTCAGTCTTGATTAGTTGTAACCTAAAGTGGGCTAGAAGAATTGGGGTGATGGAATGGGGCAGGAAATGGGAGGAGGATGGAACAGAGACATTGATGGGGGTGGGAAGGAGGTACCTGAAATGACCTGTCTATTCACTGCTTTTCCTAGGACCCTAGGACCCTAAAAAACCTAGGGTTTTTTTTCATCAGTGCCCACCCTTAGGCCATTAAAATAATCCATGTACCTTTTATTCGTGGATAATTTTACAACTTCTTGAATTTTACACTTTCTACCTTGGCAAAACTCAGTGAGAATTTGTAGTGATGATCTATAATGGCTGTAATGATGACTTTCTAAGAACTCAACACCTCAATGAAATCAAGAGAGAGAAAATCTTATTAGGCTAGAGTATTATATCATGTTTTGAGAACCAGTCTGACTTATGGTGAATAAGGGTAGTTTAGTTAGTTGAAACACTGAGTTAACTAGAATATCACATTTTCCCACCATTCTAAATAAATTGCCTTACTAAATCCATTTTTTTTGAAGACCTATAAAACTGGTTTTCAATCTGTGCAAGAAAACTGAGATAAATAGAAATATAGCATATACAAAAGCATTTCAGATAAGATCAGTGACATTTTCTTTCAAATAAAAATAAAAAATATCAAGCAGAATCACATAATTTTAATGATAAAGAATTCATCATCATATGTGGAAAAAATTTTGAAAAGTATTTAAAAAGAAGTTACAGGAATCAAAGCCATAAGAGGAGTGGTGTACTTCATAGCAAAGAGTATGCTTGTTATTTTTTGATTGATCCAATTCAAAGAGAGCTTTATTTAAAGATCTGCTCAAACTCCAGTTTAAGGGTGGTGGAAAAGGTGGATACTTTCCTCTGTACTTGTCAGCTTAAGATGAAGTAAAACACCAGCCAAGATCATTCACAATAGCCAAGATATGGAAACAATCTAGATGCCCATCAGTGGGTGAATGGATAAAGAAGCTGTGGTATGCACATATACAATGAAACATTATTCAGCCATGAGAAAGAGGGAAAACTGCCATTTGAGAACATGGATGGCCCTTGAGGGCATTATGCGAAGTGGAATAAGCCAGACAGAGAAAGGCAAATACTGCATGGTATAATTTACATGTGGAATCTTAAGAAAGTAAAAGTTCATAGAAACTGAGATTAGAAAAGTGGCTGCCAGGGATTGGAGGAAATAAGGAAAGGTTGGGAGAAGGATACCAACTTTCAGCTATATGATAAAGGCTGAGTGTCTAACATAAAACATGGTGACTATCATTGCTAATGCTCTATTATTATATAATTGAAATTTGCTAAGAGAGTAGAACTTAAATGTTCTCATCAGAAAAAAAGAAAGAATATATAAGGTGATGGATGTGTCAGTTATCACTATGCTTGCACTTCAAATATATATATTTTTTTCAAATTTATTTTTTATTGAAGTATCATTGATGTACAATCTTATATTGGTTTTAGATATACAACACAGTAGTTCAATAGTTATTACCCATATTATTAAATCCTCACCCTCACTAGTACAGCTACTATCTCTCAATATAGGAAGATGTTATAGAATCATTGGCTATATTCTCCATGCTGTGTGTACTACTATCTCTGTGACTAACTTATATTATGCTTGAGAATTTTTGTGGCCCTTTATCCCCACCCAACCCACACACCCCAAACCCTTCCCCATGGTAACCACTAGTCACTTTTCAGCATCTATGAGTCTGCCTGTGTTTTGTTCATTCTGTTTTGCTTTGTTTTTATATTCCACAAATAAGTGAAATCATATGGTATTTGTTTTTCTCTGCCTGGCATATTTTACTGAGCATAATACCTTCTAGATAAGTCCATGTTATTGCAAATGGCAGGATTTCTGTTCTTGAAAAAAAAAAGTATTTTTAAAGATGTATTGAGACATAGGTTTTTATCACCCAACACTATTAGGCTTATATAAAAAGGAAAATATAGATGAAATAAATTGGTTTAAAAATTCCCCAAACTATTCCCATTTAGAATGTGGGGCTTTTGAATCGCTTCTCTACTTAGAGCCATTGGCTTCTTTTTTTTTAAATTTTCTTAATTTTAATTTTTTAAATTTGGTATCATTAATATAAAAATCACATGGGCAACATTGTGGTTACTAGATTTCCCCCATTATCAAGGCCCCACCACATAACCCACTACAGTCACTGTCCATAAGCATAGTAAGATGCTATAGAGTCACTACTTGTCTTCTCTGTGTTATACTGCCTTCCCTGTGCCCCCTCCCTATGTAATGTGTGCTAATCATAATGCCTCTTATTCCCCTTCTCCCTCCCTTCTCACCTACCCTCCCCAGTTCCTTTCCCATTGGTAATGTTAGTTCATTCTTGGAGTCTGTGAGTCTGCTGCTGTTTTGTTCCTTCAGTTTTTGCTTTGTTTTTATGCTCCACAGATGAGTGAAATAATTTGGCACTTGTCTTCCTCCACCTGGCTTATTTCACTGAGCATAATACCCACTAGCTTCATCCATGTTGTTGCAAATGGTAGAATTTGTTTTCTTCTTATGGCTGAATAATATTCCATTGTGTATATGTACCACATCTTTACCCATTCATCTACTGATGGGCACTTAGGTTGCTTCCATTTCTTGGCTATTGTAAATAGTGCTGTGATAAACATAAGGGTGCATATGTCTTTTTGAAACTGGGATCCTACATTCTTAGGGTAAATTCCTAAGATTGGAATTCCTGGGTCAAATGGTATTTCTATTTTTAGTTTTTTGAGGAACCTCCATACTGCCTCCCACAATGGTTGAACTAGTTTACATTCCTACCAGCGGTGTAGGAGGGTTCCTCTTTCTCTGCATCCTCATGAGCATTTGTTGTTCCTAGTCTTTTCTATGTTGGCCATCCTAACTGGTGTGAGGTGATATCTCATTGTGGTTTTAATTTGCATTTCCCTGATAAGTAGAGAATTGGAGCATCTTTTCATGTGCCTGTTGGTCATCTGAATTTCTTCTTTTGAGAATTATCTGTTCATATCTTCCACCCATTTTTTAAAAGGGTTATTTGCTTTTTGGGTGTTGAGGCATGTGAGTTCTTTATACATTTTGGATGTTAACCGCTTTTCGGATATGTCATTTACAAATTTGTTCTCCCATACTGTAGGATGCCTTTTTGTTCTGCTGATGGTTTCCTTTGATGTACAGAAGGCTTTTAGCATGATGTAGCACCATTTGTTCATTTTTGATTTTGTTTCCCTTGCCCAAAGAGATGCGTTCAGGAAAAAGTTGCTCATGTTTATATTCAGGAGATGTTTGCCTATGTTTTCTTCTAAGAGTTTTATGGTTTCATGACTTACATTCAGGTCTTTGATCCATTTTGAGTTTACTTTTGTGTATGGGGTTAAACAATAATCCAGTTTCATTCTCTTGCATGTAGCTGTCCAGTTTTGCCAACACCAGCTGTTGAAGAGGCTGTCATTTCCCCATTGTATATCCATGGCTCCTTTATTATATATTAATTGATCATATATGCTTGGGTTTGTATCTGGGCTCTCTAGTCTGTTCCATTGGTCTATGCATCTGTTCTTGTGGAGGTACCAAATTGTTTTGATTACTGTGGCTTTGTAATAGAGCTTGAAGTTGGGGAGTGTAATCCCCCATACTTTAATCTTCCTTCTCAGGATGGCTTTGGCTATTCGGGGTCTTTTGTGGTTCCATATGAATATTAGAACTGTTAGCTGTAGTTCATTGAAGAATGCTGTTGGTGTTTTGATAGGGATTGCATTGAATCTGTAGATTGCTTTGGGCAGGATGGCCATTTTGATGATACTAATTCTTCTGTCCATGAATATGGGATGTGTTTCTATTTATTGGTATCTTCTTTAATTTCTCTCATGAGTGTCTTGTAGTTTTCAGAGTATGGGTCTTTCACTTTCTTTGTTAGGTTTATTACTAGGTATTTTATTCTTTTTGGTGCAATTGTGAATGGAATTTTTTTTCTGATTTCTCTTTCTGCTAGTTCATCGTTAGTGTATAGGAATGCCACAGATTTCTGTGTATTAATTTTGTATCCTGCAACTTTGCTGAATTCAGATATTAGTTCTAGTAGTTTTGGAGTAGATTCTTTAGGGTTTTTTACGTGCAATATCATGTCATCTGCAAACAGGGACAGTTTAGCTCCTTCCTTGCCAATCTGGGTGCCTTTTATTTCTTTGTGTTGTCTGATTGCCGTGGCTAGGACCACCAATACTATGTTGGATAAAAGTGGGGAGAGTGTGCATCCTTGTTTTGTTCCAGATCTTAAAGGAAAATTTTTCAGCTTCTTGCTGTTATGTATAATGTTGGTTATGGGTTTGTCATATATGACCTTTATTATGTTGAGATATTTGCTCTCTATACCCATTTTGTGGAGAGTTTTTATCATGAATGGATGTTGAATTTTGTTGAATGCTTTTTCAGCATCTATGGAGATGATTATGTGGTTTTTACCCTTCTTTTTGTTGATTTGGTGGATGATGTCGATGGATTTTCAAATGTTGTACCATCCATGCATCCCTGGGATGCGTCCCACTTGGTCATGATGGATTATCTTTTTGATGTAATTTTGAATTCGGTTTGGTAATATTTTGTTGAGTATTTTTGCATCTATGTTCATTAGGGATATTGGCCTGTAATTTTCTTTTTTTTTGGTGGCTTTACACTTTAAATATCTTACAATTGTATTTGTCAATTATACCTGAAAAAAAATATACCATGCTGAAAAATTCTATGCTTGTGTAAGGGGTGTCTGAGTCTGAGGTTACAGGCCTTTTCAATGGCCAGTTAGTTGGGTATAATGTTAGAACCCCAAATAATAAATGCTATTCTGGCAGCACTGTTTAGAGAACATTCCTTCCCTATTTTCCCCGAGGAATTTAGCTGTTGCCTTGTCAGTCTTGACCAATACCCATTTCTCTGCCTCCTTTATTAACTTTATAACTCCAAATCAGCTCATTGGGTTCTCTTGTCATTGTCCTCACATCTCTCATAGGTTCCTCCTGAAAAACTGTTCCTTTTGACCCATGTCCTCAATCTGAAAATGAATAAATGATATTTAGGATTTAGTATTTCTTTTTCTCTCTGTGATAACCTAACTGCTTTCCATTTATTCTTTTAGAATAAGATGGATATTCTAAGCCCAACATTCTTTAACATATTTTGGTGTTCAACTTAATTTGATGCAACCAATACATATTGAGCCCTCTGCAATAGGTGTTATATGAAGGGTCTTGGGGGCTAGAGGGGTGCACAGGATGGTTATCCTGCCCTCAGGCAGTTCGTATGTGGGTGGTCAAGGTAACAAAGAAGTAGATAATCATTGTCAATGGAATAAAGGTTAGACTGGAGGTACAGACAGGGCTCTGAAGAAAGGGAGTAAAGGCTCACTTAAGCTGGAAGGAAACTTAACCTAGGGGAAGGAATAAATTAGAGTTTGTCAAGGCAGAGAAGGTGGCAATGGAGTGGAGTGGAAAGAGCATGAGTCTTGCAGTTGGATATCTGGGTTAGAATCTGCTCTCTATTTGCTGAGCCAAGTATTTGACCTCTCTGAAGCTCAGTGTTCAAGAATGACAATATCCACCTTGCAGCACAGGTGGTCATATATGCCTGTCCATGTTCCACCATCTGCACGTCAGTTCTCCTTGCCCGAAGTTCTTCAGATTGAAGAAGGAAGGAATTTGGCATCTCGATACTGCCTCTATTCCTTCCCTAATATTTTCCCTTCAGTATGCCTAGAACAAGGCCACGTTTCAGGGTGAGGTCTACATAGAGGCAGGGGCAAGGGAAGGGAGGGAGGCAGAAGTTCCAATACTTCTTGCACACGTGCATTTGGGTGTGTGTATGCGAGTGTAGGGCATTGTCCATACCCTTTCATCCTTTTCTGCCTTGCTTTCCTAACAAAGAAAATATATGGAATAAATTTGGGAAGAAAAGTAGAAAATTCTCCTTTTCTTATAACCCTTACACCAATCTATTGTTCATATGCTTAAACTTCCTGGCAAACATTAAGTAATCAATACATTTATGGTGAGCAAATGTTAAAAAAAAAAAGCTGGGGAACAAGGCTGATAGAATAAAAGGAATCTTCTTTTTTTGAAGAGGTGACTTCAAAAGTAAGAACTTTGGCATCTTTTTGAGGGTAAAGATCGTGTGCCTTATTCCTGCTTCTCCCCTCCACATCATTGATGAATGGCTTTCAAATAAACAGGTACATGATATGAAAACAAAAAGCATCTTGGTTTCCTTTTGTACACAGAAAGAGTGATATAAGAGAGTTAACATTGATTAATAAATAACAACAGGGAACCCACATACGCTTACAATAAACTTCCACGCAATATTGTGACATGCACAAGCACTGGGGGAAAGAAGCAATAAGGCACGTGTGGAAATGAGAGAAAAAAAGAAAATGGAAGAGACAAAGATGGGAGAGAGAGAGGCAGGGGAGTCAAAACTGGAGATACGAACACAGAGTGGGAGAAAGAGGAAAAAGAAGGGATAGACAGAGAAAAGGGAGAGGCTCATGAAAGGAACAGGAGAGTGCACAGAGCCTGACGTGTAGGGCAGGTATTTTTTATATTTAACCACTACAGTGGTTTCCACTGAGCTGACACCTCATCATAGTTCCTCAAAATCCTCATTAGCCACTGTTTATAGCTATTTAACTGCTGCTTACCTTTGGATTTTCAAGGACTTGACTCATATTGGGATAGATAATCATAGTAGCCCATCATGGAGAAATAATTATTCTCTTGGTGTATTGTCTTTGGTACATATCTGGGCCCTGAGAAAAGGGTTTCCATGTTCTTACATTAAGAGATTGCAGGTTTACTGAAATTGCCTCCTTTCAGTAGTGGGATTTGATTTTTTTCCTCTAAGATGACATCATATCTCATAATTAGCTATAAGTATCATTTTTTCTAACTTGGTCACAGTTTTGAAAAGATAAATCTTTCCCAGTGTAGTAGTTCCTTCTGGGGAAAACTGTTCTTAAGTCACAGGAAAGCAGCCTGGCCACCAGGTTGAACACTATGAAAGTGGGATCCAGGGACACGCACCTTTGCAGAGAAGGTATTTATGGGAGGTTATGGATTTTTAGCTTTAAAAAAGATTTTTTAAATTAGTAAACAAGCTAAAGTAAAATTAAGGGAAAAATAATACTGAAAAAGTAAAAAGCTGACTTCCTGTGTATGGCGTTTCATGAATTTTAGGAAATGCCTTGCAACAGGAGGACTTGTGACTTTAATGCAGCTTTGAAATGTAGGATGAAAAACATGGAGATTTGTCTGTTTGTTCTTCTGCTTGTTTCCATTTCCATGAATAGCTTTCTGCTTTGGGGACCTTTTCCCACTACAGCTTTCTCTGCTGTTTTAGTTGGCTTTTGAATATTGATAACCAAAATGTTCACTGTCCTTTAGTGAAAACAAAACAAAACAGTTGCGTTTATTTCTTAGGTGGGAGTGGAGGGTTGCCAACATACAGTTTTGGAGTTTGTATTAAAAAAAATCAACCTTCTTATTTAGTATTGTCCTTCATAATACAAATTGCAAATAAGGCAGAATGCCAGTGCTGAAACTAATTTCAATTAGAATTCCCAGGGCTTTTCAGGAGTGACACAGAAGTCAGTCTTAACACATTGTCCTTGAGTCTGGGCATAGCTTACCTAGAAAGCTTCAAAGAGGAACAAATAATTTTAGTATCACCTCCCATGTCCCACTTACCTCCCTTAAAACCCAAGCCATCCACAGGCAATGACTGCCCTTTCCACAGAAAGGAGGTTCAGTGATCACTTGTGTGGAAAAGCTGGTAATGGACTATTAAATAGTTGTTTGTGAAATCACTGCATAGTATAGTGTTTCTGCAAAAATATTTGTTTACTCAGTTCTGGATAAAAAGCAGGTCATTTGACAAGGCCCTGTAGTAAACAATGTCCTGATAGATAGCCCTTTCTGCCTTTTGGTCCAGGCCTCTGCATTTTCTGTTATGCAAATGAGGGAGAGGGGATGTGTGGACATGTTATCAGAGTCAGAGCATGTGGGTAGGTCTGCCGTGTTGGAAAATCCTGTACTAAAGGGAAAGAGCCTATGCCATGGGTCCCTTTGCCCTCAGCCAAAAAGTATCTCCTTCAGCACCTTGTCATGGTGTTTAAAACACACAATGATTCCCTCCTTTAAGTTAAGGGATCTCTGCTCCCTGAGCCTATGTGTTCTTCTGATTTGGCATCAACAGAGACTGGGGTCCGGAAGAAAGAGGGCATGGGCCTATTAAACACTGAGGTGGTGTGTCGGGGAGGGTGTTGTCTAACAGATGAGGGAGTGTGTAGGAAGGGAAGACTAAGTAGGGGGAATGCGGATATCATGAGCTCCTGATTACCTCTGCGGCTTGGAAGGGAAGGACTAGTGGAAATGAACCTAGAAAAAAGGGAGGAGCTAAAGAGGCAGAAAGTTAATTTCAGAGATGTGCTTGTGCCCAATCTGATGGAATCATTTTCTTAGATGCCTTTTTGATCCTGAAATTGTAGGACTTCTGCCCTTTCACATTTGTCAATTACAAAGTTTGTTTGCATGTAATTCTGAAGCTATGAGATCTTATGATCCTCACAGGCATTTTAATTTCCTTTGCAGCCAAGGAGCCCGAGAGGCAGAGGACTGGATTTCCCATTGTTCTGGGCCCAGGGCTCTCTCCAGCACACCAGGGGCAGCTTCCCATTCATTTTCCAGTGTTGCTCTACAGGCCACTCCTCTTTCCTCTCATGTAGAGCCCTTTTATTTTTGTCATCTCTTTATTTTCTAGGAGATGGTACAAATTACATACCCACTTCTCTAATCTTGATCTGATATTTGGGTTGTGCTAACTCATTATTATGTGGAGAACGCCTTCAGCGAAACACAACAAACTGCAGAAAATATAATTCTCCCTTAATGTATATTTACTAAGTGTATTTATTATTCATCAGGATGTGCATTTTAAAATGTGAATCTAGATTCCCTTACTTTTAATCTCAAACACATGTTAAAAGATTTATTTTTATAATAATTCCAGAATGAGAACGAATTAAGCTTCCCTGAACACAGCTTGCCAAAGAGCGGATGTTAGCTCTCTACACTAGATGTTCCATCTGTGGTTGCTTGCTGTCTCTTACTGTCTCTAGTGGTGATACACGGAAGTGGACAACCACACCAGGGCCCATCAATGGTGGCAATTTGTTGGCACTGACTCTACGGTAGGAGTACTGCAAGAGAAAAAATGTTAAAAGTCCATCTCTTTGCTAGATAGAGATAGATATGGTGGGAGAAATAAAGGCAGATGGATGAAGAAAAGGGACTATGTGGGTCAAGAGACAAGAAAATTCACAAAAATAAGCTTCAAAGACCTTTAGGTCCTATCAATGTGCAAATGTTCAAACTGTAAATTCTTGCCATAGCCTTTAGCATTTGATAAATGAATTAAATAGAACTAATTGGGCATCTTTTGCTGAACTTGATGCCTGTAATAAATGTCACTGGTGTCATACAAAACAATTTATAAGTTATTTCGAAAAGAATTGTTTCAACTACAGAGCAGGCAGTGAAGGAGGTAATTGGGAGGACTTGTGAGGGGGCGTGGCTATAGTGACATCACAAGAACCAAGAGGATTTCAGCAGCAATTCTATTCATGCAATGAAGAAGAAAAAAACAATGTAGTGGTCCCAGTGTTTCTATGATATTTTAACCCTATTTTCTTTACCTTTTTTCCCCACTTTTTTGGGTGATTGGAGAAAATAAAAGGAGTGGTGGTACAGAGACTTCAGTCAGCTTAAGCATTGGTTTTGCTTGTGTGAATTTATGTTACCTACCTATTAAGTTTCATGAAACCCCTTTACTCACCAAAGGAACAGTCAAGGACAAGACAACTTGGATTTCATAGCCCTTTGTTTAGAAATATTTTCAAAGTAGTGAAGATGTGGAAATAATAATGGTTAGCATGGCATGCTACACCAAATAGGTTTTACAGTTTGAGTAAAATTTCCAAATGAGTAGAGTGTCACTGAAATACTGTCAAAGGTAGGTTACATTTAGTTCATGAGAAAGGCTCAAAACAATGAAGCTCTTCTCTCATACAAATTCCCAAGATGAGAAAAAATTAAAAAAGCAAATTAAGTGGAGAGAAGTAAATGAAACATTATTTTCCAAAGTTGTTTTATTGCTTGCCAGGAAAATATCTTTAGGAGATGGACTGAAAAGGAAAAGACTTGTGTAGTGAGCATCTGAGCCACAGCAGATTTGTGTGTATTATTGGCTTTTTCAGACATCAAAAGCAAATGGTGTGAAAGATGATGGAGGTGCTCAAACAGGAATGGGGAATGAAAATGAGCAAATAGAAGATCATGCTCAATAAAAACACAAAATGATAATCAGAATAAATGAGACTATCAGTGCACAACTAGAAAAAAATCAACTCAGAACATCTGTTCAGGTGAGGCTGAAGTTAAGAGAATAATCAGGCTCTGGTTGTGTGCATTTGGAAAAAGTCTGTGAAAGATATGATGAGTCGCATCTCATCCTTTGCCCATGTGGAATGATCATATACTACCTTTGTACTTCATTAAAATTGTGTTTTTGGCTGTGGATGTTATGCCTTCCAAGAAACATAGGTTTGTAGGAAAAATGCAGATGGCTGTGCATTGCAGGTTAAGAAAACTTTAGTAGTGAAATGAAAATTACTCAGAAAAATATGCGAAGATACAGTAGTTAAGAAAAATATTTCTAAGTGGGCCTCCAAATGAATGAAATTACAGTGGTGTCTGCCCACAAAAGTCTTTGGAGATATAACATACATAAAATGTATAGGACATTAAAGCCAAATATATTGACTTCTGGTTCTAGAAATGATAGGATACACAAACTTCTCCCTATTCCTCCAGATACATATAGTTAAAAACTCTGGATATTACATATAAAACAAACAAGAAAAATTTGAAAGATGGTCTGTGGATAAAGTGAAGTTTATCCAGGATACTCACCTGGCCCTGGTTGGCTAGCTCACTACACACGTGTGGGCAATACATTGTTATTGACTCTATATAAAGAGCTCTGCCCAGTGTGCTGGGCAATACAGTGGCATGGCTGCATGGCTGCAGGAGAGCAGAGATGAGACTGGAGTGGTGGCAACACTGAGGTCAGAGACTGAGATGGCTGCGGGGGTGGAGAGGACCAGAGGTAGAGACCACTTGCTGCATGCAGACTTGCTCTGAGTGGAGGGAATTCTAGTCATTGACCTGCCACTGCGGGAATAAAGTTGGGTATAAACCCATTCACCCCAAGGACGTTCCATTGTCATTCTTTGGTCTCACTGAATCCATAGGTAACTTGCCTGGGGCTGAAACCCAGTGGCAAGACATGGTCATAGAAGGCAGACTAGTTAGAGATCTTGGGACTTGAGAAAAAACATGGTGGTGAGTTCTCTGGGTTTTATTTTGGCCATATATATTCCAGACTGAGTGCTGGAGAAGCCAGCAACCTAGAAATGCCAAAATTGCAAAAACAAACAAGCAAAGAAAAAACCCCAACAAAAGCCTGTTCTGTCTACTTAGAGGATCAGGAACTGTCAGCCTAGCAAGACAGAGAACTTTTAGAAAATAACCCCGTTAGTCAAGCCAAACACCATGGGAAAAAATGGAGCCCTTACTCCCATTCTTGTTAGCAAAGGCAGAGTGGGGAGCCTGGACTTCCACCCTCACATGAAGACAATGAGGCAGCTCTTTCACTCCCCAGACAGGTGTTGTGTCAGAAAGACTGAGCGGGAATTTGGGATTTTCAGATTCCTCCTCCCAAAGGTCATGAACTACCCTCCCTTAATTGAAGTGTCAGTGGAAGCAGTGTGTAGAGCACAGATGAAACCCCTTTCCCTCTCCCAGTCAAGGTGATGTCCTACAAGGAGGCCTAGTAGGAAGCCTAAACTTCTACTCCCACCTGGCTGGACTGAGGCAGCTTTCTCTTCCCCAGCTGATGTGGTGTCAGAGGAGGCCTGCTGAAACAGCAGGCTTCAATGAGATCCAGTCACATAAAATAATACCCACTGTGTCCAGAATACAATAAAAAAACATGTCATATCAAGAACCAGGAAAATCTCAACCTGTATGAGAAGACAACACACCGAAGTTAGCACCAAGCTGGATAGATGCTGGAATTATCTGACGAAGGTTTTAAAGTAGCCATCATAAAAATGCTTCAGTGAACAATTATGAACATACTTGAAACAAATGAAAAAAATGGAAAGTTTCAGCAGATAAGTAGGAGCTATGAAGAAGAATCAAGTGGAAATTTTAGAATGGAAAAATACAATAACCAAAACTAAAAACTTATTGGATAGCCTCAGTAGTGGAATGGGGAGGACAGAGGATAGATCAGTGAACTTGAAAATAGAACAACAGGAATATCCAGTCTTAAGGACAGAGAGAAAATAGATTAAAAACTGATAAACATAGCTTCAGGGACCAATGGGACTATAACGAAAGATCTAATAATCATATCAACCGAGTTCAAGGAGTGGAGGAAAAGCATTGGGCTGAAGATGTATTCAGAGAAATAATGGCTGAAAATCTCTCAAGTTTGGCAAAAGACAGACCTACAGTTTAAGAAATTGAGCTAATTCAAACAGTATAAATCCAGAGAAATCTATGCCAAGACACATCCCAAGAGGCAGCCTCAATGAGCAGATTTCTTCGGTGCTCATAAGATTGCAGAAGCACATGTGCAATATCTTCAGAGGCTCTATAAGCTGGAAATAGCACTGCTTCACAGGCAAATTTCCAAATTATCTTATCTCCCGCCCCACTCAACCTTCCACCCAGTTGTTAATTCTGTAAAATGGTTGTAGGGAACGCCTCCACTTCCCATAGTGTTCTGTGAGGACAGCTGCCCACTGCTTCACCCCAGATATGCCTGGCCTTAAGAAACCTGA
Organism: Manis pentadactyla; assembly: GCF_030020395.1. Classification (NCBI taxonomy): domain Eukaryota; kingdom Metazoa; phylum Chordata; class Mammalia; order Pholidota; family Manidae; genus Manis; species Manis pentadactyla. Next base: position 75,410,221 of record NC_080022.1, on the reverse strand, counting down.
AAACACAGCATGTTGTACGCATGAGAAAGGAGCTAGATAAGGGCCCTGAAGGCCAGACACCTGGCCACGAAGGCCACATGCGTACGCATCTTCAATACTTATGTAACCATGAGTCAGCACTCTAGCAGTATAAGAAGTACAGCTGTGTGCAGAATAAAGTGGCCTCTTTGAGCACCATCCGTGATGACTCCCGCTGCCTTCTTTGCTCTTCGCGTTGCGCTAAAACCTCAAAGGCAACCCCTGGACCCTGACAATGGTACAAATCTGTATTGATCACATCGTCACAAATCAATGTATTTTAATGACTTTTTTAATGAAAAGGGCCTACTTATAAAAAACAAAACCAAAAAAAAGTAAAAAATAATTAAATTATTATATAGTTCTTATTATCTGTAAGGCACTATGATTGCTCTCAGCTGAATGTTCAGTCTATTATTTTGGGGGGAAATATGTATCTTGCTAGGTCAGAAAGTGAATGCTTGTGGTGTTTTGTACTAGAATCCTCATGAGAAGGAGGAAGTGGGTAGAAAGACCAGAATTGAGAAAGAGATCATAATTTAAAATGTTGCCCAGCTGTCTTCACTGAAAATTCCTACTACTGAATATAACCACTGCAGGAAATTTTATGTGAAAACATATGATAACTAGTTCACAAGTCCTTGACTAAAATCACCTCTAAAGCTGTTACATAGTAGATATGCAATAAATATTTGGTGAATGAATGAATGAATGACAGAATGAATGGCACACTTAAACCTAAAGATTTAATTTTCTTTTTGACTACTATGTGAGAGTACTCATTATCTTGTGTCTTATGTTTAAGCACGTGGGCGTGTGTTTCATTTATAAAAGCTTTTACTATCCCAAGTCTTAGGCATTTTCTTCTATATTTTCCTTCAGTTAAGTATTTTGACTACATTCCTGTCCTGTTTCAGAATAAACCTGACCCAGCAATCTTCAGAGAGCTCTCATTCAGAGACCGGAGCAGGGGTGCGCCTTTGAGGGCTCACACTTGCTCTACCAGTGTCCTTTTTCTCAAGCCAGTGTGTGAATAAGTTAGCAATGATGCTAACTTGCATGGCAGAGTGCAGGGTTTTCTAAGGTGTGTTTTGATGAACACTAGTTATGTGGAATGTTAATAGATATTACTCAAGACAGGATGTGGAATAATGAGATTAAAAAGTTAAACCCATATATTAATGTAGACATTATCACCTAGTGTTAAACACTCTGACATGTCCATATTATCAGAGGCCCTTAGATGCTTTTAAAAAATATATATTTTTCTCACTCCAACAATGCATCCCCACCTCAAGGGTAATTCCAGATCTGGTTGCTGGGTGTGTGGGGGTGGGGAGATGGTATAATATGTTTATTCTGGTAGTGTTCTTCAGGTGATTCTGACATGTTTCTACCCCTCTCACCAACGTCCTTGCCAGGTTTGAGAATAACAGGTTTAATGTGTTAATGTGCCAGTGATTCTCCAACATGGAAATAGTTTGCCGAGCTCATGTGAACAGAGAACCTTGCTTCCGTGCATGACTGGGCTCAGAGGACTGTAAACACTATTTGGTCTTACCATTGACAAAGGGCATGCTTATATCTGAGTTTACTTAATTCTTTTACTATTCCTGTGATACCGACTTATTTATCCCCATGTTAAAGACAAGGAAACCAAGCTGTAAGTGAGGAGGCTAGGACTTAATAATGTAGATCTTTGAATCTAAGTCTGGATCTCATTCAATAGTCAAAAGCTCAGACTGAGCAAGGTTATTAGCAAAAAATTTGTACAGAATAATTAATAGTGTTAAAGAAACTTTAAACCCATCTCTTCAAGATTTTCATTGAGTTAACCATGTGCGCTATGGAGAAAACTAATGTAAAAGAAATACTGTAAAGTTTTAGTTTAAGTACTACAAAGCCCTGTATCAACATGAACTCCATAAAAATTCATGGTTTTCTTCTCAATAATTTAAATCCTGCTTTTGAAAGTGCATATTTATATAAAAAAGGAGAGGAACACTAAAGCTGGCATAATACTGTCAGCTGTTGGCCATATGGAAAAATTTAAATTGTCATAAAAGCTGGCCAGTTATAAAATGTTTTAGATAGATTTTTTTAGAAAAATCACATTTTATGCATTTGAGCAATATGCTCAAAAATACATTGGTGAACTGCATTAGCAATTGCTTTGGCTTCAATTTCATATGGTCCTTCTATATGTAATTAATTGTTTTTTGAGCTGACCTGTGCACCAGGCAATGAAATACATATTTGATAGAGATAAAGATGTTAACAGGGAAACTTGTCCAAAAATACATCTGTTAACTTTCATCTATAGATACCTATGTGTAATGTTAAACTCAATGTAGTTAATATTAGGTGCCATTTGTTGAGCATCTATTATATGTCCAAAACCCTATGTAAAGCCATGCAATGTAGGTGATATTATATACATAAAGGGTCTGGATAAGAAAATTGTGCCTGAGCCTAATTGCAAACCTGGGTTTGTCTGGTTTCAAACATTTTTATTGCATTTTGCTTTTAAATTAATGTCATGAAAATCATCTGACTTTAAAAGCATGTCTTTTCATTATAGGAAATTTGGAAAATACTGAAAAATAACAGTAACAAGATATTGAAAATATATATTGCCTGTAGTCCCACCACTGAGAAATAACTCCCATTAATGTTTTCCATTTGTTCTTATGAATATGCATATTAAACATTTTAAAAAAAGGGATCATGGTATTTTGTGATTTTCTTTCTAAGCAATAGCATTCCAAGAACATTTTTTCATGATATTGAATATTCTGACAATTTGTAATAGCTGCATAGTGTTCCATTCTATGGGTGTTCTATAATTTAATTAACCACTCCATTACTTTTAGATATATGAATCATTCTTGTTATTGTAAACAATTCTATTATCTTTGCCAACAAACTTTTGTGTCTATCTCTGATCATTTTCTCAGGATCTGTAAAGTTTGTAAAGGCAGACTTTTTGGATATAAAACTTACGACGTATGTTATAAATTATTATCCAAAAATGTGTCAGTTTACATTTGTATCAGTAGTAGATGATAGATGCACCTTCACTTTTCTACATTTTTATTGACCCAGTATTGAAAAAATTCTCAAAATTGATGGTCATTCTATGCTGCCTCCCTAAGCATTCAAATTTACATGAAGTATTTTAATAGTTATCAGTCATCACACATTTCATTTATTTAATTCACTAGTAAGTTGTTTATTTATTTGGTGCATGTATAATATACCCATAATATGTGCCAGACTGTGTTAGGGGCTGGGGATAGAATGGTAAATGGAACCAAGGTCCTACCCTCAATGGGGAGCACATTCTGCCAGGTTTTGCTGATTTGATGAAAAATCATTCCCAGTATGCAAAACAGTGAATATTTTATTTTTTGGCATACCGTTTGCTACATACAGTATTGTTTTTACTTTAATTAGTGTCTTGCTAAGCAGAGAGATTCATAGCCAAAGTCTAAGGTATATGAATGTATTAAGCTAGGGTGATAATTATATTATGCTTTGAGTTTAATATCTGATTTTTATGAAATGACAACTCATATTAGAAACAAGTGTCATACATGTTTAGCAGCCTCATAATATGCTGTTCAGTGTTACAAGTTATTTGGTATATTAAGTGTGCAAGTTGAGTTAAAAATACACAGAGTTAAAAGGAAAATGTAGGCTCTTGAAAAAAGGCAACTTTTGGGGAAGAAAAGGGAATAAACCCAAAGTTTCTTAGGAAAAAAGAGAGGAAGCTCATGAGCTTTATGAGCTCCTACTGCTACCAGTAAGAGTGTCTGTAACTGGGTCAGACCACTTATTGTAAATAGCACCCTGGCATAAGAAGAAATCAGAGTATTAGAATGCCATGGTCTTAGGCTAATGTTATCTGGCTTATCTAAATGTTTCAAATTCCACTTTTTAAATACTTTTGTGACTGAAATCACATAGCTACAAGAGACAGTGACAGTTTGATTATGTCCCATTTTTCACTAGTAAGGAAAAAACGAAACCCTCACAGATAGACTGACCTCTTAGGAATTTGTTTCTTTGTCATTTTCAAGAAAATTCCTTTTTTATAAGAATGATAGTTAGTTTATTTTTGAGAAAGATTACTAACTTTAAGAAAATGTTCCAATGTACTTGATACCTTAAAATGTAAACAGCATGTTTAGCACTGTTTTCCTACTTTCCTCTACGAGTTTGATAAATGCTAGATGGTGAAGTGATGTATTAACTTGGGACTGTATTTTCTATCCCAATGATTTGGCTTCACTCACCAAACATACTGTACACCAGATTTTACAAACCACAGGAAAACTGGCACAAATTTTGAGTATTTTGCTTTATAAAATGAGAGACTGTATTTACTGAAGTTTAAAAATGTTTTTCGATATTGTTTCAATATCTTTGGCCTTGAAACAAATGCAAATAAAGTGTTTAAGCTTTAAGCATTTGCTATAAGTAAAATTTGATATGCCTTTCAAATAATCAGGGAGAATGCAGAGATGGAATTAAAGGAAAACCCAGTTATGACTTCAAAATTTCCAATGCAAAAACTGTAGTGGTCTTGCTTGAATTTAGAAAACATTATTGAAATGTTTGGTTTATAGATAGCAGTCCTGAAAAGATAAGATAAAATTCAGGAGTTACATTTATGTTTTAAAGACATATCTAATCTGTAGTGACAGGAGAAATGTCATAGAAGTATGTGTTGCAGGAAATCACTGGAACATCACACTTAAACACTTAGAAATCAAGGCAGTTAATATAATTTATATATACATAAACTAGATTATATGTATACTGGAGTCTTCTTGGATAGAACTATTTCATCCAGTATTTTAATCAAGTATGCTCCCATCTTTGCTGCATTCGACGCATACAGCACACAAATTTGGCCGATACGTATTTCACTTAATGGATGTAATATGTATAATGTGCTATTAATTTCTACTAGAAATACATATAATAGTGAGAAGGCACTTGAAGCAGAAGTAGTTGCTGTTTCTTGAAATCAGAAGATCAGGAGAACAGTGAGGAGGTAGGTTTGTTCTATTTTTTAAAGTGACAGTGCTCCTGTCTCTGAATTGAAATAGTTGCACTCATATTCTCATTCTGCATAAATTTGCATGACAAATTCCCAAAACTCTAATTTGAAGTAAAATAGAAGGATGCAACCTCTTCTAACAGTATGTTTGCCCTGATATTTATAGAAAGCACACATAAAAGACTTAAAATAATTAATTTGATTATTTCATTATTTTTCAGGTCAAGGGACAAGGGAATTCAAATAGGAAAAGAGTGCGTAAGAGCAAGAGTGAGGGAGAGAGACAGCAAACGGATGCTAATTAACATGTGTGTATGTACATGTGTGTCAGAGCTTTATTGAGATGTAATTCACATACCATGAAATTCACCCTTTTAAAGTGTACAATTCAATGGCTTTTAGATTATTTACAGACTTGTGCAACCATCACACTACGCAATTTTTGGGCATTTTTATCAAATACCCATTAGCAATCATTCTCCATTCCCTCCTCCTCCCAGATTCTGGAAACCATTAATTGACTTTCTGTCTCTACTAATTTTAATGTACTTCCAGGGAAATAACCAATTTTATTCCACTTCATAGCAATGGGGTCTAAACGTTTATGGATTATGTTTAGTGATTAATTATATTGATCCTGTATGTTTTTTGGAAATTTAGTTTTGAGTAGAATCCCAACTTTCTGAAGTTTATCAAACTAAGACAATTTTAAATAAGTGTATAAAATTATTAATAATTATGTTGAAAGGGCCAACTGGATTATTTATTTGTTTAATTAAATAGGATGGGGTTCAGTTCCAGTAGTTGATTTGTTACTTTTACTCTGAGTCTCAGATGAAGTTACAATATGACATCATTAAAGAGGAAAAAAAGCCCCCAGTTCTGAAACTTCCCTTGGTGTAGGTTAAAATGTTAATGGAAATTTGTGGCTGTTTGTGCCTTTGCCAATCAATCACAAATTATTATCCCTCCCCACTGCCCCAGTACCCTCACCCTCATAATCATGCTAAATGTTATGGGAGAAAATATGATTAGGCTCTCAAGGATTTTGCAATCTAGATGAATCTGAACTTGCTTTCATTCTTTAACATATTTTCCTAAGAAGCAAAAAAATTGTTAATTAAATTAATACAATCAACAATTAATTAAGTTAATTAATAAAATACAATCATTTTATTGCTCCGAATTTCCTCAGTATCTTTCTATGTATATCTATTACCAATTCATGGGTTAAGAAGAACTTCTCTATTTCTCTGTTGTTGGTATGCTTAGAAACTGCATTAATATTTAAAAAATATTTTATTATTAAATAAAATGCGAGTACAAGAAATAATACCAAATATGTATAGCTTGTAAATTATATAAAGTGGAAACCATTGTAACCCCCACCTGGGACAAGAAATAGAACTTTTCCAGCCACCCCGGGGTCTGATCACAGACTCTCTCGCCTTCCTTCAGAAAGTAACTATTATTCTGACTTCTGTAGCTCTGTCACTTCTTTGAACTTCTTCATTGTTTATCACTTCTCTAGGCACTATAGTTTAGTCTTGCGTATTAAAGTTGGTGAGTCTTTTCAGTCTCTTAGTCTACAATAAAAGTTTTACAATTTACCTTTCTTTTATTTACAATTTATCTATCAAAGAATCTGGGCATTTGCTTGCTGAGTTTCCCACAGTCTGGATTTTTCCGATTACCTACTAATGAAGCAGTTCTGCATGTTCCTCTGTCCTCTGTATTTCCTGCAAATTGACAGCTGGATCCAGATGCTGCCTGAGATTTAGGTTTAATACTTTGGCAATACTATAGGTGCAATATATTTTTTCTTCAGGAGGCACATGTTATCTGCTTTTTTTCTGTTGTTTTTGTTTTTAACTGCCCTTGATGCCCAATACCTGGATTCATTAATTCAATGGGGGATGTAAAATGGTGATATTTTATCAGGTTGTATTTTATAAATAGCTGTAATAATTTTATAAGGAGATACTTACCCTGATCTATTATTATCTACAATCTATTATTGACAGATCACATAGGGAAGACAGGATTAATTCTTCATATTTTTATTTTTGTTTAGTTTTCAAGATAATGAATTGATTCCTTGTCATTCACAGAAGATGATCAAATATATTTTGTCCATAAATGTTTTTGTGAATTCATGGATTTAAGCATAGGTTACGGATTTCAAACTATTGCACTCTTATTCTTATTAAAGCTAAAATTTTTTTATTGCTGGACCATTGGATTCTTCTCTTATTGCCTGATTTATATACATATATATATATAATTAACTATTCTATATAACTATAATTTGCTATGTATTTATTTATATAATATATAGTTTGCTATATATTATATAAATATATAATTATATAGTCAAATGTATATATAATTTGATGTGCAAATTATGTATATATATATATATATATATATATATATATATACATAATTTGCATGTCAAGAAGTTCCAGGCCAACCTTGTACATTTACTATCCCTGAACTGAAATTAGCCATTTCTCTAAATAGTTGTAGTTCCTTTTAAAGGGAAATGGTATGTTGAGGCTAGAGTCTGGGCTGTAGGGGTGTTCACTGATTCTGGGTTGATCATTGTTTCTGGACCTTTTCAGTGGACAGATCTAGGAAGTGTGTGTGTGTGTGTGTGTGTGTGTGTGTATGTACTCAAAGTTTAAATACCTCATGAGTTTACATTTATATTTTCATTCAAATTCATAACTAAAAGGTTTTTACTTCTACTCTTTTTCTTACATCTGTGTTTCTTTCTTCCACACCGAGAATCCTGATTCTTAAGGACACAGGGAAGGGTAGAATTAGAATATTCCATAATTATTAAAATATACCTAATAGTGACTGTTCTAAGTTGATATCCTCAGATGAGGAGAGTATTCTTTCAATACATAGTTTCAAATCATTTTTTATATTCAATAAAGTTTTTTTTTGCATTATAGTTTTTGGCACTTGTTCTATTCCTTTGTTTTAGTTTTTTTCTTCAGGGCCTTACATATATATATATATAGCATCTTTTTAGTATGTATAAATTAAGCGTTTCTCTTTTTAAGTGGTTAAAAAAAGATATAAAGTCTCACATATATCATTTAGCTCCATAAACTCAGTTGTGGGGCTGGGTTGGTTGTCACTTGGAATGAAATAATTTTTGTTGTATGCGATGGGAATCTTTTGCCACACATACAGTTCACTAAGTCAACAAATATTTACGGAGTGCCTAGTTCGTTCCAGGCAATGTCTTAGGCCAGTTATGAGCAAGACAACTGGAAACACACTATCCCTAGGGATGGAGACAGACATTAACCAAATAATTAGGGTAATTTCAAGTTTCACAAGTTCACCAAAACATCCCATGAGAATTTATAATAAGAGAATATATTCATTTTATACTGCTACTGTCACAAATTATCACAAGTGTTATGACTTAAAGGATTACAGATTTATTATTTTATAGTTCTGGAAGTCAGAAGGCCAAAATGGTCCTCACTAGGCTATTAGCTAAGTACCTAAATGCTCTAGGGGACACTCTGTTTTCTGTGCTCCTTCCAGCTCCTAGGGCTGATTTCCTGGTTTGTGGCTCCCTTTCTCCATCCTCAAAGTCAGCAGTGGCAGGTGGAGTCCTTTTCACATTCACTCTGATGTGCTCTCCTCTTCCTTCTGCCACATTTAAGCACTCTTGTGGTTACCTTGGACCCACCTGGATAATCCAGGATGATCTCCCTTTATTAAGGTCAGCTAGATAGCAACATTACTTCCAACTGCAATCTTAATTTTCCCTTTGCCATGTAATGTAACATTTTCCTCATTTCCAGGGATTAGGACATCACCGGGGAGGCCATGATTCTGCCTATGACATGATCTTAATCTAGGACAAGAGTTGTCAGGGAAGTTTTGTTTTGTTTTGTTTTGTTTTGGTAGGGATGGACATTTATATTGAAGCTTGAAGAGCAAGTGGAAATAAGCTAAGTAAGGAGAAAGCAGGGATACAGTGATGATGCAGGATATCAAGTTGGGAAATGAAGCTGGTTTAGATAACAATGGTGGCAGTGGAATTGAGTAGAAATGGATAAATTTAAATTATCAACAAACTGTTTCCAAGCACTGAAATGAGACCTTTATCTTCAGTTAGTTGTATTTTATTTTGATGTTATACATTCAATTTTCTGCTCCTGTTTTCTAGAGATACCTGTAAAATGTTCTTGTTTTAGAGATTCTGAAAAATGGCCCTGGAAGAAACAAATAGAATTTTTCCAATACAGTTATTGCAGACAATTCTGGATATAGGTAAGGATATGGATTAAAAACAATCAAGTTTCACTTAAGGAGGCTGTGGGAGGCACAGCTTGCTTCAGATGCTAAGGGACTTTGGAAGATTTGACTGAATTGATTGCTACCGTCAGTTGCTTTGGAAAGCAGGAGAGCAATTCTAATCCTCTAAGGAATCTAAAGGTAAAATGTTATGAAAATAGTAGTGCTGTACTCCAGTTGCATTTCAAAGCTGAACTAGCCATACCCCTTAAGACTAAGATCTATAGTCTAGCAGATAATAGGAGCTTTTTACATATTGCCCTTTTAGTTTATGCAATAACTGCAAAGTAGGTGTTATCCCATTTTCAGAGGTGGGAATGAAACTTGGAGATACTCAAAATAGCTATTAAGTTATGTACCTATTAACTTTTAACATACCTTATATAACTATTAAGGCAAGATTCAATCAGGTCTCTCCTTTCACTATGGCCTGTTGCTTCCTCTTTAAGGCAGGCCAACAGTGATAGAACAGTGAGGAAAATGAACTGGTAGCTAGAGTATCTGAAATCAAATAGCATTCCTTCCATGTCTAGCAATATGGGATTCTTTCTTTTAATGTCAGTTGTGTTCAATCAAGTTTTCACATTCATCAGATTCACAGTTGACCCTCCCAGGTCTGGTTCTGGTATTCTTCGTGCATTGTTAATAGTTGTATCAAAAAACAAATAGAGCTTAAAAATCTCTCTGTCTCGTTTTGTCAGTTATTACTTCTTGGTAGAGTCAATCTTCATTTCATACTGAAACAAACACTTCAAGTCCAACATTGCAAATGGTTTGGAAGCAGTGGTTTTGTTGGCCTTTGAATGCATCTATGAGATGACTTAATACAATAGGCACTGAAATTTTGGGCTGTATTTGTTACAGGAGCTAGCATTATACTAATTTATATTCCCTTTAATGCACTGGATTTTGGTTCTTTTGGCTATAAAAAACAGATGCCTATTTAGATTGCCTGAAGAAAAAAAAAAGTCTTTTTCCCATGTGTGGGGGAGGTACGGTAAGTATGCCATGCTATGTGTGGCACTATGTGAGACAAAGCCCAGTACTCCTGAAAGAGCTTGAAGGGACTGATTGGAGGATGTGTTCCAGCATTAAGCAAAGGTGATTTTTAAAAAAGGTATGTAGTTTTAATAAAGTTTCCCAAGTACTCTTGATTGAAATCATAACAGGAAAGCTCAGTTGTTTCTCCTATAGCATCTCTAATTCCAATTGAGTATCTGTACTGTTCTTGTTTGACCGACAGTTCTGACCTTATACTCTATGCTTTTTCTGTTCTCTCATATCTTTTAGCTTCTAAATGGCTTTGGGCTGCCCATGTATATTACCCAATCTCTTAAATATTTTCCTGTGCAGCCTCATTTCTAACTAATCATGTTTGTTTTTAAAATTTTCTCCCAAATGGAATCTCATTTGCCTAGTTTATTTTTTTCAGTCAGTCCATGTGGGCCATTGGTCCTCAGCTAGCCTATGGGTTTTATTTTTACCCTGGAGTTGATGCTTTTTGCTAACCTTAAGTAAGGGTAGCAGGACTCATAAACATTTTAGGGGGGACTAACAACAGGGATTATGGTGGCTCTATTACTGGCTGCAAATAATACCAATTTATATCTATCAAAACTTACTATGCCTTATATTTAAATGTATCAAAGTGGCCATGTGGTCACTTTGTAGTGTTTCTAGGAGATGGTACTTGTAATTGCTGAAGGAAGACTCTTCCATGACTCGCATGATAGACCCTGTCTGTAGTCTCCATGTATTTGCTGTTTTGCTTTCCATGTTTTCAGTTTCCCCTGGTCAACTGCCATCTAGAAGCAGATGATCTTGCTTCTGACACATCGTCAGAAGGTCAGTAATAGACTAATGCTGTGTCTCCATCACTCACTTCACTTCATCTCCTTATGTAGGCATTTTATCATCTCACATAATCACAAGAGAAAGAGAGAGTACAGCACAATAAGGTATTTTGAGAGAGAAAAACCACATTCACATAACTTTTATTACAGTATATCATTATAATTGTTTATTTTATTATTTGTTATTGTTTTAAATCTCTTCCTGTGCCTTATTTATAAATTAAACTTCATCATGGGTGTATATGTAGGGAAAAACATAGTATATATAGGGTTTAGTACTGTCTGTGGTTTCAGGCATCCATCCCAGGTTTTGGGATGTAATCCCTGTGAATAAGGGGGTAACTACTGTATTTTAAAAGGAGGTGGCTGTTGGGGAACAAAAAGAAACATTCTGGGAAATATGAAGTTGGGTGAAGTGTGGAATCCCTAGGTCTGATGTTAAGTTAATATTTGGTCCACAAGTTAAGTGGGCTTTGGCTTTAACAGCATCAGTCAATGGGTTAAATTCACAAATACTTACCAAGTGACCTGCTATACCCCTATAAAGTTGTTGGAGTTAGTTGTCGAAAGGGTTAACTGCAAAGTCACATGTTGAGGATTGTTGGAATTGTTCAATCAACTAATATTAATTAAGCAGCACTATGTTCCAGGTAGGGGTCGGGTTGCAGTGACAGATTATAGGTAGTCCTTATCTTATAATTAATTAGTGGAGCAGGGAGTGAGGAGATAAACATATATTCTGGACATCTGTAATACTGTGTTATACCTGCAATAATTAGAAGCACCAGTATTTAAGAGATATAATGAGATATCTCAGACAGACTGGCTGAGTCAAGAATACCACTTTTCAGAGTACTTCAGACCTGGGTTGAGTTGTATAACTCAGAATGAATGGTATGAACAGGTGAATGTGTTGCTGGAGAAGAACATGAATTAGCATGGATATTTGTAAATATGCTCTACTTTGTGTTACTAAACTCAAGCTCCATGACTATATTTTCACTTTACTAGACAATAGTTAATGAAAGGAAGAGAGTATTGTAGTGTCAGGGTTTTCAGTTCAAAATCCAACTTAAAGCAGAGCAAGGTCTGGCATTACAAATACTTTCCTTATCTCTAGTGGCAGATGCCATTTTTTCCAGATTTCCATTTCATGTCTAGATGTGACTATAAGTAATACATGTAATAGTAGCATGTTGAGTCTGAAAAAACTTTGTACACACTCGGAAAAACAACTGACAGATCTCCAGATCTTTCACACTTACCTATTCATTTTTCACTTTTAATGTTCACTTTCTTTTCATGACTATTTTACTGATTTTTAAAAAAGGTATGTAGTTTTAATAAAGTTTCCCAAGTACTCTTAAGTTCCACATGGACTTGAATTCATTTTATTTTTATGGGCTGCTGGTCTTTAATCTCTTATCACAGGATCAGAAATGTACCTGTTACATACTGGAAAATTAGTTATAAATCCCCTGAGCAGTATATTTTAATATCAGTATTATAGGGATGATGATATAAATCTTGTGTACAGTATTATTAGCTTAGGCAGCTGCTGACTTAAAAAGGCCAGTTTAACAAGTCACCACTGTATTATGTTTAATTAGGTACAGTTTATATAATGAGGTGTTCAGTTCTAATGGAAAGACATGCTGTGAGCAGCACATCTGCAGGAATAACTATTACAATCAGCATTGCAGAGACCCATGGAACTGCAAATTAGACTTACTTATCTAGAAATAAATTACATCCCAATGCCTTCATAAAGCTCATTAATTAATTCCACTGGCATAAAGGTCTTTTTCTTAATTTCATGTTCCATTAGCATAATAAACACAATTTGAGTTACAACAGTATGATCAGTTTAATGGATGCTATTTATTTTAGTTTTTTATTTAAAGTCCCGGTAATGTAGAATTAACATCAATATGCTGCTTGGTCCTTTATTAAAAATTCCCATAGGATAACCAACACAGATGTTCAATACAGCATCATATATTTGCTGCATTTTATGACTCTACTAATTGGCCATATGGAAAGGTGTTGCTTGGGTGTAATTTAAAAAAAAAGTGCCTGCTAAATTATATAGATTGTAATAATTACAATTAGTTTATATGTGAAGTTGGATAGGTTAATACATATTGTCTATTGCAGGCAAATAAAAGTAAACAAACTTTTGGTGCCATGTTTATAGTAAATACCAGTTCATTTAAAACAAATTTGGACAGCATTTTAAATGCTTGTTAAAATGATAAATAAGAGTAACTTTACTTACACTCTGAAATTATACAACATGGTCTCCATTTGTGAAGTAGGCATTTCTAGATGCTTATAGTTTTTTTTGAACCAAATCTGTGCACTTTTTAAATAAGTATGACAATAACATGTTCATTATGTTTGTACTGAGAAATTCTGGATTCATTGTATCTGCTAATGTCTAGTATATGATTATCATATATGCTTTATGGGTGATCTTATATATGGTCTCTTGATGGTGCATATTATATCTTGTTACTGAATTAAAATGCACTATAAAACACACATAAATTTTCCTCTCTTGAGTTATAATATCTTCCTATCATATTGTCTCTTTTTCGTGGTATACCTTCTCTGCTACAAATTGTAATGTTTCCTTTATTATATTTTTACTTTTGAATAATTACCTATTTTCAACATTTAAATATTCTCATATTTCTGCATAAGCTACTATGGCTATGTAACAAATCATTTCAAAACTTAGTTGCTCAGAACAGCAGCAATCATTTATTATCTCTCATGTGTTTTGTGGGTTTGGTATATGGGATGGGCTGAGCTGGGAGGTCGTCCCGTGGGATCTCTCAGGCAGCTGCAGTGAGGTGTTGGCTGGGCTTGCAGTCATATGAAGGCTTGACTGGAGCCAGGGGACCCACTTTCAAGGTGGCTCACTCACCAGCATTGACTGTCGACCAGGAGCCTTATAGGGGCCTATCTACAGGGCTGCTTGGACATCCACATGAGGTGGCAACTGGCTTTCTCCAGAGAGAGAAATCCAAGCAGCTAAGAGAGAAACTGAAATACCTTTTATGAGCTAACCTTGGAAGTCAAATACCAGCACTTCTGTCATCATCTATAGATCATATAGGCCAGTCTTAATTTGTTATATGAGAGCTATACACAAGCACATGAACGCTAGGAGAGAAAGATCTTGGAGGATGGAAGTCACAGTTCCCTTCCTACTCCCTAATAATTCACATTTCCCTCAAATACAAAAATGTACCTTTCCTTCAAAAGACTCCAGAAAGTCTCATGTAGTACAGCATCAGCTCAAGTGCTAGGTCCAGGATCTTATCATTTAACTCAGGTCCAGATGTGAATAAGGCTTCTTAAGCAACACACCTTCAGTATAGGTCTTGATTTGAAGGTCTTCAAATTAAAGCAATATGTATCCGATTCCCCATTCAACCAACATACAATGGTGTGGATACTCTCCTGGTCCAGACTTGGAAGAATGAAAGGCACACAAGAGTCCCTGATCCAAAGCATTCTGAAGCCCAGTTAGTTACATGTTGCCAGTCCTTTGATGAAGGCTTGGTACTACTGCCTGGGAATGATTCACTTTGGCCTCTGGGCTCTTGGTTCTGTTTCCCAAATTGTCCTTCCTTTTCAATAAAAAATCACCTCCAGATGACTGAATTTCCAGCAAACATCTGACTGAAATCATATGAGAAACCCTAGTGATAACTTTCCAGCTGAGACCTTTCTGAATTCATGATCCACGATAATCACAAGTGATAATAAAGGAATATGCTACTCTGTTTTGGGGAAAGCTGTTGCAGAACCATAATAGCTGATACAGAGTTTGGTGCCAGAAATGGCGTGTTACTGAAACAAAAATTAAAAAATGTGGCCACTGCTTTGGGACCAGGTGGTGAGTGGATGTCCTTGAAGAGACTGTTAGTGGAAGCCCTAGAGGAGGTGATCCTTGAGGGCTTAAAGAAAGTGAGAAACATGTTATTGTAAGGTGGAGAAAGGGGATTGTTGTGATATATTTATGGGAAGCTCAGCACTGTCACTTATGATAATATTGAAAGTAAAAATGTACTTAATAACTGGATGGTCGAGGTAAGAATACTTCCAAGCACTTGGTCTTGTCTTTTGTTTAGAGTAAAATACAAGAGAAGCAAAATATTTTCAAAGAAGATCAGTTAAATATTTAGGATCTGGGTTCAAAATATAAAATTGTTTCTCATGCCCAGGCTCTCCAGAGAGCAAACAATGCCAAAAATAAGAAAAGTCTTCTGGGAAAATATAAAATCCAGGCAGTGCTGGGAAGGCATGATGAAGCCAATGTGTGTGACTATAAAAACTTTTATGAAAAAACTCAGAAAGATTTAAGGTGGTACCTTTAAAGAAAAAAGTCCCTGTACAGATTTTAAGAGCATTCTTCACAAACCTTTCCATATAACAACAGAGCTTCTAAGAATCTTTAGGGTGTTTTTCTAAAGCAGCATTACAGAAAACAAGGTAGACAAGGATTTATCAAAACAAACTTTGTGAGTGTGGTTTTTGTCTAGTAGAGTGAACCTTAATAAGATTTGTGGAAGACCCACAAAATTTTTAAGAGAATTGTATTGTGGAACCACAGCCAGCTTGATCTATAAGGGACAGAAAGAAATCAAAATAAAGAAGGCCTTTGGACTCTAACAATGACAGATAGGCAGCAGAGTAAGGAAACTGTTGCAAGGATCATTGAGGGTCATCTTGAGAGTGATCTTTGTGAGTATATATACATTATCATATTTACAATATTTGTGCTATGACATTCCATATTAACTGCAACTGTTAATGTGTAATATATAGTTATCAGCTGAACTTGTTCTCAAATGCAATGTATTATTAAAGTTTCATATTATATCTTGCCATAGAAATAACATACTTCACATTTTTTACTAACTTGAAATAGTCATAAAATCTTTCTGTTTTGTTTCTTTTTCTCATTGTACCCTCCTATGCCATGAAATACAAAATTCCATTGTTATATTTGAACTTCTTAACACCATAATTTCAATATTGAAATATTTATATTCTATATTCAACATTTAGTAGAAGTTGTATTTTTCAATCCAACCCCAAATCAAATAGAGAGTCACTCACTATTTTCACCATTTCCATAATATATCCTAGTATGCTACATTATTTTTTATGGCTTGGAGGCCTCTAATCTACTACAGAATCACATATATACCCAATATGTATTGTTAATTAGTAACTGACCACCAAATTTATAAGCCTTGCCACTGAAGATAATCTGCAAAATAAGGTGGCCACCTGAGTTTTCACTAAAAATGGAGTCAAATATTCTTATTCCATGCTCTCCTTGCCTTGATCACAAGTCCATGAATGTGTGCACATGAGCTTGTGGCAGAAATGGCAAGAATTTTACTGTAAGCTATCTGATGCCTCTTCTTTTTCCTTGGTTTGCCACACTCTGCAATTTCATGTGGTGGGATAAAAAAGATAATTTTTTATGGGAAGTGAAGATAGTTGAGAGTGAGGTCATTGGATCATTTTCACTGACATATCACTTTATGGGGATGATTGCATTATCAGAATTCTCCTTGGCATGTATTGAACATCTTTTGGTGCCAGATTCTGTGCTAGGTGCTTTCAGTGTCTTACTAATTCTTGCAATGAAATAGTGTATTATTATAACTTTATTTGCAAAGAAACTGAGCTCTGGAAATGTTAAATGACTGTCCTAAGGTCATATAACCAACAAGTAAGAAGGAGAGTTGGAATTTGGATGCAGGCCTTCTTTTAAGTCTTATGTTCTTTGTACTATGTCATGAAAACTGATACTCAGAAGTGGTTATATAGTGAAGTCTTATTTACTTAAGGTTTAATGAAGAACTAATTGTACATTTCACAAAATATGTTCTATGTCACACTGGAGTTGTTTTCTTTCTAATAGTATTAGGGGTAAAGCTGTCTATAGCTAGCTTTCAATTGCTTAGAGAAATTCATTCTTACAAGTCATCAAATAATGCACTTTACTTTATGGCTTAAACCATTTTCTTCACCAAATCTTTTACCAGTAGTTAAGATATAGCAAGAATCAATGGATCTGAATTTCATATTGCTGATTTTTCCTAATAAGCTCCAGTGAATATGCTAATGCCCAAGAAAGTGGGAAGGAATGGAGGACAATGGAAATTTTTGTTTTCTTGTCATCAGAAGTATCTCAATTTCCTCTTACAATGTTTTGTTTTTCAGAAAATTAAAAAATTGAAATGTCTTTCCTATTATATGTTAGCAACTAAAGTTATTAAAGGACATTTAATCCAGTATTCTGATTTATTCATTCTTAAATTATACATTCTATTTTAATATTATTTTGAATATCTAAGAAACCCTGATTTTTTTCCTAAGGTATAGAAACATATAATACACAGTTTCTCATTCAAAATGTTTCAAACTGAATTTGGTGGTTTATAAGTTGGTTTTGAAGTTGGCAAAATATGTGCATTTTGGCTTAGTTTATACTTGATACTATAGCTTTCAAACTAGAAATTTCTTAAGTGAGAAGGAAAAATATCTGATTTAGCTTTTAATGCACTGTTCTGTAGATTCTGCTTTTGAGGTTGCTTGTTTTTCAGTGTTGTATGTGCCTACTTTTATAATTTGTAGGCAATGAAAATAGAATATGCTTAAGTGGAAAAATTTGTAGGCAATGAAATGAGAACATGGTTAAGTGGAGTTTAAGTGATGACTACCAGTTGGCAGAAAGAATATGACAAGAATTACAATTTTCAAATGTCTAAACATTATAGCTCCCCAAATATAAACATCTGACTTTTTTTTTTTTTGCATTGAATATCAAAGTCAACATTGCTATCTCCATCTAGCTGTATTGTTTTCACTGTATGGTAACTAATGAACAGCTTCCGTGCACTGAAGAACTACAGTGCTGCAAAGTTGAAAGCAAAGTCATAATAAGTATAATTTTAGGGTTAGAAAGGAATAATGAAACTCCGTTAGTGCTGCAAATAAACACCACTTAAAACTTTCAAACTCAGTATGTCTTCTGGTTAGTTAAGTAAAAGATTTACATTGACTAGTCAACTTCCAGGGCTGCAGAATTTGATTATGTAATTGGAATCTTAGCACAGACTGTATTCCTCATTAGTTGAATGACTTTGAATAAGTTGTGTTAACTCTTTAAACTTTACTTACAAATTGTGGATAATATTAGCCACCTCACAGAATAGCATGAAGGTGAAATGAGATGATGTATATGATGGGTTTACCACACAGATAGGATTGCAGGAGATGAGCAACAAAGATTACTTTCTACTCTTCCTTCCTTCAAGATTCATTTATATATTGGCTATAATTTGGGCCAGAAAAAAGAAAGGATTAATTAAAAACTGTAAATTAGTAACACAATTATACATAAACATTTCAGATAAAAACTTTGGAGAAAAATGTTGATACTGTTGGCTAAAGTGAGGTTTGGGAATTATCTCCAGATTTTGTTAATTTAAATTATTCCTCCCTTCTACTTCTGTTAGTAATTTGGAATTGATTATAATAACTGAAACGCACAACTTAATATTAAGAAGCTTAAAAATTCTATCTGACTCCTTATACTGGCTTACTCCATTGGTTTGATATTAGTTCAGAGATTATACCCTTTATGTAATTAGTATACTGTTAGGGAATACAGTTTTAAAAGAAAAGTCAGTTTCAAATGTCAGAGCTCAAGCAAAGACTGAGCAAATAGTTTCAAAAATATTTTATAGGGGACTTAGTGGCATGAAAATAAAGAAAACTTTTTAAATAAGTCATTGGTCAGCATGTCAGAGAAGGTATCACATTATATTTGTGCCTTAATAGCACATCCATATAGATAAAAGGTTGTTTAAAAACCTTGCAGAAAACTGCAGGTGTCACTTTTCCTCATAAAAACTATATTTTCCCTGTGGTTTATGCCTTTGATCCCTACAAACTCAGGAAAAATAAATGAAAGTTTGTTTGCTTTCATTTGCAGTGATATGATGCACATTACTGATCTTCAGAAAACAATATCCACTGCCTCACCGGAGCCCTGGGCCACTGGCACCTATGGTGGAAGGTTGTTTTCTGTGTGTTTATTCTCCTTATTTGTTACTTAGAAAAAGAGGTGACTAGGAGATTGAAACAAATCATCAGATGGCAATGACCAGGAGACCAAGCAATAGCATGAATATGTTGATCTACAGGCTTGGTGACCTTTCGTGTTTGTTTAAACAGCTTGTTTTAATTAGTAATGGGTATCGCTTACTCTTATGAACATTATTGACAATTGAAAACAGCACCTTATATGCTGAGGAATTGGAGAAATTTAATATGAGTGTTAGAGCTCGGTTTCTTTAGGGGGTTGCTTTGTTCTTGTCATAATGCTTGAGTTAATGGACAACTAAAATGGAATGGCTTCGTGTGTCATACACTGAGTGACGAGGACTGACAAAAAGCCATTAGTGTCCAGGGAAGAAAAACAAAGGCAGAAATTCTATCATTTCCAGATGAGTCCATATGATTCCCCAAACTCTTTATTAGCTTGACAGGCAAGCAGCAAAACTATTAATGCAAAAGTCAGATAATGCAATTTTAGCTAGATTTTTTTTTTCATTGAAAAGGTAGTAGAAAGTTATCTGGAATGATGGTCTTACAGAATCTAAGAGATGATTCTTTAAAAAAATAAATGTAATGGCTTTGATGTTCTATGTGACAATTTTACCTGTCCTACTGAAAGGAAAGAATACAACTTTCCTGGCCCATGTAAGATTAAACAGTTACTAAAAGGAAAAGTTGTATTATGCTTATTTCTGGAGGTACTTTAAAGGACTTTAAAATAATTCAGTCACTTTGCAGTTTCTTCTCACTATCAAATACAATTACAATATTCTATAATAAAATCTGATAAAAATGTCATTATTCTCAACCTGATGCACCATCAGGACCATCAACTGTGCTCTTGTCAAGTTATTTTAATGTATATAGCAGTGCCTTCATCTTTCCTGTATAAAATATTTAAAAGCTGCTCTCAAAATTACTTTCATAGATTTGGAAATCCATTTCTGGTGTGACAGACATCTGTCCCTTGTTTATTGCTCTGAACATGCAGCATGTTTCAGGTGCTTGTGAGGTGTGGGTATTTTAAATTTTTTTTCTGTCAGCTAGTGCTTGATTGGACATGATGGCAATGCTGTTTCTTTAGGAAATTCAGCCATCCTTGATTCCTTTGGTACTGGCAACTTCTCTTTAACAAGTCTTGGGTTTGTATTTGGGAAGGTATGAACCACCCTTCCTGCCACTGAAGGAAGCGTAGTGGGGGAAGGACGTTGTGATCCGAGTGAGTCATTTGGTCATTAGATGACTGGGTGTGAGTTTTTCTTTGACTTGATTTTCATTTCATTTTTCCCAGCAGCTGTACAAATAATGGTTATTGAAGCTCTGGGTAGATCTCTGCCTGTGTTATATAACACACAGGAAAAAAAAAAAAACAAAAAACACCCTAAAAGAGAAATAAAATAAATAGCTAAAAAGCAAGCAAACAAAACACCTCAACCAGCAACTATATCATATCTTATAAGATATTGTTCTTTGTTTCTTTCTCTTCCTTTATTCACTGTGGACAATGGGGAGGCTACTATGTGTACTCACTGATAGGAGCATTCGCTACAGCATAGTGAAATAGCCCTGGGGTTTTGGTCAGACACCTGAGTAATTTCTGGTTGATCAACAACTAGCTTTGTGGTCTTGATTAAGTAACAACTTCTCTGAACTCAGACTTCTTATCTTATTGTGAGATTACTCCCAGGGATATTGAGATGAAAGGAGAAAAATCTTACTTTTTAGATGTAAACTACAGATGTGCCTATCTATATAATATCAATATCTGTATCTATATGTCTATATCACCAACATAAACAAGAATACAACATATCTGTGGTGTTAAAATTTGACAGTGAACTTTATCAGAAATAAAATGTTTAAAATGGTTATTTAGGGGGACAAAGATTGAGAAACGCTGCCTTACCTGACAAATGACTAGGGGATATCCAACGTTCATTTCAGCTCCAGTTTCCTATATGTTTTATTAATAAAGCTTATGTTTCCAGATTAATACTTTTTGAGGGTCTGAAAGGCATATTTAAATATTACTTATCATATCTAATAATGGAAAGATATTTGGTACTACTTTCAAAAATAAAACTTATTTTGGTTTTCTCTGGTTTGGGAGAAGCCCATGTTTTTATAGAAAACTTTCAAAATAGAGAAATGTGGACAGAAAAGTTAACTCACATATAGAGGCAGGTACTGTCAGTTGGTTACCAAATTCCATTGCCTTTTCTTCTGAATACACAGCTGTATTTTGAATCTTTGCTGATATGTGCACATGTAACTGAGTTCTAGTCAATGGACCATAAGTAGAAGTACCTTACTTCTGGGTCTGACCTATCAAAACCTCTGACGTGGCCTCCTCCATGCTTTCTCCTATTCTAGTTAAATGGAATGGCAACCCCTAGGGCAACCTTGGGAGGCATTGGAATACTATTCCAGAATGACTGCATAGCTTGTTCCTGATGAATGAACTGGTTAAGATTCATCCAATCATACGGTAATATAGACATACTATATGTAGTATATGCAATCTAATGTTCTTTGTATTTCAGATTGATTTGTGCACAAGCAGAACATTTATTTATCTGTGCCAGCAGGTGCCAATATTATACTAATGAAGACATTGATCCTTATACCTGCTCTGTCTGATATAGTGGCCACTCTATTAGTCCCATGTAGCTATTTAACTTCAAATTAATTGAAATCTTAACTTCTTAGTCTCATTAGCCACATTTCAAGTGCTCCATAACCACATGTGGCCAGTGGCTACCATATTGGGTCATGCAGATACAGAACACTTCTTCAATTACAATGAGTTCCAAGGTCAACACTGAGCTATGTTGTTGAGTACTAATGCTGCACAGGCCACATACACAAACTTGAATTGAGTATATACACGTGCACATGCACCTATACAAGGGAAGGGAAATGGAATGGATGTAAATACATGAAAAGAACTGTATTGTGACCCTCCACAATATCCTTTCATTGGATGACAATATGTTGGTTTGAAGAGAAATTATGCAAGTTCATGAGGGAGTGGTGGGCATTATCGCTGGAGATTAAGGTTAAGGATGGAGCAGACCCAAGCTACTACTCTTTCTAATTATTTTTTTCTCACCTTAAGTTTATCTACTACATTTCATTCTCAAAAATTTAAACACTACCCACTAGGTAAGCCCTTGGCTTCTTAATGAGAATATTGATATGTGACAAAGAAATTGATGTTCGTCAATTTCTACCTTCAGGATATGATTCCTCCTTTCTGTCGAGACTGGCCTGCAGTGGTGGCACCAAATCCTTGTCTTTCCAGGTAGAAGAAAAGAACAGAAGGGTTTAGGAAATTTTATCTAGTGTAGTGGTTCTCCAGTTTGGGGCGGGAGCATGACCCACGGGGGGTGAAAACTTGTCCTACATGATTTTGGTACTCTCTGTTCTCCTTCCACCATCACCTCGATTCTTGCCTTTCATGTTATGGATCAGCAATCTTGCTCTTTGGTTTTGTGGTGGTGTACACAGCCTTGCTCAGTGGAATTTCACGCCATGATACTTGCTAAGGGGCCACAGACTCTTAGAGAGGCTGGCCTGTGCAGCTCCCAGAGTAACGATTATGCTTTTGGTTTCCATTATGATCTTTAAGGTTTCATCTAACCTAGAAAAATAGAAAAAGTAGATGAGAGTGTGTGTCTAAGTTACATGGACTTTTTAAATAACCTGAGCAACAAAGGATTTCTTTCCCATACAAGTTAATACTCAGCTTTATTTCCAGGCTTTGGAAACTCACAGGGGAAAAAAATGGAACAGTTGATTTAGTTCCTTGCCACCCTACACCACAGTAGTTAGGACTATATAAAACTTTTAGGTGTCTGGACAGCCGGCAGTTTTCTAGTGATATAAAATCAGTGTCTAGTGTTTTACAGGGCCTACATATTATATAACTGTCAGGAAAACAAGAATCCAAACTCTTTCTTCTTAGGTTATTTACTGAGTTAGGAGATCTAGCTGTCAGTAAATAGGTATGAAAATGAATGCATAGGAATTATAAAACTTGCAAACAAAAGTCACAAATTGGCTTTCCCTCCAGTTTTCTTTGCTGATGTAAAAGAACACATCTCTTTCTTCAACAGAATGATGTGAAATTGAAATCAAGGGGCAGGGTCCAGTACCTCTTAATTTATATCAGAGCTTCAGGCAATCTAAAAGCTCATTAATTTTATTGTTTTTTCCTGACTAAGAAACTGACAAAGCCTTTGGAGGTTCCTACTGCTAGAATCTCTATTTTGTAGGATATGGGGCCAATTCAATGATTCTTGCAAGGTTTTTTTCAAACTGGTTTGAGGAGCTCATAGGCCATTTTGTAATAGGAAGAAGCATCTGACATTTAGAATCCTGCCCCGCAATGCGCAAACAATACCAGAGGCAAAGCTGTGCCCTCACTTGGGCTTCTGCTGTGCTAATTACAGAAATGTAAAGCCCAGCTGTGGTCAGACTAGCTCATCAAGGAGAGATGTGTTAGACCAAGAACGCAAAAGAAGGACCGAAATGTTTTTCATTTTTATTCCTTGTATATTGTCTGTTCGAGCACTCAGCTCTGCTTAATTATAAACTATTTCTTTTTCCATTTATAAACATGTTCTTTCCCTGCATTTAATGTGGATGAAGTTGCTTCTAGACTAGAGTATGGCTGTGAGGTTGGCACTCAAAGGCTAAACTAAGATTTCTTTAACATATCTATATGCAATATAAATGCAATCTGTTTGAAAATGAAAAGTTCTTACCCCCTGTTCCAAATCCTTAACAACCCTTCTCTACCCTAAAAACAAAGTTAACAAGACCAAACCAGAAGGAGCAAACAAGCAATTTTTAACTTTCCAAATAAACTTTAAGTTCAGTTCAACAGGGGAACATAACATAATTTAAATATATTTTGTTGCCCTGTGATATTTCTTCTGTGTTTGCTTTTCTGGGGAATCTGGGTGCAGATTTAAACTACAAGCATTCTCTGCTGTAGCTATATGCTTGTTTTCTATTAATATAAGAAATATGAAAACCCGTAACAGAAAAAAAGGAAAACTGGAGTGGTATTGTTAAACATATTTTGGCCAACGAAAAAATAATAGACTGACTAGAAATTTTAGGCTCAAAAATATTGAGAAGTATTTATAAAATGGTATTATGGCTTCTGTTATTTGCTTTTCTCATTTAGAAAGTGCAAAGCATTTGTGCAGGAGAACTTGATTACAGCGATGCTATATTATTGACTTGGAAGGATGATATCAATATTATAGGCTTTTTATATTATAGACGTATAGGCTGGGCTTTCCTATATACAGTAATAATAATAGTAGACATTTATTGAAATTGTCCTAAGTGGTTTAAATCTTCATCCTGACCTTGTACAGGTGGAACCGAGGGTTTTCGTAACAATTGCAGGACTTTGCAAGGCTACAGTAATATGAATTAAATGCAACAACTGAATATACTTTTGAAATGTTTTAAAACAGGCTTCTAATGTTGTTCCGAGTGGGGTCCAGGGTTTGTGAGAAAGTAATTGACATATTCAAAAAGGGAAATACAGAGAAAATGGCAGCAAGGATGGTGTTGGATCCTTTTCTTTTCTTTTCCCTATTTGCAATGCTTAGTTTACCCAGTTGGCTAACCGACGCTTTGAGTTTTATGGAAATAAGACTCTTGAAAGATAGACAACTAAGGATCAGAGAGGGTTGGGTTAAATCAGGAAAGTAACAAGCTCTTGGATGCCAGAGGGACAGCTTGAGGTCATTAAACATGTTGTGGGTCTCAGGGAAACTTAGGCTTGCTTCACAATTTGAGTTTTTCCTGCCTTTGAAATGTGTCTCATGAAGAGGAAATCTCCCAGTTCTTATCATGTAAGATTAAGTCGTTATTTCAATTGAGTGTGTTTGTTCAACAAGCAGGTACTGAGTGCTATGAATGTTCAGAATGCTTTGCTCACCCTGGGGGATACAAGGATGTGCAGTAATAGTCATCAATATTCATTGAGTGCTTTAGAGTTTACACGTTCATTTCTCAGACATCTTCTCATTTAAAACCTTGGGAAGAAGCTATGATGGCTGCCCCCATTTACAGATGGGGAAAACTGAGCCTCAGTGACTTGCCTAAGGATTGGTACATAAAAAGTGTTGTATGTGATGTTCAAGCTCAAAGTCTTCCAACTTTGGAATCCATCTTATTTCCATTATATCCGAGTTCCCACCCTAAACAACCTTACATTTTAAAGTGAAAATATATATATATAGCCACAAATGTGGCAAGAGTGAAATTGAAAACTAGCATGTTGTCATAGTCACATGGTTTACCAAAACATTATACAGAAAACATACCTGTAAACATTAGATTGCAGTCCTAAATTGCATTATACATTTCATAGTGTGGCTTTTATATGTTAGGGGCAGTACTTTGCTTTTTAGAAGTCTGGGTCTTTCTTTTCTCAGTATGTTTTCAGAAACCATAGTATGTTAGCTCTATAACCTTGGGAATTAGACCTCTTCTTTCTCAGGAATAGATAGCTTTCTCTCAACAAGTAGAATGCTTACAAGATGCCTGGAGTAAATTCCTTTTGTCCTTCTGATCTATTTCCATGGAGCCTGTCACAGGTGGCATATTAGATTTTTTTTTTTTTTTTGCCTGCGTGCATTTTGATACAAGCTTTGTTATGGTCTTAAATAGATACGGCCTATTAAATAAGGTATAATTGATACATGTAAACTCATAAAAATAAACAGTCTTCTAGGGCCAGTAATAATGAGCTCTCACGTTTGAGAGAAGATACTTAGCAGATATCTATCAAGGCTGTTCTGATTCAAATATGCCTTACAGGTAAGCACTATAGTAGTAAAGATTTAAGCAATTTCGTGTCCAAACACAGACTGAAATTACTTGAGCTGGTGGAATTCTATAACCACCCGCTGCTTTTGAAAGGTTGAAAAATAGTTTTTTTGCAGATACTTTTGTTTTCAGTGAAATTTTTGTTATGAGCATTTCCTACCTTTCCTTGACTCTTTGTGATACTTGTTAGTTTTGATACACTACGCATCAGTATAACGTAATTATTTTTTACTATTTCCAAAATTAGCAATGTTTCTTAATTAATGTGACGTGTTGGAGAAGAATGATGGGTTAGAACATTTGAATTCATCATACAACGCTTGGATAGCTTTTTCTGAATAGTGTTTTGTGATTTCCTATCAATAACCTTTCTGATATGCATGTAAGAAAATATTTGAGGATGGAAAAGTTAGAGTAAATAGCAGCTGTCTATAAAAATTGTTGGGGAAGCAGTCATCACGTGATCTATTGCCCATCTGGGAATGCCCAATCAGTTCCCTGGGCCTGGAATTTTCCTTATTTGGAGGCCAGGTATCAAGCTATTGCTTGGCCCCAGGTTCTTCCTCCTCAGAAGAAATCTTTCCTCATCCTGGCTACAAAGTGAATTTTTTGTACTGCTTAAGCTTGTTAATCATGTGTTGCTGGGCCAGTAGCCCTTGACTCGTCTGTAGCCCCAGAGGGGTAGTGTGGTTGCCACCCACCAAAGCTTACTGGGGAGAATCCTTGGGCCTTGAGAGGCTGATGCACACTGCAGGTGCTGTTCTTGCTGGGGATCTTTTCCTTTCTATGAGTTAAGTATTGTTTCAACCAGCATCTTTGTGTTGAGTTTTTCTCAGCATCTCTGAACCTATAGAAAATGCAGTGGGCTGATATCTCAGGGGTCCTATTTCCAAGTGGTGGGAATCCTCACCTGGGATTGGTAGCTGGAATCTTCCTGTTTGACAAGCATGAAACTTACTTTTCTTTTTTTAATTAAAAAAATCCCAGTCTAGGATCTTTTGAAGTAGTTATGAATACCTGGCAGTAATGCCAAGTGCACTTAAAAGTATCTCCTCACAAATGCAAAATATTATTGAGGTACTTGTGATGAATCCTACTTACATTAATACCAATTTTAATGTAGTCTGTGCATTTAAATTGCAGTTGGAGTAGGTATAGATAAAGATGTCATGTGGGTGGTATGGCTATTGTCCTGCTTTCTTTCATAATTCTTTTTATTTTTAAGATTTTATTTTTAAGAATCACAATGGTTGCCACTTCCTCTTTTAGAAACTCATCGTATGCAAATCACCAGCTAGATTCTCCAAAATACATGGCAGATCTGTCCACTTTCTTCCATCTATCCTGCTGCCATCTGGCCCAAGGCTCTACTATCTCTAACTTGGATCAAGGCAGTAGCCCCTGTAATTCATTCTCCACCTCACAGTCAAATTAATCTCTTTAAAATATTAATTAAATTTTGTCATTCTTCTGGTAAAAATCCTCCAATGTTTTCTCACCCTACTTGGAATAAACCCCAAAGTCCTTTTCTTGGTCTAGGGAGCATAGACTCTCTTACACAAGTGGTTCTAAAAAATAGAAAAAGAGGAAAAGCTTCCCAACTCATTTTATGAAGTAAGTAAAACCTTGTTACCAGCACTGGAGGTATAAGTGTTGGAAAGTTATCAGGAAAAGGGACTTACAGGCTAATATCTCTCATGGACATATGTGCAAAAATTTATGCCTATAAAATATGAGCTAATAGAATCTTATGTTGTATTAAAACTAATATCTCATGATAGAGTAATTATATCCCAGGAATGAAGGAATGATGTGCTTGTTCAAAATCAGAAAACATCCAGTCAGTTTATCATATTGAAGAACTTCTTAGTTCTTTAATATCATGACTTCCCAGACTTTTATATTTAGTTCAGGTGTTCCTTCTGACATGCAGACTTTCTGTATCTGGCTGCCTAATTGACATTTCATGTGAATGTTCTACAAGCATTCTCAAAATTAATATATCCCAAACTGAGTTGCTGGTATCTTCCAATCCTGCTCTTCTGTTAGTTTTCCCTAACTCAGTAAATGAGTAGTAACTCAGGAGGGAAGGCCACTTCTTTCCTCAGTTGCATCAGAGGCTAATCATTTCTCAACACCTTTAGAACCATCACTCTAGTCCTAGTTGCCCTCACTTCACCTGGAAAACTTTATTGGTAGGTCTTCTTCTTGATTTTGCACCCCCCCCCCCACCTTTTAGTCTAGTTTTAGCAGAGTAATCCTGTTAAAACTAAGTTAGATCATGTCCTTCTTTGACCCCAAGCCCTCTAATGGCTTCCCCGCTCCCTCAGGGTAAAAGCAGCTCTAACAGTGGCTCTAGGACCCCAGCATCTGCCTCCTTCCTTCCCAGGCTTCATGGCTTACGGCTTCTCTCTGTGCTCCAGCTCAGCACTTGACTTTCATCAGCCTGGATTGCTTTGCTCTTCTCCCAGGTAACCACACGATAGACTCCCTCCATTTTGTTTGATGTTTATTTAAATGTCCCATTTCTAGAGAAGCATCCCTGGACACCTTATTCGAAATTGCTGGCTCTTCCCTTCTGGCCTCTTTTTTTAATGTTTTTGCTCCATATACTAATATCATTCTTACTTTCTTTCTTTTAACATGGTTTTTCTATTTTGAACTCCTGTCTGTTCTAATATCCTTCCTTCTACTGATATCGATATTGCATTATGTTGAGATAGTTGTACTCTTTAACTGTCTTGTTATCTGGGCCTGTGGGTTCACTTTCCCCTGGGAGTACCAAGTATGCTGTTAGGTTATGTAAATACAGGAAGGCCAGACCCTGATCAAGGTCAGCTCCAAGGATTTCATGTGAATTTCAGTGTATGTGTGTGTGTGAGACAGAGAGAGACACACACCCCTGGGATGAAGAGACCAGACACCAGAAAACCAAAACACTACTGAACAATTCCTTAGATCAAATCTTCACACTTTTCACCCTCAGGAGAAGCATCTGTAGGATGAGACACACATAGGTTATAATTCACCAGACTTGGGTGTCTGGGGATAAGGGTGAGAAGCCACTTGTCTCAGGGTAGGTAGTTCTTGCCTGTTTCCCCTCAGAAACTCATAAGCACGGGACTTTTGTCTTTTTCTGATTTAGCCTCTGAGAACATAAATCTAAGTTAAGCAAGTATAGGAGCAATAGGATGGGCAGAGCAAAGTTCAGAAGAGGAAGCAAGGCAGAACCCCATAGGGGTGTCTCTCTTCTTTCTTCCCTCATTCTCCCATCCTGCGCGGCTGCCTCCTGGTCAGACCAGCGCTGCTCTCTATGCCCACAGTGCAGCCTTCCCTGTCCCAGCTACGCCTTAGGGGTTTCCTCAATATCTGGATACTTTTAGTGGGATTGGTCTTGGGACAGGGATCCAGAAGTTGTGCTAGTTCAGCATCTTGGTCTAGTACACACAACTACATAACTTGTTTATTTTATGGTTTTTCTACTGTAAGATCTATAAGCACAAAGAGTTTGTCTACTTTGTTCACTGTTGTATCTGCAGGTCCTAGAATTGTAACTATTACACAGTAAGTTCTCAATGCTTATTGAATAAACTCTGAAAAATAAGAATAGAAGAATATTCTTAAATTAATAAAGTCTGTCCTGAAAAAAAAATGCAGCAAGTATGAAGCTCCTTGGAGAGATATTAAATATTTTCCTCTTTATGAGAGAATGAGAACACAACAAGAAGGCCAGCTCTTATTGCAACAAAAATTCATAGCATCCTAACTAGAAAATAAGACATCAATCACAAATTATATGGAAAAAAATACCCTAACTAAACAGTTGTAAAAGTTAGGAGTAAAGGTAGGGAGGAATACACCCCATCAGCCTGTAAGGCTGTGAGACCACAGGCCAAAAAACATAGAACCAGTGTAGGGAGAGACAAGTACCTATACTCTACTGATCTCTTGGTTACATTTTTGCCTATGGTTCTGTGGTATGCTTGTGTATGTATGTTTGTGTTTATGTATATAAACATACATATATAAGATTTTGGCTATAACCAAAATGATATAATAATTCAATGGGGAATATATTTTTTTAATAGGGAAAATAAAAGTTAGATCTCTACCATGTATAAAAATTACATGCAAACTAGATGAAAGCTCTATAAGTGAAAGATATAAATATAAAGCTATTAGAAGAAAATATTGAAGAATATAATCTTGGAATAGAAAGGACCTCAAAAAAAGTCCACAAAATTATAAACTAAAGAGGAAATCTGATGCATTTGACTACATTAAATGTAAGAATACCATAGATAAATTAAAGCAGACATGTCACATACTGGGAGGATTTTTTTCAATATCTAAAACCAACAAAGATATTTAGAATATATAAGACTCCTGCAAATAAATATCATAAACACAGTGTCCCAAAGAAAAAAGTACATAAAGTATACTTTAACAATTCAAAAGAGGGGAAATAAAAAACAAACAATAAGTATATGAAATGATGTTGAACCTCTATTATAAATATGACATATCCTGTTATACCCATTAACTTGGCAAAGATTAAAAATGCATAATATCAGGTGTGGGTGGGATATGGAGAAATGAGAAATTCTCAGATCTACGGATGGATACATAAACTAGTGCAGCCACCCTGGAGGGAAACCTGGAAGTACTCAGTGAAAGGAAGCATGTGTAGATAAGGTCCACAGGTAGAAATATCTATTCTTTGCAGGGTTATTTGTGGTAGGAAGGATTGGGAAGTTTTAAAAAGGTAAAATAAATTGTGGTATATGTATATGAGGGAATGCAGAAGTCAGGCTAATTAATTATATTTATATACAGCAAAATGAACAGAAACCCAAGCCATAATGTTTAGTGAACACATAGGGAACAGCAGGAGATTATTAGTGCAATTAGAATTACTATACATCATAACACTATGCTTTAAGTTTAGGTAAACTAAGCAGCACTGCATTTTTAGGCCACTTGTTTGTCTAAGGGAACATATATCCAATATATTGCAGTGGGTGAAAATAAAATAAAATGGGTGCTTTTTGTATAGACACAGTTGATACTGTCATAAACTGGAGTGCATGATAACTAAATTCCAGGCGCCAAGGGTTTAAGGAAAATAAGGTGGGGATGGGGTTGGCAGTTTAGGTCTTGGAGTCAGTAGCAGTGCCAGAACTTCTGCTTCTAGGCTCTGTGTGGAGTAGAAATGGAGATTTTTCTAGGGTTTAATTACTACAAAATATTATTTTTGTAATGCTAATAATGGTTGCAGACAAGGGAGCAGCCAACCTGCTAACTAGATTGTGTCCTGGCATTTTTCATGTGAATTCTACTCTACTGAATTGCTGCATTCTGTCCAGTTGTGAAAACCCAAGAAAAACCTTCACATGGAGCTCTTGGGAACAAAACCTTGCCAACAGAGATTCACACTAGGGACAGTGCTAGCCACTGGGTGTTAAAAATTGAGTAAGACAGAATCTTTGTCTTCAAGAAACTCACTATCAAGTGGGACAGAAACATAAATAGATAATGAAAATTATGTGGTATATACAATCATAGATATCAGCTGTAATTAAAAAACAACATTTGATATTCAAAATTCAAACTTCCTATGTCAGTCCTTGAATGATGCAGAATGATTCATTGATATCCATATCCATGAATGTAATGGGTGCCCATAGGTGAAGGAAAAGAGAAAAAAAGTCTCATTTGCTTCTTGTTATTATGTTGAATCAAATATTTCCAAAATTTTCTTAGAAAAGTAGCCTTCTACATGATCAGAAGGCAGATGTAAACAGCATCCACTAAAATAAATTTTAAAAGTTTCCATCTCAAATGTGCTAGCCTATGAGGCAAACCCACTGTAGTCTTAGCTCATATGCTGTGTAATAGTAATCATTTTCTCACAGGATTTTTTGTTTGAATGTATGCAAATTTAAATTTAGAAAAAATGGCTCTGTATTGCTCTGTATACTGACAAAACTGAACTATTAGAATGGATGTTGGAGTAAATTTTTTATAATTTTTTTGTTTTTTGCATGCTGGTTAAATTATTTTCACAGTTCATGACATTTTAAATACAGAATTCATTTTTTAAAGTTGTGTTGATAGTATCAATGCTGGATTGGCAATACTTTTCTCCCTTTTTAGCTTTGATTCATATCACTGTCTGAAAAGACAATCAAGCCCTTCGTCTGCAAGGTGTGGCTCATTTATATTTGTAGGCATTTACCTCTTGCCTGAAAATGGAAAAAAAGCTATGTCACTATCTTTGGAATAGAAAGAAAATAGTCATACTTTTGGGGGATGTTTGGATGCTGGTTATGAACTGATATTAATTTCAGTAGACCAAAAACCTCACTGTGGTCTGCTAGTCAGAGCTGAAGCTTTATGAAGTCAGGTGATCAATGGACTTTTAGCCTGGTTCCATGTCACAGTGAGTCAGTGTGTTTCCAAACTGCTATGGACTGGATGTTTGTGTCCCCTCAAAATTCATACATTGAAACCTACTGTCCAATGTAATGGTATTGGGAGGTGGAGCCTTTGGGAGCAGCTCAGTTTACGAGGATGGAGCCCTCACAAATGAGATTAGTATGCTTACAAGAATCCCCTAGCCTCTTTCATACCATGGTGAGTATACAATGAGAAGGTATCATCTCTGAACCAGAAAGTGGGCCCTCACCAGATACCAAGTCTACTGGCACCCTGTCCATGTTTGTTGTTTATGAGCCACCTAGTTGGTGGTGTTTTTGTTATAGCCTGAAGACACAAACCCATCCTGTGGTTATTTCCACACTTACAGAATACGTAAGTGTATGTATTATATATACTCAGGAGTGTATCCTGAGTACATACACTCAGGCACTAGCAGATTTCAACTCTTGTCTTTAAAACTACATGTCTTGGTCTACTTCAGCTGCCATAACAGTCTGCCATACCTCAGACTGGGTGGCTTAAACACTAGAAATTAATTTTCTCACAGTTATGGAGGCTATAAGTCCAACATCAGCCACCATCACGGTTGGTTGGGTTTGTAGAGGGCTCCCGTCACACCTTGCAGACAACTGTCTTCTTGCATGCAGCCTTTCCCAAGTTCATGCACACAGAAAGAAAGTGAGCAGGGAAGCTCTCTAATGTCCTTTCTTACTAAGGGCACTAATGCATCATGAGGACCCCACTCTAATGACCTCATCTAACCTAATTACCTCCTAAATGCTCCATCTCCAAATACCATGACATTTGAGTTTAGGGCTTTTTTTGGTGAGGAAACCCAAACATTCAGTCGATAACATACCACCCTGGGCCCTCTAAAATTCATCCTTTCTCACATGAAAAATACATTCATTACATCTCAACAGCTGCAAAGTTTTAACCCATTCCAGCATCAAATATAAAGTCTAAAGTCCAAATTCTCATCTAAATATCATCTAACTCAGGTAAGAGTGAGAACTGATATAGGTATGGTTCATCGTGAGGCAAAATTCCTCACTAGCTGTGAACCTTTGAAACCATGTAAGTTATGTGCTTCCAAATAGAATGATGGGACAGGTTTAAGACAGACATCTCCATTCCCAAAAGGAGAAACAGGAAAAAAGGAGAGGTGATGGACTCAACACAAGTCCAAAGCCTACCAAGGCAAATACCATCAGATTTTAAAGTTTGAGGACAATCCTCTTTGTTGGGATGCTCTGCCCTCTGGGATCAGCGGGGCAGTGGCATCTCCCCATTGCCCCAGGTAGGAGTCCCGGTCCTTGGTTCCACGCTTCCAGGATGGACCCACTTCCAAGGCTGTAGTCAGAGGATGTCTGACCTATTAGAACCAAGGTAGTAGCTGTGATGATCTCTGAATTGTCTTCAAGGTCCTTCTTGCCCTTTCTGAAGGATAGCACACATTTGCAGCTGAAATAGCTGGGTGGTTCAGTCCTGCAGGATCTACAAAGTCTGACAGTTTTACTTCATTTCATTCTGCCTCCATTCCCTTCTGTTCTGCTCATATAATCCCGTAAACTCTTTATCAAGTGATAGTCCAGCTACACCCTTGGTGTTCTTTTTCAGAACATGATTTCTCATTTTTGACAAGATGAACAGGCTGAGAGTTTCTCAAAAACTTTAAGTTCTGTTTCCTTTTTGCATAACAATTCCTTTTCAACTCATCTCTGTCAATTTTACCATAAGCAATCAAAAGGAACAAAGTCCCTCTTTGCACATTTTGCATAGAAATCTCAGCTAAACATCGTATTTCACCACGCTCAAGTTCTACTTTCCACAAAACAAGGACACAAACACAGTTCAGCCAAGTTCATTGCTTCTTAGTAATAAGGATCGCCTTTCTTCTCGTTTCCAATAGTGTGTTCCTCATTTCCATCTGAGACCTCATCTTGTCTTTAACATTCATATTTCTAGCATATACCCTCAAACTCTTCCAATCTCTTCCCATTATCCAGTTCCAAAAGCCATTTCCACATGTTTAGGTATTTGTTATAGCAGTGACCCCATTTCTCAGTACTAAATTTATCTTAGTCTGAGTTCTCCAGAGAAACAGAAGCAAAAAAGTGTGTAACACACACATGTATAGTATTATAGAGGTTATATATATTATAGAGATATATATATTATAAAGAGATTTACTATGTGTATATTATAGAAATAGAAATTTACTATATATAATAGTAATATATATAATGTATATATTAAATATGTTAAATATAATGTAATATATGTGTGCATGTATACACATGTACACATATATATCAAAGAGAGAAGAAAGACATATTTACTGTAAGAAATTAACTATGTAATTTTAGAGGATGAGAAGTCCAAAATCTGCATTTGACAGGCTGGACACCCAAGAGAGCTGATGGTATAGCTCCAGTTCGAATCCAAAATCCTGAGAACGAGAAGAGCTGATGATATGAATTTCAGTCTGAGTCTGAGACCAATGGCAGAAGAAGACAGATGCCCTAGCTTGAAGGCAGTCAGGCAGAGAGCAAGAATTCTCTCTTACTCAGCCTTTGTTAGCCTATTCAGGCCCTCAGTAGATTAGATTAGGTCCACCCACTTCGGGGAGGACAATCTACTTTATTCAGTCTAGCATTTCAAATGCTAATCTCTCTCTCACAGACACACCCAGAAATAATGTTTAACCAAATATTTGGACATTTCGTGGTCAAGTTGATACAGAAACTAACCATCATAAGCCCCCTATTGTCTAATTGACACCAATACACATCTCTTGAAATCAGACTTAATCTTCAAATAAAGACAATAACAAGGTTGTAATTCCACCTGACATTATATAACTATCCTATGTACAACTGGAAATGCACTAACTCCTTCCTCAGTAGAAGAGATGAAGTCCTTGAGTAATGTTAACTCTTCTTGTCCATAACTTAATACTATGAAGGAAAATTAATGATATTTAAATACTGTGATATAAAATCAATAGATCTTATACTACAGTACAGTATAATTTATGTGTGCCAACAACAGTGTAGACATGACAATGCAATATCCCTTATCTCAAAAACTTTGAGGAGGGAAAATGGTGTTCCACCCAACAACTGATTAGTGCCCTAGAAGAAAATTTATTTAGTTGTTTATTTATAGTATGCTTTCTTCCAGAAAGGGCTTCTTTTAGCTAACCAAAGTATATGACAAATTGGAAAATATAGAAGAAAGGGTGAGGTAAAAGGAAGCTAGGAGTAAGGTTCTAGTTGATAACGGAACATCTCAAAGGGGCAGGATGGGTAAGCACAAATTTATTCCTAAGCTTTCTACAACAAAAACTGGTTCATAGTTTTCAGGGAAAAGACAATGTTGGCACTGGATCAGATAGGAGTTTTTTGAGAGAAAAATGAGTTTAAATAAGTTAAATTAGTATTTGATGGTTTACCCAATTTGATTAAATCCTTTATTTTTCAACAATTTTTATGATGTTCTGGTGTAATGGGAAAAAGCCTGGACTCTGGAGCCAAGGTGACTTGTTTTGAAATTCTGGCTCTTTCATGGGTTGTTTGTGTGGTCTTGGGCTGGTCTCCTAAACTTTCTGGTTCTTGCTTTCCTCATTTATGTATACATGCAGTTAACATCTCTCTTATGGGGTGACTGTGAAGATAAATGTACATGTCTGTACTATATTTAATTCCCCTTCCCTTTCCTCTTAGGTAATATGGCATTCAGTTATAATGCAAATAAATTAATTCTCTGTGAAAATCTGTAAGCGGGTCACAGATTGCAGAATTGTTAGTATAGGTAATAGTAACACTAGCTGACTTCTGCTGAGTACATGCTTAGGATAAAATAACTACTTTTTAAAAATACACACATTCAAACAGACATGCACTTGCATGTACAAACACACACACACACACACACACACACATACATACAGCCAGCCCACAATACCTTATGTGAATGTTGGTCTCATGCATTTGACTCTGACATTATGGCTGACATTCCTATTTTCTGAAGTATGAGTCTTCAGACACATATGTCTTAGATACTGTAGTCTCAAGCA
Source organism: Manis pentadactyla (assembly GCF_030020395.1). Taxonomy (NCBI): domain Eukaryota; kingdom Metazoa; phylum Chordata; class Mammalia; order Pholidota; family Manidae; genus Manis; species Manis pentadactyla. The sequence goes on along the minus strand of NC_080022.1, from coordinate 75,373,416 downwards.
AGTAACTCTGTGCAACATTGCAATTAAGTAGAGAACATTCTTTTTCTGTAGCGCATTTCTGACCGGTGAGCCCAGCCTTCAGAGAGTTCTTCCTCTAGAAATATTATGAAATAATTTTCCCATGCAGTTGAAAATTAGCAGGTCACTCATTTAAGAAGTGTTAACTTTTTGTAAGACCTCACTCCACTGTATCACCTCACACCCATCCCCCTGCCTCCCTTCACATTTTTATCCAGGTGAAATAGGGTTCAAATTAGCATCCCAGAGATATCTGGGGGACAGGAAGTCACAAAGACATTCACCTGGGGTTTGGATGGATGCCCTTTACGTGGTGGAATAAGTGAGTTCTCTGATTATGTGAGTAAAATCTTGAGTCCCTTCCAATCCAAGGTGGTGGAACCGCATCCTTCTGCCCTTATGACTGTCTTTCTGAGCACCTGCCCTTACCCTTGTGGGTATTTGTCCTAATTTGTTATATCCCGAGAATGGCTCTGATAATTATTATCAGGTGTACCCACTGGGTCAATTTGAACACCTCTAGTTTGCTGAACTCTAACCATGGATGGAATATCTTAAATGAAGCCTGCTCTGATAATTCTGTGATATTTGGGCTCATGATTTGGATTATTTTTCTCTACATTTCAAAACATTATGACATTGATGTATTGCCTCAAAAAGGTAAGAAAGAATATCAGATGCTGTGTTAAAGGTATCAGTTTGAAAATGCCACAATATTACCATATTTTGTAAAAACCAGCAAAAGAGTAAACTACAAAAGAAGTGATTCAAAAAATGTCTTTTAATAAAAGTTTAAAGTCTTCAAAATATATTTGCCCCTGGAGCAAACTTTTTTCATTTAATATTGTGTCTGTTAATTAGTGCTTCAAATTTGCAAATTCTTTATTGGTTTATATCAATGTAATACCCAAAGCTCATCTCATTGCCAGATTTGAATGAAATATGATCCTGTTTATTCTATTAAAATGAAGGCTTGAAATTGTTACCCAAATGCCACAGGAATTCTTGCCATTTTCTCATCAAATTCCTCATCAGATTTTTTGTTAAAGTCACATTGTTTTAGATTTTGTGCCTTGGCATTTAAATGAAATTCAATGTGCCCCACTGGAGGAAACATCTGTAGGGACATATTATGTACAATATCCATTCCAATCAAGCAGGAGTGTACTGAGTGCCTGAATGAGGAGCTCATTCTGCTTCACTTTCCTCTGATGTGGCTATTGAAAAGATCTATAAGAGAGGGAACATTTATAAAAATTAAACCAGTGGAGCACAGTATTTTAAATGCTCATCAAAGACTTTTTAAAGGCACAATATCAGTTTTAGTGGATGGAATCCTGTATCTATCTTTTGATCTAACAGACTTTATATAGATAGCATCTGATCCAGACTTCGGAAGGCTTAGAGAGTAGTTAGGATGACGATGATTTTCAAGGTCCATGTACCCCAGTAAGGTCTGGGTTACTTGATTTTTAACAACCATGTCCCTCAATGGTCAGCCTTAATTTAGACATTCCATATAACTTTTTATATTTGGAAACTGACACAAAATACCTACAACTAGTGCTGTGTCAAAATGATCAAAGGATGGAAACAGTTCCTGTCCTACCCATAGAGTTATGCATCAAGGGGAATGTTCCAAAATGGGAGGTGGTCAGAATATAATGGGTAAAACCCATATAAAATGGGGATAACTATTAAACTGACCCTATAGGGATTTAAGATATGTGGGAATCAACTAAATTATGTGTACAAAGTACTTAGACCATGGCAGAGAGTTATTGTCTAGTAAATATTAAACTACTATTATTATTGTCAGCAACAACTTCATAGAGGAGGTAGGACTGGAATTGGAAGGCATTTCCTCAGCCTCAGATTAGGGCATTAACATAGCAGCAATGGTGTGAATGTGATGAAGCAGAAGGTGTACTGAGAGAGGGTCTCTAGACCAGTTCAGCTGTTGCTGAAGGCTCATAGTTATTGTCAACATCAAGTACACAGACAGCCTATTAATGTATAAGTTGCTGAGCAACAGGCCTGAATACAAAGAGAGCCATGTAGTTTCAACCTAAGCAACACTCTCTTAGGTATGTTGTACATAAAAGAGGTATTTCATTTCCAGGTACTTCAGTATATAATTAAGTAACTGACTCACTGTATCCCATAAACAACATGAACCATTCTGCATCTTTCTGTCAAAATGCACTTAGATTCCTGTTGGAAGACAGAGCTGCTTCTAAAAGAAATAATAACTCAATCTCCTAGCAAATACCAAAGTAAACTATTCTCTCATCTTTTCATTGCTTTGGCCCCCTGCTTACCTTTGCTATGGTTATGATGTATTATGGCATGAACATGGAATTATGTCTTTACAGTTAAGAGTCAGATTGTATAACACATTATAAAATGTAAATTATATTCTCATTGCTTTCCTGCCTTTCAAATTTCTTTCACATAAAATGGCTGGCTGTAGAGCTGAGTTTTGTTCACTCAACTCAAAAAATGATTGCATGGTAAGTTTGGACAATGCTGGATTATATAAAATTATACAGGTTTCCTAACTTTAGAGCCTTCTGGAGTCCATAGTATGTTAATGCACATTTTAAATCTATAATAAGATAGAGGATGCATGGTTTCTGATGCTTTTCTTTGGCATGTAACTCCCTTTCTATGTAAATTGCCAGAACTTCTCCGTTTTAGAATACCCTTTGGGATATGTTGCTCGGTTGTAGGGTCTTAGAGTTGAAGAGATATTTGTGAAATAATGATGGATACTAGTGCAGATGAGAGATGAACATACATTTTAAAAGTATTTTAAAAATTAGTGGGAGTATAATACCTTTCACATATCTTTGTTCACCCAAAGAAAATGAAAGCATTTCCACTAGACTTCTGAACTTCTTAAATGTAGCATCATTTAGCGTTCATCTTTGTAACTTCACTATCATATACAAGCAAATGCTTTTTCCACTAGGAGTGCCATTTGCAGGATGTGGATGGCCAGCAACCACTTTCTTTACTATGTAGAGAAGGCTCATCTAAGAGGACGAGGAGGAGGAAGAGGAAGAGGAGGGAAAGTAGAAGGACTCTGATGCCACTGTTTCAGCTCCTGGATTTCATGGTATCTGAAGCCAATATTCCCCAGACTTTTAATTTATGTAAACTTCTTAAATTTCCTTTTAAACTTAAGCTACCTTGAACTGAGGATTTTTACTTAAAACCAAAGTGTCCTTATATATCAGAATTGCAGTCAACAGATTCCAGTGGAATTGGTTAAGCAGAGGCATGATGCAGCAACATGAGGATTCTGTCATGAGTGGCTAATGTGAGTGTGACAGACTGACAGGTGACAACCCTCTCTTTTATTACTACCATAATCCACATTATTTTTCCAGGTGGCAAAGCATCCATTAAAAAAATGCATTTCCCAGACTCCTTTGCTGATTGGGGATGGCAACACGATGCAGTTTTGGACAATGCAATAGAACAGAAATCTTAGCATAGGACTCTTAGGTGAGTTGAGGAGAGCCAGGCTTTGCTGGCATGTGCCTTTACCTTGCCCTTCCCCTGTCCTCCCATCGGCATCAGCATCATAGTGTCTGAGAAAGAATGGCCTGGGCTCCTACCCCAAGCATGTGGTGAAGCGGAGATGGAAGAAGGCATTGCACCAATGACATGATGCTGCCACCAGCCCAGAACTTCCAACCTCTTGATCTCTTGTGTGAAAACCAACCAACCAACCTCTGTTTGGTTAAGCCACCATAAATTCAATTTTCACATTCTTCCAAAATGATACAGCACAGGAAGCTGCTTGAGTTGTAACCAGTGTGCCTTGGGACTATCCAAAGCCTGCCACACCTGGGGTCTTAGAGGAAGGATGCATAGACAGTGTCAAGTTACCGTAGGGTATTGATCTCTTGCAGTGTTTACTAAGTCCTCTATGAAAGGGATGAGCTTCAGTCCAAGCTGCTCCTCACAGACACTCTCACCAGAAAAAGTCAGATGACTGTGTGTGGCTGAATTCCAATGATGCAATTAGCACAGTGCCAGCCCATCACAAAAATTAGTTAGATTAAAAAATGGGCATTTTGGTGAGCACCAAACACAAATTTTGATGACTTCAGGAATTTAATTGGCTCAGCTTTGGGCTTGCAAGTGAGGTATGTTGGTATGTTAGGTTGACTGAATAGCTCTATCACAATATTTCTCAATTACATATTATGTTCATTAATGAGCCTATTATTTCATGCTATTTAAAATTATTTCTGTTGTTTTTGTCCTTTTTTGGGTAATATGGGTAAAAATGTCTCCTCATAATATAGTGGTAAAAAGCATACACTATGAAAATAAACTCCTTGAATTTGAATCCCAGTTTTGCCACTTATAAGCCATTTGACCTTGGAAGTTCTCTGCATTTTAGTTTCTCATCTGCAAAATGGAGATAATAATTGCACCTGTATTTTTCAAAATATGATTTCATATTTGGATTACCTGAGGATGGTCTTTCTAGAGATAGTAAACCAGAAAAACAAATTGTTCTGCGGCCCTAAAGGATAAATGTTTCTTTCTTTGCAGATTCTTTGCACATGCCCTCATGTGTTCTGGGTAAGTTCTGTACAGGAGCTTTGAAAGGGGTGATAGGTTTCAGAGTGGGAAACAGAGAGAGATGGTATTTGTTTTTCAGTTGTATTTCAGGGTATATAATAAAATCTGTTTCCTGGGTAAAAGATTTTGGAGTTTTGGGGTCCACATGAAATGTCCCTCTGTTTAAGTGGACACAGGCTACCTCTATATGCAAGCCTGTGTGTGAGCATACTTGTGTATGCAGCCACTTGCAAGGCACACTGAAGAAAATCCTGGCTTTGGCTGTCATAGTGGAGCCCTTTCCAGTTAAAAGCAGCTCCTATCTGAGAACCACTCTACACAATGACAGAGAACCATCTGGAAAAAAAACACCCCAGGACTGATGCAGGTCAGAGATGGGAAATCACCCTGTTCTATGGCCTTTCTTCTGCTGACGCCCATAAGTTTCTTTATCTCCTCCTCCTAAAAGACATATTGAAATTAAATCAAATTTGTCTTCTTCTCTGTTTAGTCTGGCCTGACAGGAGTCTAGACATTGTATATTTCTACGAAGATTTGTCTCTTTTTCATCTAATGATAATAATAAACCTATTAGGATTAGTCAATAACATATCCAATCATAGAGCAGTAATATAAAGAGACTCACGAATGTTTCCACAGTGCTAATATTGCCTATTTTCTTTGTCTATCCATTGAGTTTATGCTATTTAGATTTTCTTCCTTGAGCAGAGCATCCAAACAGATCTGAAACACTGGGTCAAAAGTATCCAGCTAATACCAATCAGGAATTAGTATTCAATTCAATGATATTTAAGTAAAAACTAATTAAATATGCATACATACTTGTGCATACATTTGAATGAATGTGATTGAAATTAGCTCCCTTTTGACACCTGTTGTGGCACCACGGAGGGTGGCCTGAGTCATCACGCTTCAGCGTTAGGCTCCCAGAATTATGTTCAGGCAGAATGGTTCTCAGCTCTGGGCTGGACACTCTCATAGCTGAGCCACATGAAATGCCTGTGAAGGATTTAATTAGAAAGTAATAGTATTTGGGTAAAATGATCCCTTTTGCAACCCACATGGATGAATAAAAAAGACATCACTATAGGTAAAACTAGTATAAGGAGGAAAATTCAAACAGCTAAGATCTTTTCATAGTGGGGGTGATGTAGCATCAGTCCTTATTGACTCGTATAATATCATGACTTTGATAATGCGTCTCTGGTCTCTTTTTGATGAAGATTCTCTCTAATGTGGGTTTCAAAATATTTCCCACCTTGCAGATGAGTGGCTTTACAGGCATGAGATTTTGTGTTTATTTTCAGGGAAGCACAAGTACTTCTGTCTCCTTAGGAACAGTTTCTCCAGACCAGAAATATTTCCCACTCTATTGTCTTTACTGTAGAAAATAATAATTTAAAAAGCATCAGCTGATGAATATTGATCAATGGTAAGCATGACTCTAGCATTTAGGTAGGCTTAAATCTGTTTATTGTTAAGAATGTTGTGACTGGGCTGGATTTTTTCCTTTTTCTTTTTCTTTTTCTTTCTTTTCATTTTTTCTCTTTTACTGGAAATGATTGATATGATTGCCTCAAAAGAAATTAATACAAAGAATTATTTAGCAAAATCTAATATCCAATAAACGTAGTTTGGAAAAAAATTTCATGGATGGGTGATTGCAACATTAAATGGAGGCATAAAGGTAAAGGAACAAATAATGTTTCTGAGTCAGATTTTTTTTCTCCTTTTATTCATACACTCATTGAAAGAGCAATTGAGAGAGAGCCATGAACTAGGAAGTGTTAGGCCTTCATAAGAAACAAATTGGAGGCTTTTGGTAACATCATAAAATAGCCATTTAGTACATTGACTTCGTGTATTTAAAGATTATGAGATTTTACAGTAGTTGGGTTATAAAATATCAATTTAGAGCAACAGCAAATTTCCTGATATTCATTTCAGTTTATAGGCAATTCCTGTTCTGACAAAAATATATAATCCTGGGTGACCAGGTTTTCTGGGCCAATACTGCATTTTCCTTTGGGGGGAGGCATGGGGAAGTCTCAGTGGCTTTTACCCAGAAAATCAGTGGACTAAAACTCTCTTTCTTTGTCAAGCCATTTGTATTGTAGATGGCTTTAAAACAGTTCTGTTATTTATTAGAACACTCACAGTTTTCCTCTTACAACCTGTAGGCCAGTGCGTGGAAGGGAGGCTATCAGCGATGTTGTGTTTACATGATCTCACTTAGAGGGTTTTATATAGCCTCTGAATCCCGTACATTGCTGATTGCAAAAACCAAAAATAAAGTATGACTAAAAGAATACTGCCATTATGAACCTTGCAATATTAATATTCAGATGAAGAGTCTTTTTTATTTTTATTTCATTGCAAAACTAGAGTTTTTTTCCTTCCTGAAAGATGTATGTCTATTGAATGTGTTTAAATTACTAGCTAATTTTTTTCAGGGGAAAACCCTGAGGCAAGTGTAAAACTAGTAGCTACAGAAAGCTGGAGAATCAGATGTCTGCTGGGCAAATTGACAGAACTCATTAATCTTCGATGCAGTGTGCTATAGAGTCTGTCCTTTCATGCACCTGCCCAAGCCGAAAGTAATTACACGATGGCACTATTAATACTGAAGAGCCTGAGTGGGGAGAGGGTTATCTTCTCTTCTTAGTAATTGATTGCCAGCTGATTAGTGGACAACATTTTTCTTGCAGCATAATTGCCTTTGTGCTATCATACCCTCTCTGACCTGGGTTTAGGCCATCTCACTGATTTTGAGGCCATGACAATAGCATCACAGCCCTGAAAGTAACGAGCTGGAACTCAATCACTGCAAATTCCCCAAACTGTAGATGCCTAGTTAAATGTATTTCAATGATATCCTGAATAAAATAAATCATACCAAAGATCACATTTTTTTTCTTCCAGGAAAAACATTGAATTCCATTTGGAAAAGTGTGTATTTGAGAAGGAGTAAATGGAAGTCATGATACATGCCTTTTCACTTTTAATGGCTGTGATGGACCTGTCAGAATTAGTTCTGTGGGATTTTTAGGGACCTTGCGGAGAAATGCCAGTGATAAATAGATTCTTATTAATTCTTAGACAATATTTTGGCTGTGGAGTTAAGGCAGAAGGACCATATTTGAGCCCAAGCAGGGAATTAGAAGATTTTGATGCCATTTTATTACATGGTAGACACAAATATCAAATGATCTCATCTTTATTATCATAAAAAGCATTTGATTAAGTGTCTCTATGCCCTGTAAAGGCATTGGGCTAGGAAAGGGAAAAGTGGGATGTGCGTTTTTTAAATCAATGTGTGTAATAGTTCAGCAAATTGGGATTGAGTGAATACCATAGGCTTCCCATCTAAACAGCAATGTTGCCAACAGGGTTTCCTTTGATTTCCATGGGTAATCTTCACATTTATGCATATATTAGTAAAAATGTAACAATCCACTGCCTAATGTTAGGAGCATCAAGCAACAAATCTCTAAACTTTTAAAGAAGAAAATGTTACCATATGGAAGAGAAATCGGCGATCATTTAAACAAGTTCTGTCTGCTTAGTGTAGGAGGTCAAGAAGTTCCTCATGTGAAAACTGATCTACAAAGAGGATCCCTGTAATGCCAATTATCTCCATTCTTTAGCAAAAAATTCTAATGCTTTTAGGAACATACTCAGCAATGTTTGGCCAAATTTTAACCAAGATCACTAACCCAGAAAAGCAACATTACTAATTTGGCTAACAATTTAGCTGCCAATTTATTAGTATCAATAAACAGTATTAATAAAGCAAGCAATAATAATAATATTAATAAAATAATAATATTAGTATTAATATTTTATTAGCCAAGTTATTGGTAAATAATTTACTAAATTTGACTTTCAAGTTTCAAAGAGGTGCATTTCACAAATTTTTAAATAAAAAAGCTGTGTGTTAGAGAATGCTGTCTGAAACCAACAGGTGTGGTATTGGTTTCAAGCAGCTATTTATTCTCAGCCATCATCATCTGTGTAAGTTTACATGTTGGCTGTGTTTTTGC